>NC_053390.1:280974965-281283965 GCF_905171765.1 Bufo bufo | reverse complement strand
CTTACTTTAACTATTAAACATAGCCCTGAGTTCTGCTGTTATTTTTCTTCGATTTGATTTTACCAAATGTTTAAGTGATCGCCGATCACGATCATTCAGGATTTTTTTCCGGCCACATTTCTTTCTCGAATACGATGGGTCCCCACTATCCTTCCAGTTTTTAATAATGCGTTGGACAGTTCTTAACCCAATTTTAGTAGTTTCTGCAATCTTCTTAGATGTTTTCTCTGCTTGATGCATGCCAATGATTTGACCCTTCTCAAACAGACTAACATCTTTTCCACGACCACGAGATGTGTCTTTTGACATGGTTGTTTAAGAAATGAGAAGCAACTCATTACACCAGTGGGGGTTAAATAACTTGTTGCCAGCTGAAAGATAATCGCCCATGCAGTAATTATCCAATAGGAGGCTCATACCTATTTGCTTAGTTAAATCCAGATGGCGACCTTTTTTTTGGACAGGCAGTGTAGATTGTAATAATGCAACCCTGGAAATCTCAGCCTTGTAGAGTGAAGGCAGTGTATAGTAAGGTAACGAAAGCAGTGTGTAGTGAGCCCCCACTCCCAACCTTCCAGGAAGATTTACAAGTGGATTAAACCCATCCTGTTCACCTTCTAGGAAAGCCATTTAGAATAAGTCCTGGAGAGCAAATTAACTTGTTCAATAGAATATAACAATTAGCAGAATTAGGAGGGGATTCTGACCAGGTTAAACACATATAACATCAATTACCTCCTACCTAATTAGCTTGTTATATAGGTTTCACATCTGATAAACCCATCTTCAACAAAGCTGAATACGTTTTAGAGATAAAACCTTTGATTTATTTTTTATTTTATGCACTTTTATAGAGCTGACATATTCCGCAGAGCTTTACAGACATTAGCATCAAGCTGTCCCCAATGGAGCTAATCTAAGCACAATCTAAGTTCCCTGTCAGTATGTCTTTGGAGTGTCAGTATATCTTTGTTAATAGGTACCTTAACTATAAATTCCAGTGCACTATTAAATTCAACATGGAGCCTGTGTTCATCCCTAGAGCATGATAGAGTTGGATAAAAATAAACTGTATGCACAGTAGAATGACCAAAAAACTGCCTAAAATCATAAAAATAAATAAATATGCCTTCTGTTACTGAGTTCCAAAAAAAGTTTAAGAGTTTGTGAATTTAAATCGTGTATAAGATAAGGAGCAGTTAACCAGTAGAGTACATGTACGGCACTGGTGGATGTGACTTAAAGGGGTTGTCTCATTTCAGTAAGTGGCATTTATCATGTAGAGAAAGTTAATACAAGCCACTTACTAATATATTGTTATTATCCATATTGCTTCCTTTGCTGGCTAGATTTATTTTTCCATTACATTATACACTGCTCATTTCCATGGTTACAGACCACCCTGCAATCCATCAGTGGTGGTCGTGCTTTTTTGTCACCTTACATCACAAAAAGTGTAATACCAAGCGATCAAAAAGTCATATGCACCCTAAAATAGTACCAATCAAATCATTATATCATCCTGAAAAAAATGAGCCCCTACATTAGACAGTCGCCCAAAAAATAAAAAAGCTATGGCTTTCAGAATATGGAGACACTAAAAAAAGATTTTTTTTCAAAAATGCTTTATTATGTAAAACTAAAACAAAAACCCGAAAAAGGAGTCATATTTGGTATTGTCGCATCCGTAACAACCTACTCTATAAAAATAGCACATGATCTAACCTGTTAGATGAACATCGTAAAAAACAAAAAATAAAAACAGTGCCAAAACAGCTATGTTTTGTTACCTTGCCTCACAAAAAGTGTAATATAGAGCAACCAAAAATCATATGTACACTAAAATAGTACCAACAAAATTGACACCTTATCCCTGTAGTTTCCAAAATGGGGTCACTTTTTTGGGGTTTCTACTCTAGGGGGTGCTTCAGAAGTTCTTCAAATGTGACATGGCAACTTAAAATTATCCCATCTGCCCTCCAAAAACCATATGGCGCTCATTTTCTTCTGTGCCCTGCCGTGCTCCCTTACAGCGGTTTACAATTACAAATGGGTTGTTTCTGTAAACAGAATCATGGTAATAAATATTGAGTTTTGTTTGGCTGTTAACCCTTGCTTTGTTACCGGAAAAGAATGGAATAAAATGTAAAAATCTGCCAAAAAAGTGAAATTCGCAAATTCGATCTACATTTTCCTTTAATTCTTGTGGAACACCTAAAGGGTTAACAAAGTAAAATCAGTTTTGAATACCTTGAGGGGTTTAGTTTCTAAAATGGGGCCATTTATGGGTGGTTTCTATTATGTAAGCCCCACAATGACCTCATAACCAAACTGGTCCTTAAAAAGTGTTTTGGGGAAATTTTCAGAAAAATTTCAAGATTTGCTTCTAAACTTCTAAGGATACTTTCCCACTTGCGGCAGGATGGATCCGACAGGCTGTTCACCATGTCGGATCCGTCCTTCCGCTATTTCGCCGTGCCGCTGGACCGCCGCTCCGTCCCCATTGACTATATGAACAGGTACCTGTGGTTCTGCGGGCACTTGGACTGTATCTCTGCACTTACCAGTATAGGGAACGTCGACCAGTTGTGGACTTGTCGCCTAGGACTTGTTCTGCAAGTAGGCAGGGTCAGTGGGCTGGGTTCAAGTTAGGGCTCACTGTGTGTGTGCGTGTCCCTGCCTACGGCCATGACAAGGAGGTCCAGGGTGTCATAAGGTAGTTGGAGGTCGGTAAGTGCCCAGGCACCGATGGATTCACACCCCGCTTCTACAAGATGTTCCTGGAGGGTGTCTCTAACCCTTTTACTAGAATGTGAAACTCTCTCACTGATGGTTCTTCCTTCTTCCCTCAGGCGTTGACTGCACATATATGTGTAATTCGTAAACCGGGCAAGGATCCCCTGGTCTGTAGTAACTACCGGCCAATATCATTGATCAACATAGACATGAAGATCTATGCTAAAATTCTGGCTGATAGACTGAAGATCTATATGTCTTCTTTAATACATAGCGAGCAGGTAGGCTTTGTCCCGAAACGGGAAGCAAGAGACAACACAATTTGCTCTCTGGCCCTTATTGCGCGGGCTCATACGACCGCCTTCCCCCTTTGTCTTCTCTCGATCGATGTTGAAAAAGCATTTGACTGAGTGGATTGGGTCTTCATGGGAGAAGCAATCCACAATGTATAAATAAGGTGCTAATGGTATACGTTCGCAAAAATATTATTAGTGTCTCAGCCTGAAAGAACGTTTAAATAGAAAAATAATCAATTATTTTATTAGAACAAAAGTAAGGGGTTAAGATAAAATCAGGCATACAGGGGATCAGGAGTGCGGAGAGGGATCTGTATAAAAAAACATCCGTCACTCTGAAAGCCTGACTAGTAACCTGTGGATACAGCTATCGCTCAGTATTGGAACACACTGATCAGCTTCTAGCCTTAATCCACTAGGTATATTAACAGCACTCTCTATATAGGAACTGACTGAACAAAGCTAAAACCACTTTATGTTTGATTAGCCCATATGTTTGAGCCTAATAGTGGATAGCCAGTGCAGTCAGAGCTACTAAAATCGGTACAAATGCACCGAGATAACGCTGATCCTAAGAGAGTGTGATGTGTTTCAGTACGCTCAGGATGAGGAGGCCAGTGCAAAGATATTTGAACACTTATAGCAGCTGCCCCACTCATTCAGCAGTACAACAAGACACTAAGACTCGCTCTATACGCATTTCTGCATGACTTGTATTTGTCATGCGTCATCAGGAGCGAACAAGTGTGTGTCAGTTTAGCACTGTTGCGTGCAGACTCCGGCGCTTGTGATGGCCGTGTGCGGCCAGATACAAGCCGGATATAAATAACCTAACGCCCGCCCCCATTGGGTGTGTGCCGGCGTCGGCCACCAATCAGGGAAGGAGGCGCGTCCCTCTGACGCGCTCCCTGACGTGACCATCGCACACTGCAGCATATTCCACTCTGGGGAGGAGCAACGATCTGCTCAATGGTATGGGGGACAATCAAAGCGGCGAATAAATGCAAGCGACATGAGTATCAGAGGCTGGAGGGAATATATGAAAGCGGCAGACATAAGAAAACTGACACACATCTATAAATAGAGGTGTCAGAGAGATACAGACAGCCATGCTTAAAGCAACTAGACTGGAAGATAGATGTCATGTGATGTAAATAACAAGATGCTGCAGTATTCCAGGGCAGTCACACCATTTAGTCATGCCCATAGCATCTTGACATAGCACCTATAATATGCTATCCCATAATGATCTAAATGAAGCAGGAGAATGATACTGCCTCATTTAATCCTTTAGGGTATGCTGTGTCCAACTTGAATATCCATTCAGTTTCTTTGCGAAGCAACGGGACATCAATGTCCCCTCCGCGAATGGATGTCACAATGTGTTCGATCCCCTGGACCTTCAGTACCTCTGGGTTACCGCCATGATGGTCACACACATGGCGTGCCACAGAGGTATCACGTCCGTTTTTAATATCGAGCAGGTGTTCACCAATACGTCTGCGCAGTTCACGCCTGGTTTTGCCCACATATTGAACGCCACACTGGTAGGTCAATAAATACACGACTCCCACCGATGTACATCTGATGAAGGATCTAATGGAAAATCTCTCCTTAGTCACATGGCTAGTGAAGTATTTCCCTTTCATGATGTTCCCACAGATAATACATGCACCACATGGAAAAGTCCCAGTGAGTGTATTTTTGAGCCTTGTATCAGGTGTTGGATGTAGGTAAATACTGTGAACCAGGCGATCTCGTATATTAGAACTGCGCCGATAAGTAATCGGAGGACGGTCTGACACCAGAGCACCGATGTCCGGGTCTGACTGTAAAATAGGCCAGTGCCTTTGAAGGATCTCCCATACTTGTTTCTCCGCTTTGTCGTACGTGGCTATGATCCTTGGGCTGTTCTGACCAGATGGCTTCGGTTTTGGGACCAGTAGTTGATCACGGTTTATGCTCATAGAGTGATGGTATGCTCTTTTGAGTGTATACTGAGGGTAACCCCTGCGTATAAACAGTGTCTTCAAGTCATTTGCAGCCACCCTGAAATCCCCCATTTCTGAGCAATTTCTCCTGGCCCTCAGGTACTGGCCTTTAGGAATGCCACTCCTGAGGGCCAGGGGATGGCCGCTGTCCCACCTCAGCAGACTATTGGTGGCTGTCTGCTTGCGGAACAAATTGGTAATGATCTTCCTGTCTGTCCCCACCGAAATGGTCAGATCCAAGAACGTGATATTGTGCTCATTAATGTCAGACGTAAAAAACAAGCCGAGCTGGTTGTTATTAAGCTCGGCTATAAATTGGGTGAAACACTCCTTGGTCCCCTTCCACAATATCAGCACGTCGTCGATATATCTGGTCCAGACGTGTACTGCTCCATTGCTTCACTGAAGACGAGCTCTCTTTCCCACCAGCCCAGGTAGAGATTTGCATAAGTAGGGGCGCATGGACTGCCCATCGCAACTCCCCTGAGCTGGTGGAAAACCTGACGGTCGAAAAGGAACACATTACGATTCAGTACAAAATGCCATCACAAAGGCATTATGTCGATGAAGATCTTCCCCCCTCTGTTGAAGGAAGGCCCGCACAGCAACGCATCCAAGGTCATGTGGGATGGAGCTGTACAGGGCCTCCACATCCAGGCTAGCAAGCCACGTGTCTTCATCGCATTGAATGCCCTCAAGGCGCTGTAGGACATCCATTGTATCACGGGCAAAAGATGGTAGACTCGCCACAAAAGGCCTAAGTATCACGTCAATATATGTACTAATATTGGCCGTGAGACTACCAATGCCGGATACAATGGGCCTGCCTTTCATTGGTGTGTCCTGCTTGTGAAGCTTAGGTAAGCTATAAAACACGGCACGAACCGGAAATTTTGGCAGCAAAAAATCCATTTCCGCTTTGCTGATAAGCTTGTCCTTCAGGGCTTCATTAAGAAGTGTGGACAATTGCTGCCTGAAGACAGGGGTCGGATCAGAGGGGAGGCGTCTATATGTGGTGGTATCTTGTAGGATTCTAAGGCACATGTCACAATATGATTCCTGATCCATGATGACAATATTGCCCCCTTTGTCAGAAGGTTTTATGACAATATTGGGGTCCTTCTCCAGGTCTCCCAATGCTTGTCTTTGATTGGGGCTGAGGTTGTCAGAACCAAAATATTGTCCCTTCAGTTTATGGAGGTCCTGAGTGACAACCGAAATAAAGGTATCAATTGGTGTGTTGTCATTCATGGGAGGAAACATTCTAGATCGATTTCTCAGATCTGTGAACGGGCCATCACCAATGCCTCTATCACCCTCATCATATAAATCAGCCAACAACTGAACATCCTGCAAATCTTCCACTGAAATCCCCCACTCCTGTTAAACACGTTTGTCATGGGTTAGGAAAAATTTCTTCCATTTTAGCTTACGTGCATATAAATGCAGGTCTTTAACCCAATTAAATATATTGAGTTTTTGCAGAGGGACAAACGAGAGGCCCTTTCTGAGTACTTCCATTTCAACAGGGGACAGGGAGCGCTGCGACAAATTCACCACTTGGAGGTCCTTTACTTGGGAACCTCGGGTGACTTCTTGTGGCGCAAGAGGTATTCTGATACTGGGGGCGTGTTGTCTAAAAAAAAAACTCTAGATCCTCTGCCTTGTCTACCTCGCTGTCTCCCCCCCCCCCCCCCCCCCGAGATATAAAAGGACCCCTATTGGATGCTCCTCGCCCTCTGGACGAGTTTGGTCCCAGTTCTAAATCTGTCTCCCCCTCCGAGCATGACACCTCAGTGTCAACCTCTGAGGTGGTCTGACGTTTCGGACCAAAATCGAAGACTTTGCCCTCCTTAAAATCTTTAATGTCCCTATTGTACAACAGATGTTTCTTCTCCTTTACATAGCAGGTGAAACGTTCAATGTTTTACTGTAGCAGAGTTTCATGGGAGAAGCCCTGAGATCCTTTGGCTTGGGACCCTGCATGGCAACCCGTATTCTCGCTCTATATAATAACCCTAGAGTTCAGGTTCAAGTCAATGGCTCTTTGTCCTCCCCCTTCCTGATACATAATGGTACCAGGCAGGGGTGCCGTCTCCCCACTGTTATACATAATGGTCATGGAGTTCCTGGCTAGGGCCCTCAGGGCTAATGAATCTATCAGAGGAGTCAAACTGGGGGAACTGGAGTGCAAGATAGCTATTTATGCAAATGACCTCCTCATTTACTGTTCTAACCCGGTTATTGGTTTCCCCAATATTTTGAGGGAGTTCTTGACCTTTGAAGACCTTAGCAACTTTAAAGTAAACCTCCAAAAAAACTGAGATACTTAACATACGTATCTATACCTCCTAGTACTGTATCTATGTTGCAGTCGTCTTTCCCCTTTCAGTGGGCGTAGGGACATATCACTTACCTGGGCATGGCTATCCCCTCACGATTAGCTGATCTTTACTCTACCAAATTTTACCCCCTTATTGAGAACATTAAGAAAGATCTCCAGTCTTGGAAGAAAATACCTTTATCTTTATCTTCATACACTAAAAATGAATATTCTTCCAAGGATATTATATTTCTTTAGAACTATCCCTTTAGAGATAACCCGCACTTCCCCCTCGGAGTGGGGCAACCGGCGATTTTGGGTCTTCTGAAAGGGGACAATCCTCCACTTCCCCCTCGGAGTGGGGCAACCGGCGATTTTGGGTCTTCTGAAAGGGGACAATCCTCGGGTACATCACTTTCTCAGGGACTCAGCTGTGCGCCCCCTTGACTCATTCTCTGGAGGGAGCAGTAGTGGGGCATGTTATCAATATGCCAGACTCAAAAGCTTTCTCTCTTCCTTGGGCCCCCTCTCGACTCTCTCTAGAGACCTCACCCCTTTTGAATCTATCTGCCTTCAATCCACTCCACCCATGCTTAAAGTGTCTCTGGTCTACGGATTTATCCAGGGGAACGGGGGAGCCAGCGGTGTAGCTAAAGGCTCTTGGTCCTGGTGCAAGAGTTCAGCTTGGGCCCCCCTTCCCTCAGTGCTTTGTAGCCAGGGGCAGGGAAGCACATAGCCTTCATGCTGCCTGAGGCAAAAATTTAAATGTTTCCCACCCACCCTTTCCCAATGCCAAATTCTTGACCTAACCCCTTCCCTCCAGCCAGAGGTGTTACTTGACCAGAATAAACTTTCTATAATAGCGGTATTTTCTTATGCGGCACAAGGGTTTTGCGGCCCCTCAGGCTCCTGGGCCAGTAGCGACTGCTACCTCTGCTCCCCTATAGCTACGCCCCTGGGGGGAACCCCATCTTCCCTGCCTAATGTGTCGGCCTGGAAGAGAGTGCTGGGAGATCTTTCTCCTTGAACCAATGGGAGAAAGCATTCATTTTGTCGCACAAGTTGTCCATTAGCTGTAGACTTTAGGAGAAGAACTTTAAGATCCTATCCAGGACCCCAGCGCTCCTTCACTCATTCTACCCCTCATGTCCGGATCTGTGTTGGTGCTGCGGCAAGAAACTGGGTACTATGTCCCACATCTGGTGGCAGTGTGATCGTGTGGCATCCTTCTGGAGGGCATTGAATGATTTGTACAACCAGGTTAGTGGCAGCGCCTTGCAATGGACCCTTGAGGAGGTTGTGCTATCTATTCTCTCAGGTTCCATCTCTACCCTGAAAAAGGGCCTCCTGAGATTCTTTTTGCAGGCCGCTTGTCTGTTGTACCTAGATATTGGAAATCGCCCGATACACCACCCCTTTGAGAGTGGCTAAACACATTTTAGATGACCCGCATAATGGAGGAATTTTGTGCGGAAGATGAGAGAGTAGATGAGAGATACCTAAAAACTTGGACCACTTGTATTCTATTTAAAGGTTCACAAGCCTTTCGCAATTGGTTGGCTCAGGCTGATGTTTGGACGTAAGTCCTATGCTTTTGTTTTTTTGTTTTTTTTTAGAACATACAGTACGCCAGGAAGTATATCCCCCTCTCCCCCCTCCCACTTTTCTCCCTCCCCCACAACGAAGTGTATGATCTTATATTTCACAATCCTCTCATGCATGACAATTATGATTATCCTTCATGTAAGATATGCATAATCTATCTTATTCTGAACAGTTAGTATTTATACAATGCTGTATGATGACAGTAACTTGATACACTTCAAAGCAGTTATATATTGTTGTTTTCTTTGTCCCTTTCAATAAAAGTATTTGAACAACAGTTTTGTTTGCTGTCAACCCTTCCCACAATTTAAAGAGCATCAGCATGATCAACTCTATTGAGCCAGACATATTGCCTAGTAGGGTTAATCATGCTGAGTGAAACAATATATTTGTTTTCTCTATAGGGGTAATAAATTATGAGATATATTAATTTTATAATTAGCTATTTGGAGCACCAAGGGCTGGCCATAGCGCTAGGTGCACCGCTAGTGCAACATCCCTGTGCTCTGTATACTGCCCCCTCCCCTTTGAGTGACAAGGCTAGACATTTAGTCTAGCCCTGCGTTCTCGTGCCAGTGCCTTCGCAGTAGATCTGATGAGCTCGGAAAGCAGTGCTTTCAGATCCATACGCCGAATCACTGAGTCGACTCAGCGCTTGAGCAATGCATCTTCTGCTGCTTCCCAAATTCAGCAAGCGGCATCTAATTCACTCTGCAAGCAGTGAGATCAAAGCTCCCTATAACTATTATCCCAAATCATATTGGTTAATGTTTGATTATAATTGAGAAAAGCAGAGGGGACAGTAGACAACCCTGCCTGGTGACTCACTCTAAACTAAAAGGTGAAGACACAATAGCATTAATTTTTAACTCTGGCTGGAGGATAATTCAGAATTTTGACCCATCTAATAAAATTTCCCAGAAAACCAAAATGAGCAAAAACTGTCCAAAGAAAGGGCCACTCAACACTGTGAAAACTGAAAGCAGTAAGTGATCATCTAACACCCTCCTCCCCAAAACAAAATAAAATGCAAGTACTTAGATTTTTTTTTTGTCTACCTATATGTGTTTTTTGGCATTTTATGAAACTTCTTACATTAGAAGTTGTGATTGTTGAGGGTGCGATTACAGAAAATTCACAAGAAAGAAGTGATATACAGTTGTGTTCAAAATAATATCAGTCAGACATCACTAACCTGATCAATCACTGTTTATGGTAGAAATGATATTTCTACATGGCAAATAATTTACTAGCAGGTGTAGTAGAGTAATAGAAACCCAACAGACCCAACAGTTATGACATGAATGCTGCTGATTCTCTGTCATTCAATCACTTATTGAAAGGGGCATGTTCAAAATAATAGCAGTGTGGAGTTCAATGAGTGAGGTCATTCATTCTTTGAAAAACAGGTGGTGATTATTACCCTTATTTAAGGAAGGAAGGCAGCAAATGTTGTACATGCTGGTTACATTGCATTTCTCTCGGAAATTCTGAGGAAAATGGGTCGTTACAGATATTGTTTAGAAGTACAGCGTACCTTGATTAAAAAGTTGATTGGGGAGGGGAAAACATATAAAGAAGTGCAGAAAATGATAGGCTGCTCAGCTAAAATGAAAGAACTCAGCCAACAATTACCTCCAGGAAGATCAAAGAAGGTCTAAAGTTACCTGTGAGTACTGTTACAATTAGAAGACTCCTATGTGAAGCCAAGCTATTTGCAAGAAGCCCCCGCAAAGTCCCACTGTTGAAAAAAAGACGTGCTGAAGAGGTTACAATTTGCCAAAGAGCACATTGACTGGCCTAAATAGACATTTTGTGGACTGATGAAAGTAAGATTGTTGTTGTTTTTGGGTCTAGTGGCCGGAGACAGTTTGTTAGATGACCCCCAAACACTGAATTCAAGCCACAGTACACTGTGAAGACAGTGAAGCATGGTGGCGCTAGCATCATGATATGGGGATGTTTCTCATACTAAGGTGTTGGGCCTATTTATCGCATACCAGGGATCATGGATCAGTTTGAATACACCAGAATACTTGAAGAGGTCATGCTGCCTTATGCTGAAGAGGAATGCCCTTGAAATGGGTGTTCCAACAAGACAACGACCCCAAACACACCAGTAAACGTGCAACATCTTGGTTCCAGACCAACAAGATTGACTTTATGGAGTGGCCAGCCCAATCCCCGGATCTTAATCCAATAGAAAACTTGTGGGGTGACATCAAAAATGCAGTTTCTGAGCCAAAACCAAGAAATAGAGAAGAACTGTGGAATGTAGTCCAATCATCCTGGGATGTAATACTTGTTCACATGTTCCAGAAGTTGGTTGACTCCATGCAACACAGATGTACAGCAGTTCTCAGAAACAGTGGTTATACAACTAAATATTAGTTAAGTGATCAAAGGAAAGCAAAATCTTCAAACATTTTTCAGTTTGTATAGTGAATGTTTGAGTTTGTAAAGAAGAATACAAACACTGCTATATTTTTTAAACAGTCTAATATTCACTTTTCTTTAAAAAAAAATCGAGAACCAAAACAAATTTGATATATTGTTCTTCATGTTTTGATTTGGAATAGAATGTGTAGTGTTCCCAATGCATTTGTGTGGATGGAAATAAAAGCTATTAGAAGGATTTTGAGCTTTATTCACTTTTTTAAACACACTGCTATTATTTTGAACACAACTGTAAGTACACTGCCCCCTCAGTTCCCAACAACATTGATAGACTTTCCACAAAAAGCTGTGCACAACAAATGAGAACTAGAGGGCAAGTGGCCGGTAGAATGGTTGGCCCCCGTGGTTTAATTAAGCATATGGTGGTATTTTCAGGCAGAAACACAAATGGAATCTCCTGGGCCCCAGTGCAAGATCCATAACGGGGTCCCATGTGCATTTTATAATACTGGAGCGGTAGATGGTCTCAGGATTTGGACTCGCATCAACTAGAATTTCTACTATGTCATGTGACATGTCAGAGGTTTTCTAGAATGACAGTGACCTTTTAAATACACTACGTAAATAAGAATTAATGTTGCTGACATGATGCTAGAAGCAGAGGAAAAATAAAACTTTGAGCTGTAGAATACCGGCAAGTTCATGGGTACAACAGGTAATTTCATAACATATTAAGAGTCTCAGTTTTCTGTTGTTAATGGATGTCCAATATCATTAGTCCTTCATCAAACCATTTCTATTACACCTCTCATAGCTATCAAACTGGAAGCATGCTGGAGAGGAGTCATGGGCCGTAAAGCTGCCAAGAAGCGAGCATGGGCTGCACAAGTCATACGGAAGTAAGGGAATTGTTGCTGTAACAATTTGTATAAAAAAAATCTTATAATCTTTAATAGATTTTGCAGGATTTTGATATTGATGGCCTATCCTCAGGATAAGGCACCAATATCAGATTGGTGGGGGTCTGACACCCGGGATCCCCGCCGATCAGCTGTTTTGAAGAAGCTGTTGAGCTCACCAAAGCTCCGGTAAACACTGCAGTCTCCTCACAGTGTACCAAACACAGAGCTGTACATTGTATAGTGGCTGTGCTTGATATTGCAGCTCAGGTTCATTTATTTGAATGGCACTGAGCTGTACCTATGCCATGCGACCAATGTACAGTAAGGTCACTGGCCTAGGGAGATACCTAAGGACTTATGGAGTGCCGCAGTCTCTTTGAACAGCTGATCAGTGGGGGTGTCGGGACTTAGACCTCCGCAGATCTGATATTGATGACCTATCCTGAGGATAGGCCATCAGTATCAAATTCCCAAATAACCCTTTTAAGAGGCCAAGGTCCATGAGAACAACCACTACAGTAAATAAGGGGAACTGGGGGTGGCTGAATATTTTCCATACGGTGGTTACCATAAAAATGGGAAATGTAGTATTGCACAGTGCCTGTTCAACTTATGGCATTTCTATCTATTTCTATAAATTAGGTCCTTCAACCTACATCCCACTGGTGGGATGGCTGTTGGCCACAGCATCCAGGCGGTGAATGGAGAGCTGACCATGCGGCTTTCTCCATTCCATTTTGGAATTAGCCAAGCAAGTATGCTTGACTGTTTCCATAAAAATGAATGGAGTGTGTCACGACCACCTTTCCATTTATTTACGCAGAAGCCTGCAATTACCTCATCAGGGGTAATGGGGTGGGAGGATCCCCTGTTCTGGATACAGGTGTGGATCCCAAAGCTGGGACTCAGTGTCACGGATGGTGTACAGGAAACAAGACAATACCATATAAACAATGTCTCTCTGGATCCACAACTAAGGAACAAAGGGAGACCCCTGCAATAGACCTGCCGCTCTCCCTCACTGCTCAGCCTATGCGAACACCCCAAAGGTGGATGGCCGCATATCCACGTTCCTCGGCTATCTATTACCTGTAGACCCTACAATAGTGAAGGGACACGACCACCGGCTCCCTACACTGACACGGAGGGAGTCAGGGTCACCTGGATCCAGAAAAGACAAAATCATAAATACATAAACAGCACTTATCTTGCAGACGAATGACGACTGACGACTGGGAACAGGGAACTGGGAACTGGGAACAGCATGCACACACACTCCAGGAAGTTGTATCAGCCGCACACTACTGCATTATGGGGAGGAACTTTAAGGGTAGCGATCAGTCTAACTGCATGACAGCTGAGATAGACTAACGAGATGAGAAACTAAACCAAAACAAAGAAATTCAAGGAGGAGGATCTGAGAAGCTCCTGTGAGCGCTTCTCAGCTGTCTGGCTGTGACAGTACCCCTCCCTCTAGGAGTGGACTCCGGACACTCAGGGCCCACCTTCTCAGGATGGGACCTATGGAAAGCCCTGATGAGACGAGAGGCCTTAATGTCCGTCACTGGGACCCACATCCTCTCCTCAGGACCATAACCCTCCCAATGAACGAGGTACTGGAGGGAACCGCGGACAAGACGAGAATCCACAATCCTAGAGACCTGAAATTCAAGATTTCCATCAACCATAATCGGAGGAGGAGGCAAAGGCGAGGGTACAATAGGTTGAACATAAGGTTTCAATAAGGACTTATGAAAAACATTATGGATCTTCCAAGTCTGAGGAAGATCAAGACGGTAGGCAACAGGATTGATGACAGACAGGATCTTGTAAGGCCCAATAAACCTAGGACCCAACTTCCAGGAGGGAACCTTCAATTTGATATTCTTGGTAGACAACCACACCAGATCACCAACATTCAGGTCCGGACCAGGCACACGTCTCTTATCCGCCACACGCTTATTTCTCTCACTCATGCTCTTTAGATTATCCTGAATCTTTTGCCAAATAGATGACAAAGACGAGGAGAATCTGTCCTCATCAGGCAAACCAGAAGAGCCCTCTCCCGAGAAAGTCCCAAACTGCGGATGGAACCCATATGCACCAAAAAATGGTGACTTATCAGAGGACTCCTGACGACGGTTATTTAAAGCAAACTCAGCAAGGGACAAAAAAGAACACCAATCCTCCTGATTCTCCGCCACAAAACAGCGCAGATATGTCTCCAGATTCTGATTGACGCGCTCTGTCTGGCCATTCGACTGTGGATGGAAAGCAGAAGAGAATGACAACCGAACACCCAAGCGAGAACAGAAAGCCTTCCAGAATCTGGAAACAAACTGCGTGCCCCTATCAGAGACTATGTCTGAAGGAATCCCATGCAATTTGACAATGTGGTCAATAAATGCCTGCGCCAGCGTCTTAGCATTGGGCAAACCAGGAAAAGGGATAAAATGCACCATTTTGCTAAAACGGTCCACCACCACCAGAATCACAGACTTCCCCGAGGAACGAGGCAAGTCCGTTATGAAGTCCATGGACAGATGTGTCCAAGGACGGGAAGGAATGGGCAAAGGAAGGAGAGGACCTGATGGCCGTGAATGAGGGACCTTGGCACGAGCGCAAGTCTCGCAAGCTGCCACAAAACCCTCAACCGACTTACGAAGCGCAGGCCACCAGAATCTCCGAGCGATGAGATCCAGTGTGGCTCTTGCCCCCGGGTGCCCAGCAAGGACCGTGTCGTGGTGTTCTTTAAAAATCTTGTGTCTCAAAGCGAGAGGCACAAACAACCTCCCAGGAGGACAAAGATCAGGAGCTTCTGACTGGGCTGCCTGCACCTCTGCCTCCAATTCAGGAAAAAGAGCAGAGACCACCACACCTTCAGCCAAAATGGGACCCGGGTCTTCAAAATTCCCACCTCCCGGAAAACAACGTGATAGGGCATCTGCCTTCACATTCTTAACCCCAGGGCGGAACGTAACAACAAAATTAAACCTTGAAAAGAACAAAGACCATCTGGCCTGTCTCGGGTTCAGACGCTTGGCTGACTCCAAGTAGGCCAGATTTTTATGGTCAGTAAACACGGTAATAGGGTGTCTGGCTCCCTCTAGCCAATGGCGTCATTCCTCAAAAGCCAACTTGATGGCCAACAATTCCCTATCTCCCACATCATAATTTCTCTCTGCGGAGGAGAGTTTCTTTGAGAAAAAGGCACACGGTTGCCATTTGGCAGGAGAGGAACCCTGAGACAAGACCGCACCCACCCCTACCTCAGAAGCATCAACCTCAACTATGAAGGGTAACGAAATATCAGGTTGTACTAGGATGGGAGCGGAAGCAAAACTCTCCTTGATATTAGAAAAGGCCTTACGCGCCTCTACCGACCAGGAAGAAAAATCTACCCCCTTTCTGGTCATATCAGTGAGTGGTTTAACAACAGAGGAATAATTCAAAATAAATTTCCTGTAATAATTGGCAAAGCCCAAAAAACGCATCAGCGCCTTCTGATTCTCAGGAAGCTCCCACTCAAGCACAGCGCGGACCTTCTCGGGGTCCATGCGAAAACCAGAAACGGAGACAAGAAACCCCAGAAATTGGATTTCTGGAACCGCAAACACACATTTTTCCAGTTTCGCGTATAATTTATTCTCCCGCAGGATGAGCAAGACCTGACGTAAGTGTTCCTTATGAGTCTTGAAATCAGGAGAAAAAATCAAAATGTCATCCAAATACACTAATACAAATTTTCCCATTAAATGATAAAAAATGCTGTTGACGAAATGCTGAAAAACGGCTGGGGCATTCATCAAACCAAAAGGCATAACCAAATTCTCAAAATGGCCCTCAGGGGTATTGAAAGCCGTCTTCCATTCGTCTCCTTCTCTGACCCTAACCAGGTTGTATGCCCCTCTTAGGTCTAATTTGGAAAAGACTTTAGCCCCAACAACCTGGTTAAACAGGTCCGGGATCAGAGGAAGCGGATAAGGATCACGAATAGTGATACTGTTCAGCTCCCTGAAATCCAGACAAGGTCTTAAAGAACCATCTTTTTTCTTAACAAAGAAAAAACCAGCGGCAACAGGTGACTTCGAGGGTCGTATGTGTCCTTTTCTCAGACTCTCAGAGATATAAGCCCGCATAGCGACCCTCTCAGGTTGGGAGAGATTGTATAAACGAGATTTAGGCAGCTTGGCGCCTGGGGTGAGATTAATAGGGCAATCATACTCCCTGTGCGGAGGCAAACCCTGAACTCCACTCTCAGAGAAGACATCCAAAAATTCAGAGAGGAAAGGTGGTACAGTCTTAGTAGAAACCTCAGAAACAGATGTTATGAGGCAATTCTCTCTGCAAAAGTTACTCCAACCATTTATTTGCCTCGCTTGCCAATCAATGGTGGGGTTATGTTTAGTGAGCCAGGGTAGCCCCAACACTAGAGGAGTAGGCAAACCGCTAAGGACGAAACATGACACATCCTCAACATGAGCATCACTCACAATTAAACGGATATTGTGAACTATGCCCTTTAATGATTTCTGAGAAAGTGGAGCTGAATCAATAGCAAAAACAGGAATATCCTTTCCCAAAGTGCATACCTGGAAACCATGAGTTATTGCAAATTGATTATCAATGAGGTTGACAGCTGCTCCACTATCCACAAAAATCTCACAAAAAATGCTCTTGCTCTCTAGCGCCACCCTAGCAGGCAGGACAAAACGGGAACTACAAGCAAATGGAAAACCTTCAATTTCCGCCTCAACCCTGCCAATAGTAACAGACGGAACATTTTTAAAAGATTTTTTCCTTTTTGTCTCTTTATTACTCCCAGAAAACTGCCTGAATCTCCTAGAGGGACAAACATTTGCCAGATGATTTATACCTCCACAACAAAAACAAACCCTCCCCTGCGGGCTGAATCTTCTATTGTCAGAGGCAATCAACCCCAGCTGCATGGACTCCTGCTCAGAAGGGGCTGACAGCGACTGAGACCCCTGTGCACAGAATGAGACCGCTGCACTGTCCCGGGACTGAGTATGACAGGAAGGAGAGATCTCTCCTCTCTCTCTAAGACGCCTGTCAATACGAACAGCCTGAGACATAGCAGAATCCAAGGAGGTAGGTCTTTCATGAAAGGCAAATGCATCTTTCAATCCCTCTGAAAGACCATAGCAAAATTGACTTCGGAGTGCAGCATCATTCCAACCCGTATCTGCTGCCCATCTCCGAAATTCTGAACAGTATATCTCTGCGGATTGTTTACCCTGGCATAACAGACGTAGTCTAGACTCAGCCAGAGCAATACGATCCGGATCATCATATATCTGACCCAGGGCTAAAAAGAATTCATCCACTGAACGAAGGGGCCGTGCACCCTCCGGCAGCGAAAAGGCCCAGGACTGAGCGTTACCCCTGAGCAGCGATATAATGATCCCCACCCTCCGTTCTTCATCACCAGAAGAATGGGGAAGAAGGCGAAAATGGAGTTTGCAAGCCTCTCTAAAACGCACAAAATTCTCACTACCCCCGGAGAACGTATCCGGGAGCGAGATCTTAGGCTCAGCACAAACTCCATGAACGCAAGCTGAACCGGTCACTTGAAACTGAGAAAAAGTCTTACGGAGATCAGCTACCTCCAAAGAAAGACCCTGAAAGCATTCAGCCAAAAGTGAAACCGGATCCATGCTGGAGACGGTTTTGGCGGCTGATAATGTCATGGATGGTGTACAGGAAACAAGACAATACCATATAAACAATGTCTCTCTGGATCCACAACTAAGGAACAAAGGGAGACCCCTGCAATAGACCTGCCGCTCTCCCTCACTGCTCAGCCTATGCGAACACCCCAAAGGTGGATGGCCGCATATCCACGTTCCTCGGCTATCTATAACCTGAAGACCCTACAATAGTGAAGGGACACGACCACCGGCTCCCTACACTGACACGGAGGGAGTCAGGGTCACCTGGATCCAGAAAAGACAAAATCATAAATACATAAACAGCACTTATCTTGCAGACGAATGACGACTGACGACTGGGAACTGGGAACAGCATGCACACACACTCCAGGAAGTTGTATCAGCCGCACACTACTGCATTATGGGGAGGAACTTAAAGGGTAGCGATCAGTCTAACTGCATGACAGCTGAGATAGACTAACGAGATGAGAAACTAAACCAAAACAAAGAAATTCAAGGAGGAGGATCTGAGAAGCTCCTGTGAGCGCTTCTCAGCTGTCTGGCTGTGACACTCAGATGTATCAGATATTTATAGCATATCCTGTGGATATAACATAAATTTCTAAGATGGGAATACCCCTTAATGAGTGACAATGGCATGACATATTTGTGTGATGTTTTGCCTAATAGGAGAATGGCAATAGGGGAGCATATTCAGCTGACAGATAAAACCAAATGCTGCTAACTGTGTGGATCACCTACAGGCAACACTGTGACCTTTCTAAACAAACACTTTCTCAATTTTTAGTTTCATCAGTGGATTCATAAACCGGAATAAAAAGTCTAGTGACACAAACAGAGATTTTCTTTGCATGATGCATTATAACTACCTCGTAAAACTGAAGGACCATGTGCCCAAAAATGTGCTTGACAAGACTTGGCTACAGCCGCCGATGGCTATGACAAAGGTAAGAAAAATCATATCACATAGTTAGGAAAAATACTGACATATATTTGAGATGAGCTTCCAAGAACTTCCAAGAAAATCCAACAATCAGGCAGCATGTTATTTCAGGTAACTGCACAGAACTAAATGAAATAGGTGAAAATGAATAAGGAGACTCAGTTTACTCGATTTCTAACATTATTCCTGATGTATGCATACTGTAGTTTATAATATCCCCTCTTAGGGTACTTTCACACTTGCGGCAGAGAGATCCGGCAAGCAGTTCCATCGCCGGAACTGCCTGCCGGATCAGGCAAAACGTATGCCAACTATAATGGCATTAGTAAGACTGATCAGGATCCTGATCAGTCTTAAAAATGCCTGATCAGTCGATAAAATGCATTGAAATGCTGGATCCGTCTTTCCGGTGTCATCCGGCAAAAACGGATCCGGCATTTATTTTTTTCACCTTTTTTTCAGTCTGCACATGCGCAGACCGGAAGGACGGATCCGGCATTCTGAATGCCGGATCCGGCACTAATACATTCCTATGGGAAAAAATGCCGGATCCGGCATTCAGGCAAGTCTTCAGTTTTTTTCGCCAGAGATAAAACCGTAGCATGCTGCGGTTTTCTCTTTTGCCTGATCAGTCAAAATGACTGAACTGAAGACATCCTGATGCATCCTGAACGGAGTACTCTCCATTCAGAATGCATGGGGATAAAACTGATCAGTTATTTTCCGGTATAGAGCCCCTGTGACGGAACTCTATGCCGGAAAAGAAAAACGCAAGTGTGAAAATACCCTTACGTGTGTTGGATGATGCCTTGCTGGTCCTCTGCTGGTCTACATAAAGTTTCCTCCCTTTGTTTTAGACCTCAGAATTGCTTCATAAAATGTGCATCAGAAATTTGGTGAGGAAATACTGCAGATCAATTACTCCTCAAAGAACAGAACAGGTATGACAACCAGATCAATCACTCTTTGGCCTACAACTATATATCATGTGTGGTGTGACTTTGCACTAAGCACCTTACATGTCAGGCCTTGCTCTTTCACACATCAGTGATTCATTTCACACAAGTGTGCTGTCCATGGTCTCCATCAGTGATTTTCCACGGTGACACCACGGAAGCATGCCCAATTTTGTCTGTGATTACGGATCCCTCTCGCATATTATAGTCTCTGGGTCAGTTAAAAACACGGACACAACACAGATGCTATCCATGTTTGGTCTGCAGTTTTCATAGATTGTTTTTAGGAGAAGCTCTGGAAATTCATTTTCAGCTTACCAGTATCCATGGAATATGGATGACAAACGTAAAACATAAAACGGACACATGGACCAAACAAAGGTTATTCATGGATGTGCCACTGACCATCTGGTCATGGATTTCATCGTGGAACGGTACCTGTAAAAGAGGCCTTACTGTGTGAAAGTATGTTTGCCTGTCATCCCATGATTAATGTAAAAAATGAAAATCATACATATTCTAGTACATGACAACCTCTTTCTAAAAAAGCTAGAACCAGCCCTGTACCTCACATGGACCCAGAGATCTCCCCATTCATTGCTCCAATTGTTCTGCTAGATTTATTTCAAGCTGCAGTGTAGAGTCCTTTCTCAGTGTTATGTCCTGTCTGCTGTAGCTAGTGGCAGTTGAAGTATGGAACTGAGCATGTATGGCCTTCTCAGTGAGGTGGACAGAGAAAAATAGCAAACAGCAGTTGGCGCTATACAGATGTAATTTATTACGTGCAATTACAGAAGAATTCAGATCCAGCTGCTGGTTTGAAAACTGTAGAATATTATTCGTGGGACAACCTCTTTACTGAAATATTTGAAACAGATTTACTAATGGGTCCACCCCTAGAATCTATCTTAAAAATGATACTAATTGGCGCATCGAGGATTTCTATACTTTTTTCCAACTTGCTTGACAAGGAAGTGGGGCTTAACAAAAATGGGCAGGGCTTCTCAGGAAAGGGTAGTTGACTTCAGTGAGGCCGCAAAAGATGCAGGCAGCACACTGTGTGCTGTCCGCATCCGTATTTCCTTTCTGTGGCATCCGCAAAAATATAGAACATGTCCTATTTTTGTCTGCATAATGGACACGAATAGGACTGTTCTATTATTACCCAGATGTTCCGTCCCACAAAAGGCATATCACACACGGCCGGTATCTGTGTTTTGCCGATCTTCAATTTGCAGACCGCAAAACAGGCAATGGTCGTGTGCATGATTACTTTTTTACATATCTACTATGTTGCTGTAATGCTACTTAGCTCTTTGAGGCTCTGTTGGACCCATAACATGACAGACACCAGGAGCGCCCAACGGTCACCAATGAATTATAAATGTGGTCCATCTGGTCCATTGTTTTCATGTGAAATATAGTGCTGCATGCAGGGATATTTTTCCAGTCAAATAAGACAGAATCTCTTTTTTGGGCTAGGAACTAGGGGTCACTTTCCTTCTCTTGTATTATTTTTCTTATTCTCTAGGAAGGAAACATAGCCAGGTTTATAGGATTCTTTGCAAAATGATCCTAGTCCCAGGTATTGTCCATGTTGCCATGTTAATACATAGCAGTTGCAGCGCTTTTCATTAAAGTTAATTATGGGAGATTTATCAAACTGAAACAAATTTTCCTTTGCTTCCCATAGTAACCAATCCTAGCACAGCTTTCATTTCAAATTCTGCTCTGGAATGATGAAAGCTGTGCTGTGATTGGTTGCTGTGGGCAACTAAGTCAGTTTTCATAAATCTGCCTAAATGTCTTTAGGAATTTTTATTTATTTTCTATATATATGCAGATGCGCCTGAAAGTTGTGGCCAGTGAACTTTTCCAAGGGAAGAAGGAAGGCTATGAGCAAAGTATTAGCCAACCTTTTGAAGAATCGCGGTTGAGTAAGTGATAGTACATAAATTATGTGTTTCTGATATATTTCACTTATAGCGGCTTATAGTCAAGGCTGTATATAGTGTAGAGGCAGCCAGGCAGGAAGGAATGAGAGCCAAGATCAGGTTGTCCCATGCTTCTGGTGGAAAAGCAGCTCAAGGTAGTAGCATCAACAAACTCCACACTTTCCTGTTACAAGGGTTTTGAGGGACATGAATCAATAACAGGCCGAGGCGCCATTTTGCTTTTCCTGTGGCCTCCTCAATGTCTACCTCTTGATATATTCATTGAAATAGGCAGAATTTGCGAGAGACGCGTGTAATGGGAAAGTGCACTGAGAAAAATACCATTACCAAACAGAACCATGCAGAGTATGTGAACAGTAGTCCTGTAGTGATCCTCAATCATTTCATTTCATGTGGAATGTGTAGAGGTTATGAGAAAGGCTAAGGCTCTGTGAGACAGTAAAACAGGAACGGCTCTAAACATTTGGGGGGGATTAATATGGACATTAGGGACAATAATGAAGGTTAGACAATGAGGGGCACCACTAGAAACATCATGCCATCAACCTGAATTTTGTATGCGTTTTATGTTTTAGCTGATCAGGATATCAGTCCGAAAGTCCATCAGCTCATGTTATATGACAAGATGAAGGTAGGAAATTAACTGCATTAACGGTTAAATTATTTATTTATTTTTTTACAAATACCTATTAACGTGATACTTAAAAAGTACAATTAGGGTGCCTTTACACGCAGCAGCTTTTGATGCAGAAATTTTGTGTGACTGAAAATCATCCCCATTCACCTGAATGGGACATGCAGAGATCCATGTGCTTCCCGCCAAAAGAAAACCCCATCCAGATTTAAAGAGGACCATTCACCACTCCTGACATGCCTGTTTTAATAGCATCATGCATTCTCCATGTGATAATACAATGGCCAGGATACGGGTACGCTGACGCCACTTTATGCAGTGTCCGGGTCAGGTGGATAATAGTTTGTATTTGTTTGTGACGCCAATTGCAGCGTGCGCAGGGTACTGTCCCAGGGCCCTTCCAAGGTGTTATAACGCACGTCCCAGATTAGGAATTCTAGAGTGGTGTAATGACCTATAATGTCTCTATAGGGTAGTGGTAATTGTGTCAACGGTGTCTCCTACCTGGGTACGGCTGGACTCCTGGCTCCTGGCTCACTTGCAATAAATTTGAGTGTAGTGATAGGAGTAATAGAGGAATTTTGCAGAATGAACGATGTCCAGACCTTTAGATGAAGTTCAAACGTTACTTTACTGAAGATAACTTGTATCCAAGCAGTATACAGCTTTTGTCTCTGGTCCCAGTAGGTTTTCGCAAGGATTGGCAGGAATAAATACTTCTGCTTTAAATTTAGAGCTTGCAGGATAAGTCGTCTGCTTGGTAGCTCTGTAATTGTGACAGGAATTAATCTTCTGCACTTTTCTGTAACTTCTGCTGTATGGGGACAGACTAGCTGAGGAGGAATGGCTTCTCCTAGGTCTCTGGACTTAACTCACAGATGATTCTCAGGGGATGCTTTCTTCCTGTAATTCTGGAGATTGTCTGTGGTTTTTGCTTCTCTCCCAGTTGAGGCTGAAGGTGCTCAGTCTGGGAATATGATCAAGTCTCAGCCGAGACTAGATCCTTGCTGTCTTCCCTATGCAGGAGAACTCCTGAACGCTATCACACAGCCTTCCCCTAACAGGGGGGAGGCTACACTAACTCTTACTTTCTTCTCCACCCATGCTGCAGGATGTGGGAACAGCCCACCTCGCTCACAGTGGGGGAGCTAAGCTGGAATAATCCATTCCAGCCTAGATACACTAAACTGGGACTTGTACCTTGCCAAAGTGTTGCTGCCACCTGCTGGTGAACCTGGAAAATTACAGGAACAATTGAACAATTAGATGCACATTTGTGAAGACATAATATAAATTATATCAGATGACAATATACAGGCTCTTAGAAGATAGTAGCGGGGTAGAGACGTGTAGTAACACAACTCTGGGGTGTTACAATAACAATTCTGGAACATCTATTCTTATGGCTCTATGTTGTGCCAGAATTGTTATTACATGGGGAATGCATGAAGTTATTAAAACAGGCATGTCAGGAGTGGTAACAGGTCCTCTTTAAGGAATTGATTTTCAGTTGCAGAAAATCTCTGCATCAAAATCTGCCATTTGTGAAGTCACCCTTACATGGTTATCTCTAGGGAAGTTAGCAGTTGTTACAGTTTAACTGGTTTAGGCCTCATGCACACGACTGTACCCATTTTGCGGTCTGCAAATTGCGGATCTGCAAAACACGAATCCCAGCCGCGTGCTTTCCATTTCTTTCTTAACTCCTGTAGAAATGTCCTAACCTTGTTTACAAAACGGACAAGAATAAGACATATTCTATATATTTTGAGGGGCCACGGAACAGACATATGGATGAGGATAGCACATGGTGTGCTGCCTGCATCCTCTGCGGCCTCAATTAAATGAATGGGTCTGCATCTGATCCGCAAAAAATGCGGATTGGATATGGACCGAACATATTGTGGTGTGCATAAGCCCCACTACACTTTCTCCTGTAAATGAGAATCAAATTGCAGGTTTGTCTATTCTAGAGATCTGCCTAACCTTCTTGTCCCTATATCTTAGTATGGCACTGCAGTAATAAAGTACGACAGGAATGGATTTAAAGCTCGACCTCGGAATCTCGTGTTGACACAGACAACACTATATGTCACCGAGCTAGCCAAGATCAAGCAAAAGATTGAATACACAAACCTGAAAGGTAAAGGATGTCTGGGTCTCAAATCTCCATCTGATTACAAGAGGGCATATATATAGACAATTGTTTTATGTTGGGAGGCTTTGTAAATATGTCTGAACGCATGCAATGCAATGCAAATTGTATTGATTAGTCTCCCTCAAAGAGTGAGCATGATTTTTTAAAGGCATGAAAATGCTGTTTTAATTTACAGACATCAGGCTATACAGCAGGAAGAGATGAACAGATATATCGTTTTATGAAAATTGATTCAGTATAATATGAAACTTGTTTTTTTCTATGCCTAGGAGTCCAGTGGGCGGTGCTACTCAATGATTGACAGCATTTCCTGTATGAGCATGCATACAGAGAGCTGTCAGTCACTGAGTAGGACCGTCCACTGGACTCCTGAGCCCAGGATAAAATAGATTTAGATTTATAAAATGTAAGTTATAACAAATCTTCTCCCACCAAACTATATATCAATCTGCACAGTTCCTCCTGCTTTGTAACACTGTTCATTGTAATAGATTCAGATTTAAACAATTCCCTCACTTAAATAAACCAACTGGGCCTTTGTAGTGTGATTACAAATAACTAGAAATGATTAGCTAGTGCAAATCTTACAATGGAATTACAAAAAAATGTAAGTATCCTTATAATTAGGCCTCATGCACACGACCGTGTCTGTTTTCCAATTCACAAACCATGGATCTACAAAATACGTGTGCCATCCGCATTCTTTTTGTGGACCTAATGACTTCAATGGGTCCATGTATGATCCATGTGCTTTCCGCATCCATATGTCCGTTCTGCAAAAAGATAGAACATGTCCTATACTTGGCCACAAAAAATGGACCACGGACCCATTAAAAATAAATGTTCCTCAAAAAATGCGTATGCAACATGAACAATATCTGTGGATGTGCAATTTGTGGACCACGAAAGAAATGAAGTCATGTGCACGAAGCCTACTGTCATGAATCGATAGGGATAGTGCAGCCCTAAGCTCCACCAAAACCACTATCCCTACCTACTTGCACAGTCCGTCCTAACCGATAGTGCGCAACTGGACGGCAGTCCCTAGCTTACGTACATGCAGGGGCCTACAGGGAGGGAACAAGGTGGGAGAAAACAAGAGACAAAGATAGCAAACATAAGCTGGGTCAGAAACCAAATAAGCAAATAACCAACCGTAAGCAACAACCAGAACGAAATGGAAGCCAAGGTCAAGAGCTAGGAGGTCACGGCAGCACAAAGGAATAACACAGGATCAAGGTCAACTACAAGCCGAGGTCAGAAGCCACGGTCACGTCAGTACACAGGAATAACACAGGATCAAGGTCAAATACAAGCCGAGGTCGAATACACAAAATCACACATGCAGCAAACCGCTAGTGGTGTAGTAAGACCAATCACAGGCAACTTGTGACGTGGCCAGCGTCATGTGACCCTGCGTCACCCCAAGCCAAAACCCTGAGCACCCACTCATACCTGTCGGCGCTTGTTCCTGCCCCTGCTCGTTGCCAAGGGGATGTTACCAGGGAGATGAGGACGCCGGCCGTGTCCGATGCTGGCTCCTCCTCCCTCTTTATCAGCGGGATGCTGGCGGTGCTGCAAGGAGGGAGCGCACCGCCGATTCCCTGTTCCACCTTCCTAGTATAAAGAATAGGATGCAAGTGTGTGTAATGATGTAAACTGTAAAATTGATCATATTGACCATAATATATATATATATATTTCTAGAAATATCTGTCAGTAACTTGAGTGATGGATTCTTAGTCGTCCATGTATCTCCAGAAGACAATAAGCAGAAGGTAGGAAAAAAGTCATAGATGTACTCCTTCATTTACTTTTGAACACAATTTTACATGTAGAAATTATGTTATCTAGAATGAGGTGCAACTATGTCAATTCATTGTCTTATACTGGAATGATCTTGCGCTGCATAAACGCTTCACCGGCAATAATGCAAACCAGCAAAAAATGTTGATGGAGTCAGCGTCACATGTGGAAAAATCCATTCTCTTCTGCTCCCCAACACTTGGTTGCAGCGCCCAGGTTCTCAGGGTTTTACTGGACCTTTGGTGTCCGTCTGTCAACTTCCACACAGGTGGTGTCAAGTGCACTACTGCAGCCAATGACTGGCCTCAGCATTGAGTCTAACGTGTCCCCAAGTAGCACATGACCCAGCAGTGACATGCCACTTGGGGACATATCACAGCAGAGGTAAGTCATTGATTGCGGTGGCACATGTGACCACGTCTGACAGACTGGGACTGGAAGTCCATGGAAGACAGCCCAGGAGTTCGAACCGAGTGGCGGGGACCAGGTGAGCATGGATTTCTCCACAGGCACCCCCAGGGAGGCTAGGAGAGATTTAAAAAAACTAGACAACCCCCTTTAAGACACAATCATTCTAGTTACCTTTCTAGGGCCCCATTCATATGACCGTATTTTTGGTCCGCATCCGATCCACCATCTTTTGCGGATCAGATGCGGACCCTTTCATTTCCATGGGGCCGCAAAAACTACGGACAGCACCCCATATGTCCGTTTCGCAGTCCCACAAAAAGATAGAACATGTCTTGTTCTTGTCCGTTCTGCGGACAAGAATAGTCATTGTTATAATGGGTCAGCAAAAAAAAACAATGCAGCACAGACTCCGCAAAATACATATAGTCGTGTGAATGAACCCTAAGGTTAACAATCAGGCAAAAGCACCAATGCAACTGGGAAAACTCTTTCGAAAAGAGTTTCTATCGTTTGATGCTTCCATTTTTCCCCTCTTCTGCATCAGAGCTCACAGACGGCAAACGATGGCGCTTATGCTGCTGCTTCTGGTGCTACTAATTAACTACTTACAGTAACAGCATTCTACTGCAAGAGGAAAGTACAAAAGGGGTATCAGCATGGCTTCTCATGGCATCTCTTTGCATAGTAAAATGCTAAAGGCCCCTTTACAAGGGCAAATTTAGAAGGCAAATGTCAGGAAGGAAGCGTTCCTACCCGATAAGCTTCTGCTCGGAGACCGCTGCTATTACATGCAGAGATCTCCTTCACAGTATGGGAGGCGTGATCTCTAATGCCATCGCTTTTCTCCATACAGACTCATTATTTGCTAGCAGCAGATGCTGTTTACACAGCACAATATGCCACCACCAAACAACTATTTTTGTGACCGCATGAATGATGGCGGAACTTTTACACTGCCAGATCATCACTAACTAGCATTCCTATGAACACTTGTTAGCAACCATCTGACTGAGAATTGGCCAATGCAAAGGGCCCTTAAAGGGGTTGTCTCATCTCAGGCAATGGGGACATATCGCTAGGATATGTCCCCATTGTCTTATAGATGCTGGTCCACCACCACGTGCTCTCCCCTCAGAAGTGAATGGGAGAGCACCGCGCATGACTGGCCACCGCTCCCATTAACTTCTATGGGCCCCACAGAAATAGCCGAGCCAGAGCTCAGCTATTTTCGGTGGCCCCATAGAAAATGAATAGAGGGTGGCTGTGCATGCGCAGTGCGCTCTCCAACGCTTTCGGGGCTCCGTTCTTGATATAGGTGCGGGACCCACACCTATAAGACAATGGGGGCATATCCTAGCGATATGCCCCCATCGTCTGTGATGAGACAACCCCTTTAAGCCTGTTTTTAGCACATATACACAAAAACCTCAAACCACAAATCTAGTTGAGTAAATTAGCCCCATTGTGTGTGCATGACTAGCGTACCCCTTGTTCTGACTGCTGCTGGTGAGAGTCAAGGAACTACATATGTATAATGGTTACAGCCACTGGAGGAGGATCTGAATTCAATTTTAGAATAAATGATAAGCCAAAATTAATTAGGTAAAACTGAACTCAAGATCAATGCAGAGAAAAAAAGCTTTGTAAAATGGCTTTTTGTGTGGATTTAAAACAGCTCTAAATTCTAAATTGTGGGGGAAAAAATTACAATTTAAGAATATTTTGGTCTAAATTAGTACTTGAGTAGGAGAATTAAAACATTTTTCACTTTCTTGAATACAGGGGGATGTTGTATTACAATGCGATCATATCTTTGAGGTGGTCACCAAGCTGTGCATGCTGGCCTCGAAACAAGATGCTATCAACATATGCAAAGGATGGTAAATACACAAAGATAGTCAACATCTCTGTATACCCTACTATCTGCAGAGTAGATGCTGCTGGGTCTAACTAGCTCAGAGACCTATTTATAAAAATAAAAAAAAAGCAAGGACTATGTGTAGACTCAATAAAAATAACTATTTACAATAAGCTGTCTTAGGCCTCCTTCACACGAAGGATACAGATTGTGTCAGGATGCGTTCAGTGAAACGTGCACCATTTCACAATTGCATTCAGTATTTCAGTTATTTCCACGCTGGTGCAATCCGTCTTTCACGCTCATGAAAATAAACTGAAAAATCTCCTAGCAACCTTTAGTTAAAAAAACGCATTGTACCAGACTGCAATACACTTGTCAGGGAAGCCCCTTTCACTTCTATAGGGTGAGGGCTGAGTAAAAAACACAGAATATAGAACATGCTGCGATTCTCACGCAACGCAGAAATGATGCGTGAAAACACACCCTCATGTACACAGACCCATTTAAATGAATGGGTCAGGATTCAGAGCGGGTGCTATGTGTTCACTTCACGCATCGCACCCACGTGGAAAATTCGCTCGTGTGAAAGAGGCCTACTCAGTAATACCTGCTGACACCTGCTGCATGGCTGCAATAAAGTCTACACACTTTACACGTGTTAAATCAGATATACACGACATAAACACCAATAAAAATGGCCCATTTATCCCAGAGAATGTACTCAGCTGAAGAGGCATACGAGTATCTTGCCTCTGATACAGAGTCTGCCAGCGAGGGAGAAGAGGATGCCACATTCCCTTACTCCCTCATCATCATCCGCCCCAGGAGAGAAGCTGAGGTAGCCCCTCAGTGATCCCTTATGGGCTCCTCCCCCTGAAGAATGTGCCCCATAGTTTGTTGCCTGCTCAGGAATCCAGATTGATTGTGCGGGCTTCAGAGAAATAGATTTTTCTAAATCTTTTTCTCTGAATATTTTATAATTTTGATGGTGACCCAAACAAATTTATACACCCAATAATTTAAAACCCAGAACCCCACATCCTTATATGCTAGACCCCTTGGTTGGACTCTTGTAAATGCAGCAGAGATAATGATATTTTGGGGGCTCGTGCTGCATATAGGCATTGTTAAAAAGCCAAAGATAATATTAGAGTTCTGACGTTTTGTACCAGACTCCAATTTACAATATGGTCATGTCCTGCAAAAGATCTGAATCTATTTTCAAATTTTTGCATTACAATGATAATGCACAGTGCCCACCCCCAAAATGACCATCTATTTAAAATTACCATCCTGGACCACTTTAACTCCAAATTTGCAGAGGTGTACACCCCTGAAAAAGATATTTGCATAGACGAGTTCCTTTGTACATTTTAAAGGAAGGGTGAAAATTATGGTACACCCATACCTGCCTAGCAAGCGGGCAAAGTATGGCATTAAAACGTACAAGCTGTGTGATAGTACCTCTGGGTACACCCACAGGTTCCAGGTTTATGAAGGGAAAGACTCCTGGATTGAACCCCCAGAATGCTTCCTCCCCGGCCTAGGAGTTAGTGGAAAAATAGTGTGGGACTTAATTCACCCACTGCTGGATAAGGGTTACCACCTCTATGTGGACAACTATTATACCAGTATCCCCCTATTCATGTCCCTAATGCATCATTCACACGTCAGTGATTTCCATCAGTGATTGTGAGCCAAAACCAGGTGTGGCAGTGAAGGCTCCAATCCTGGTTTTGGCTCACAAACACTGATGGACATGTGAATGAGGCTTAACTGCCAGAGGTACTGTGGCTTTTGGCACAGTACTCAAAAATCAGAGTGCCTCCCAAGATCCCTGATAATAATAATAAAATAATACAATTTATTTATATAGCGCCACCATATTCCGCAGCGCTTTACAAATTCATAGGGTTCATGTACGAAACAAAACTAACTGGCTAATATGCAACTGAAACACTAGGAGTCAGGGCCCTGCCCGCAAGAGCTTACACTCTATGAGGAATTGGGGGTGACACATAAGGTAGTTGATTGTGATAAGTAGGATTTAAGCCATTATTGAACTGACAGGAGTGGTGCCTGCCGATCTGCTTCGGGACTACTAGAGGATCAAGTTCAGGCCAGAGGAGTTGGTGGGGGAGAGGTTTAGTCGGGGAATAGTCAGTTTAGGTAGCTTGATAAACCTGCCTGAAAAGATGTGTTTTTAAGGCACGTTTGAAGGTGGAGAAGTTGTGAATTGACCTAGTATTCCCGGAGCAGAGTATTCCAGAGAGTAGGTGCAGCTCGAGAAAAGTCTTGAAGACGGGAGTGAGAGGTACGAATTATGAAGGTTATTAATCTTAGGTTGCTAACAAAACGGAGAGCACGAGTAGGGTGGTAGATGGAGATGAGGGAGGAGATCTAGGGAGGTGCAGCACTGTGGAGAGCTTTGTGGGTGAAGGTGAGAAGTTTGAACTGTATTATTGGGTGGATGGTCAACAAGTGAAGTGACTGGCACAGACTAGTAGCATCAGTGTAGCGGTTGGATGGATAGATGAGCCTGGCTGCAGCATTTAGGACAGACTGAAGGGGGGAGAGTTTAGTAAGAGGGAGACCGATTAGTAATGCGTTGCAGTAGTCAAGACGAGAATGAATCAAGTCAACAACAAGAGTTTTTGCCGTTTCCACCGTAAGAAAAGGGCGGATTCTGGCGATATTCTTGAGGTGCAGACGACAAGAGCGTGTAAGTGATTGAATATGGGGAACAAAGGAAAGATCAGAGTCAAATGTGACCCCAAGACAGCGGGCATGTTGCACAGGAGTTATGATAGTGCTGCAGACCGAAATTGAAATATCAAGTTTAGGTGAATTGGTAGATGGGGGAAAGACAAGAAGTTCAGTTTTTGAGAGGTTCAGTTTTAGATACAGAGAGGACATGATGTTAGAGATAACTGCCAGACAATTACTGGTGTTTTGGAGTAAAGCAGGGGTGATGTCAGGGGATGAAGTGTGGAGTTGGGTGTTGTCAGCATAGAGATGGTATCGAAAGCCAAATCTACTGATAGTCTGTCCGATGGGGGCTGTATAGAGGGAGAAGAGTAGAGGACCTAGTACTGAGCCCTAAGGAACGCCGAAGAGGAGAAAAAGAAGAACCAGCAAATGATACACTAAAGGACCGACCAGAGAGATAGGAAGAGAACCAAGAGAGAGCAGTGTCCTTAAGGCCAATTGAGTGGAGCATGGTGAGGAGTTTATGTTCTACGGTATCAAATGCTGCAGAGAGATCCAGCAGAATTAATAGCGAATAGTCACCATTTCTTTTTGCTGTTAGGAGATCGTTAAACACTTTAGTAAGGGCAGTTTCTGTAAAGTGAAGAGGGCGAAAGGCAGATTGTAAGGGGTCAAGAAGAGAGTTTGCAGAGAGATAGCTCATTAAGCCAGAGTAGACAAGACGTTCAAGGAGTTTAGAGATGAAGGGGAGGTTAGAAACAGGTCTGTAGTTAGCAGCACAGGTCGAGTCAAGAGATGGTTTCTTTAGTAGTGGGGTGATAATAGAGTGTTTGAAACAGGAGGGAAATATACCAGAAGAGAGAGAGAGGTTAAAAATTGTAGTTAGGTAAGTGATGACAGCCGCGGAGAGGGACTGGAGGAGGTGTGATGGAATAGGATCACTGCTACAAGTTGTGGGTCGAGAAGAAGAGAGAAGTCTGGAGACTTCTTCCTCTGTTATAGGGTCAAAAGAGGAGAGAGAGCATGTGGAGGAATTGGAGGGAGGAGGATTGAAATTATTTGGGGACGGGGAGATTATTTCCTGCCGGATACTGCCAATCTTGTCTCTGAAGTAAGTGGCCATGCCATCAGCGCAGAGGTCAGTGACAGGTTCTGGAACTTTAAGGCTTAGAAGGGAATGAAAAGTGTCAAAGAGTCGTTTTGGGTTATTTAAGAGTGAGGAGATGAGAGGAGAAGTTCTTTTGCTTGGCAATGTTGAGAGCCGAATTATATGTTTTGAGCATAAATTTATAATGGAGGAAGTCTGCTGATATTCGTGATTTTCTACATAAGCGTTCTGCACATCTGGAGCAGCACTGTAGAAAACGTATTTCAGGCGTGTGCCAGGGTTGCCGTGTTCTGTGTCGAGAGGGACTGATTGATATTGGAGCAACTTCATCTAGGGTGGTTTTGAGGGTCTGGTTGTAATGATTGGCAGCCAAGTCTGGACAGGGGAGGGAAGTGATTGGGGTAAGAGCTAATTGTAGGGTGTTAATAAGTAGCTGGCAGTCAATGGTGTGTAGGTTTCTGTAAGTGTGAAAAGTAGGATTGCCTTAAGAAAATTGAGAGGTCTTTATGGTAAATGAAAGAAGATTGTGGTCAGAAAGTGGGAAGGATAAGTTACTAAAGTTTGAGACTGAGCAATGACGGAAGAAGACTAGATCAAGTATAATGCCCTGTTCATGCGTGGCAGAGGAAGTAAGTTGTGATAGGCCAAGAGAGGAGGTTAAAGAAAGAAAGTGAGCAGCTGATGGGGAGATAGGATCATCAATGGGGATATTAAAATCACCCATAACAAGAGTTGGTGATTCAGAAGATAGGAAGTGAGGAAGCCAAGCTGCAAAGTGATCCAGAAATTGGTGGGGGGAGCCTGGGGGACGATAGACAACTGAACTCTCAGGGGGAATGGATGGAAGAGTCTAATGGTGTGAACCTCTAAAGAGGGGAATGTGAGAGAGGGGGAATGACCTGAAATGTGCACTGTGGAGAAAGTAGTATGCCTACTCCTCCACCTTGCCTATCATCAGGTCTGGGGGTATGGGAGAAGTGAAATCCACCATAGGATAAGGCAGCAGGGGAACTACTCAGAAAAAGGGCACTCCTTCATGAGAACATGCTGTCGGTTAAGTACAAGGACAAGAGGAATGTCCTTGTACTGACCAACATTTACACTAACACCAGTTCCCCTGCCCCTATACAAGGTACCACTACCACTGTCACCAAATCAGACTGCATCCTAGACTAAAACAGGCACATGGGAGGAGTTGATCTTTCAGATCAAGTTCTAAAACCATACCGGCCACTCGAAAAAATAAGATGTGGTACAAAAATCTGGATGTGCACATTGTACAGATGGAACTGTATAATGTGTAAGTGTTAAATCAATCTGCAGGCCACACAGGAAATTTCCTTCAGTTCCAAGAGGTTGTCATCAAGACCCGTGTTGTACCAGGGCAACATTTCCCTGGTGTAATCCCCCAAACAGCTAGGAAGGAAAGGACCTAAAACAGATGCAGTGTTTGTTACAAAAGGTGGATACAAAAGGATACCACTTATCACTGCGAAACGTGTCCTGATAAACCTGGCCTCGGCATAAAGGATTATTTCAGAGTCTACCACTCATCCATGCAGTATTAATTTTATCCTTTATGCTCCCAGTAATTTTTCCACCTTACTTTCTCAGATAGTCTGCATAGCTTACATATTCACTTTCCACCAACCACTACATATTCATTTCTGCAAGGCACCTGTTTGCTCAAAAGTGCCCTTTCAACCCTTTTAAGGTTGTGTTCGTACATGGGTGCACTTCCCATGAAACACGTGTTTGGTCAAACGGGCCCTTTCTAGTGTTCATACTGGAGTGCATTTTCCAAAATGTGGTCACTTCTTGGGGTTTTCAGGATTTTTTTTTTTCATGTGACATGGCACCTAAAATCCATGCTGGCCAATTCAGGCCTGCAATATCCATATTTTGCAGTTTGCCTACAACAGGCTACAAGCACATATGGGGTGTTGCCTTAATCCGGAGAAAATGGGTAACACATACTGGGGTGCATTTTCTCCTGTTACCCCTTTTGAAAGTGAAAAATTGTGGTCTGGTAGTAATTGTCCATTTTCACAGCCGTGTGCTTTTAAATTCTTTGACAAGTGTTTCCACCTTCTGTGAGACACCTGTTAGGCCACAGGTGCCTTTTCCACCCCTTAAAAAGTTCACACAGCAGTGCACTTTCTAAAGTGGGTCGCTTCTTAGGGTTTTCAATTTCTGGAGATCTCTGGAATATTTTACATGCAACATGGCACCTAAAATCCATGGCTGCAAAATCCATATTTTGCAGTTTGCCTGCTGTGCGCCCATACAGCAGACTACAAGCAAATATGGGGTGTTGCCATTATCGGGAAAACATGGGTTACACATACTGGGGTGCATTTTCTCCTGTTGTGAAAGTGAAAAATTTGGGCCTAACGCAACTTTTTCTTGACGGCACCTTACTTTGAGATTATCCTCCTCCTACCAGGCAGGGACAGGGAGCTTCAAAAAGGGTCCACCTCCTTGCCATTCTCAGTGTCTTCCTGTCCCTGCCAGGCGGAGGAGCAGGAGGAGTCCCTGTGCCTCAGTTCGGGGGCCATAAAGAGGAGGGGACGAAGCTGGAGCTGCAGCCGCATTTGCGGTTGCTGGGGGGCTTACCTTGGGCAACCAAGCACCGTCTCTATGTGCTTGCCGCGGTCTGTATTTTCCCCACATGTGCGCCAGTAGAGGGGGCGGGCCACGGCATCTGGACACTCATATGGAGTTCCTCCAGATTCTATTGGCCGCCCGCTGCCCATGAATCTCGGCTCCGGCGGGTGACTTCATCTGGGGTCCTGATCGGGCTGTCCAGGGTGAATGCCGGCCGGATGACGTCGGAGGTTTTGCTACTTCCAGTGATGGGCTTTAAGTTCTGGCGCGCTGGTCAAGGTGGGTGTCACCCTCTGGCCAGCGGATCTCCTGCAGTCCTCAAGTCAACTACTCCTGGAGACATGGAACCGGAGGAGTGTGTGGAGCAACCTGTTAGCTTGACAGTGCGTGTTCAGAACGGCAGAGGTTGTGAGTACTGGACTGCAGAGTTTTTTCTTTAATGTGCCTTTTCTCTCTTTCCTTTGTATGATGAGTGACAAGGATGTGTCTGTAAAAGCCAAAACAGCGCAAAAATCTAAGTCTCTTAGATGTGGTGTGTGCAAGGCTAGGCTTCCAGATAAATACTCTAAAAAACTATGTAAAAAATGTACTGATGACATAGTTAGAGAGGAAGTACCTTCTTTAAGAGACAAAATGAAGGGCATGATAAGACAGGAGATAAGTTCCGCTTTGACGTATTTTCCACGAGCTTCCTGTCACCCATCTACTTCTAAGTATGGATCCAGGAAGGGATCACCCTCTTTTTCATCCTTATCCTCATTTTTCAGACTGGGGAGAAAAAATTTGTGATTCTGATACTGATAGCGATTTTAATGGAAATTAAAGAAGAAAAAGAGGGTGTTCCCGATACATAAAAACTATAAAAAGAGACTGCCTTTTGATGATGAGGATTTAAATCTATTTTTGAATTGTCCTAAAATTGATGTTTCCCTTTCCAGATTGGCAAAAGGTACATCATTGCCATTTGAGGATATGTGATCTCTTCATAATCCCATGGATAGAAAGGTAGATGCAAATCCCAGAAAAACTTGGGACGCAGCCGCATCACTTTGTAAACCCAATATTGCAGCCCCCTCGGTAGCTAGGTCCCTGAAAAGCTGGTTGATGCATTTAGAAAACTTGTTAAAATCTAATACACCACCCGAAGATATTAACAATTTGTTAAAAGCTGTCAGAGCTACAATGAAAATTTTGCAGACTCCTTCCCACTGCTGAAAACACAGTAGATTTCTTATCTGACACTACGGCGGACTCAGTCAGGCTTACCGCTAGGATGACGGCTCTGGCCAATAGCTCTAGAAGAGAGCTATGGCTAAAGTCGTGGTCGGGGGATATTAGCTCTAAACGAAGGTTATGTAATATTCCCTTCTACGGTAAACTACTACTTGGAAAAGATATTGAAAAAATTCTTGAAAAGGCTTCTTACTCAAAGAGAAGTTTCCCAAAAGATAAAAAGAAGAGGAAAACTCAATTTTTTTCGTTTTAAAAAAATCGGATCGGTTTCAAAATAAAAAAGGGAAAACAGAAGGTTGGAGATCTACCAAACAAAAAAAAGGAAAGGGATTTTTATTCAACTCTCGTGATAACGACTCATCCAAGAAATGACGCCAGAGATCCGGTGGGGGGTGGGAGGGGGGTTGAAAAAGTTTGTGGAATCCTGGGAAAAAATTTCTCCAAACCCTTGGTTGAAAATGTTGTGGCAGACCAAGGGTCAGTCACGTGATGATCGTTGCCTCGTGTTCAGGAGAATGATGTCGACGGAGGAAAATGACAGAAGTCTGAGTATAGTTCAAATTCTGGCAGGAACCCAAAGTGGGAGTGTCCTAGCCCATTTATTTATATCCAATTCAAAGGGTGTAACATGATTGGTTTACAAATATTTCAATAATGGCTTTTGATTGGTACACAAATAATACCTCTGATGAGTTAGAACTGAATCCATCTATTGATTGGTTAGTATTTTACAAGTTTTCCCTTTTCCCAGAATGTATTTACTGCTTCAGTTTAGGTTTTTAGCAAGAAATGCATATTTGCGACTTACAGCACGTACAAACCTTATCTTATCTGAACACACACGGCTAACTCCTATAGGTTTTTTTTAGCTTATGTCATTAGTATCTTCTTGTTTTTTTCCAATTGTCACCACATTCTATTACGTACACAGAGAAATGAAAAACATCTATGAATATTTTATATCCACTTTCAGAAAAGCTGGATAATTTCCTTAACAATAAATATTCTTTGGCAGAGTTACAAGATTCCCTTTCTCAATGTTCCTCCCACAACCTTTGTGATCACTCCAGTCCAAAGCTCAGGGTCTCTTCAACTTTGTCTGACGAAAAGTTCAAAATGGAGTAGAACAAATCCTTGGTCAATCAGATGTGTTTTCTGCCAGAGGACAAGATACAAAAGATTCAATTCCAAATTAGAAGTTTCAGGGGCAAAAAATCCCATACTATCCGCCAAGCTATGGCCCTCATCGGATCCCTAACAGCGTGTATACCAGCGGTAAATTGGGCCCAACTACACTCCCGACTCCTTCAGAGACACATGGTACAACATTGGGATCGAACTCAAGAATCATTAGACAAGCTGATTCTAATCCCAGAGGATATCTTATCATCCCTAAAATGGTGGGAAATAAGACACAATTTACAGACAGGAGTTCCTTGGGTTGTAAGGAGTCCATTAATTCTCACTACCAACGCCAGTCTCTGGGGTTGGGGGGCTCATGTACATAGTAGGTCAGCCCAAGGGAAATGGCCTCAGACCCAGAGGAGAAAGTCATCAAATTACCAGGAGCTATGAGCAGTTTGGGAAGCTCTGTCGTATTTCTCGGTGGAGTTGAGGGGTTCCAACCTACAGGTCAGATCAGACAACAAAACAGTTATGGCATACATAAACCATCAGCGGGGGAACTAAAAACAAAATCTTATACTCCCTAACCAGCAGGATTTTCTTTTGGGCGAAAAAGAATGTCATCTCTCTGTCAGCAGTTTTTCTAAAAGGGACACAAAATACTAGGGCGGATTTTCTAAGTCGCAAAAAAATTGGATCCAGGAGAGTGGAGTCTAAAAAAGGAGATATTCAACTCTCTTGTTCAGAGATGGAGTCCTCCACAAATAGATTTACTTGCAAACAAAAACAATGCAAAGTTGCCAATTTACTTCTCCCTGGGTCCAAGGAACAAAAAGAGTGCAGGAACAGACGCTCTTGCGATGCGGTGGAATTTTCACTTAGCTTATTGCTTCCCACCACTGCCTCTAATTCCGAGAGTCCTAAGAAACATAAGAGAGGACAGAGCGAATGTAATTCTGATAGTACCAAACTGGCCGAGGAGGTCTTGGTATCCGCTTCTGTCAAAAATGACGAAGGAAAAACCTTGGTTCTACCGTGGTCCCAGGACCTTGCATCCCAAAGCAGAAAGTTTACACCTGTCAGCCTGGATCCTGAGAGGTTAATTTTAAAATCTAAGGACCTATATGACTTTGTAGTCAACACCATCTTAGCCTGCAAGAGTGACTAAAAGGATCTATCAGAAAATCTGGAAAAAAAAAAAATAATTCTTGGTGCTCTGAGAATCCTTCAGTTAAAGTGGGCAAAATTTCCTCAATTTTAGATTTTTTTACAAGAAGGATTTAACAAAAGGTTAGAACCCAGCAGCCTCAGATTGCAGATTTCGGCCTTGAGCCCTTCTTTGGACGAAAGGTTGGTCTCTAACCCATGGATCATACGATTCATGAAAGGTGCCGACGGACTTAGACCTAGAAAAGACCTCTAGTTGCTCCTTGGGACTTGAACTTTGTTCTTTCAGGGCTCACCAGTCCCCCATTTGAACCTTTGGAGGTAGCGAACATTAAATACTTGACACTCAAGACGGTATTTCTTGTTGCAATTACTTCAGCTCGCAGGGTTAACGAAATACAAGCTTTTTCTGTTAGAGAACCCTTCTTAACTGTTAGAGATGACAGAATTATCTTGAGGTTTGATAACTCTTTCTTACCCAAGGTAGTGTCCAATTTTCACAGGATCGCAGGAAGTTATACTTCTCTCATTTTGTGAAAACCCCAAGTCTGAAGCAGAAAAAGCTTTCCACAAGTTGGATGTGTTTCGAAATATTTATGACACTAAGTCCTGGAGAAAATCCAATAACCTCTTCATTCAGTTTCTAGGGGGTAGAAAAGGTTTAAAGGCTTCTAAAGTGAGCATGGCGCGTTGGCTAAAGTCGGCCATTTGTGAAGCGTACAGAGTAATGGAGAAGGAACCTCCCTCTAATCTGAATGCCCATTCTACCAGGGCAGTATCGACATCCTGGGCGGAAAAGGCATCCGCTTTGTTAGATCAAATATGTAAAGCTGCAACCTGGTCCAATCCCCATACTTTTGTCAAACACTACTGGGTGGATATCGATGCTAGGAGGGACCTATCATACGGGAGAAAGGTTCTTCAAGCGGTTATCTGTTAGTTCTCAAAGTAAGGTGCCGTCATGGAGGTGAGAGGAAAAACTGAATTAGTCAAACCGGTAATTCCTTTTTCACAAAGCCTCCATGACGGCACAGTTTATATTCCCACCAAAAAATAAATAAAATAAGGAAGAAACCGAATTATGAAATACAATAATAAGGCTCTGTTATATATATTAAATTTTATATGTATAACCTAGTTGATTTTTGTTCTAAGTTTTAAAACTTTTAAACTTAAGCAATGGAAGTTCTGTGGTGTGAGTGTTGAAATTTAGGGCCGGTCAAGTCCAGAAGACATTGAGGATGGCAAGGAGGTAGGCCCTTTTTGAAGCTTTCTGTGACTACCTAGTAGGAGGAGGATAATCGCAAAGTAAGTGTTACCAGTAAGATTAATTCCGTTTTTTATTTTCACAGCCAAGTGCTTCCAAATCCTGTGAAACACCTTTAGGTGCAGCTCACTACATGTTTAAACATTCCTTGAGGGGTGTATTTTTCAAAATGGGGTCACTTTTTGGTACTTTTTCCCACTGGAGGAGTACCTCAGGGTGTATTCATATGCGACATAGCTCCCAAAAGCCATATGGTGCTCCTTCCCTTCGAAACCCTGCCATGTGCCCATACATCAGTTTTTGACCACATATGGGGTGTTGCCATATTCACAGGAAAATGGGTAAAAAAAAAAATTCTCTTGTTACTCCTTGTAAAAGTAAAAAATTTGGGCCTAAGGCCTCATGCACACGACCGTTGTTTGGGTACGCATCCGAGCCGCTGTTTTGACTGCTCGGATGCGGACCCATTCACTTCAATGGGGCCGCAAAAGATGCGGACAGCACTCTGTCTGCTGTCCGCATCCGTGGCTCCGTTCCTCGGCCCTGTTAAAAAAATATAACATGTCCTGTTCTTGTCCGCGCTTTGTGGACAAGAATAGGCATTTATATTACCGGCGCCCGTTCCGTAAATTGCGGAAGGCAACACAGGCGGCTTCTGTTTTTTGCGGATCCGCGGTTTGCGGACCGCAAAAAAAAACTGCATGGCCGTGTGCATGAGGCCTAAAGCGAATTTTTCTTTCCAAGTGTTTATAAATTACAGTACATGAAACTCTTGTGGGTTAAAAGCACTCAATACACCTCTCAAAGTCTTTGAGGGGTTTAGTTTCCAAAATGGGGTCATTTTGGGGGGGGGGGTTTCACTGCAAGGATATGTCAGGGCCTTCTCAAATGCAACCTAGGACCTTAAAACCATTCTAGCAAAATCTGGCCTCCAAAAACCATAAGGCGCTACTTGCCTTCTCATCCCTGCCATGCATCCATACAAGACTATACAACAATATATTGAGTGTTTTTGAAAACTGTAGAAGTAATACATTTTGTGGTTTGTTTTTTCCAGTTATTTTTACTGGGGAAAAAAATCATTACAATGAAAAAAATCTGCCAAAAAGTTAAAATTTTTTAATTTTGCATCAATTCCTATGGAATACCTAAAGGGTTAACAAAGTTTGTAAAAACAAAGTTTTGAATAACTTGGTGTGTAGTTTCTAAAATGGGGTTACTTTTGGGTGGTGTCTGTCATGTAGGTGACTTCATAACTGTATTGGTCCTTAAAAAAGTTGGTTTTGGAAATTTTGCTTCTAAAATTCTAAACCTTCTAACAATCTAAAATAATAAAATGACATTTACAAAACGATGCAAAGTAGACATATAGGAAATGTCAAGTGCTAACTATTATATGAGGTATCACTATTTGCCTTAAAAGCAGAAACATTTTAGTAAATTTGGGATTTTCTTTTTTTTTAATACATAAAGGTGAAATATATTGACCACTGTCATGAAGTACTATGTGTCACGAGAGAATCATCTCAGAATGGCTTGTATAAGTATAAGCATTCCGAAATTATTACCACAAAGGGACACATCAGATTTGCAAAAAATGGTCTGTGTCCTGAAGAGGTTAAAGGTGAAATTTTAAGATCAGTGCTGGTTTGCCTCACTGACTGTTTTTACAGTTCACATCCTGTGTACTTGTGTAAATTTAAGGTGTATTCTACAATTAAGCATTATTACTTTTATTTCTAGCATCAAATTTCAATTTCAAAGCAAGAGTGCAGTTATCGATTTCACAACAGCAGCAGAGTCCCAGGTGTACAAGGCCAAGAATGGGCACCTCACCGTGGTAAGACGCACATTGGGAGTCAGTCTTCATCAGTTTTTGAAGGGTTGAAAAATTGCTCCTCAGCTTTATCTCTTTCTCAGGGATCATGCACACAAACTTATTTTTTGTCCTCCGTTACACATTTTTTGCGTGCTGGATGCAGACCTATTCACTTCAATGGGATAGCAAAAAAAAAAATGACAAGGGGGACAGATGATGAATTCAGTTTTGTACATATTTTTATCTGTATAAAGCAAGGTCAACTGGACACCATTTTAAATAGTGTACTCTGCAGTAATGCACTGTTATAAGGAACCATATTTGCTGCTGTTTGGTACTGTGCCCTTCCTGTGGGCTAATATTCACGTAAGTGTGACGGAGCCATTAAAGGGGTTGTCTCACCAGAGCTGCTGTAGTGATCAGCACTTCAGGGTCAGTGCAGTCAGATGATAGCTACTGCAGGGAAAATTACTACATTACACAAAGCCTTTAGATGAATGGTTATCCATGTAGCACATGGATAGCTCAAACACGGAAACACCACTGCTTGTTAGCAGATATCCACAATGTCTTAGAGGGGGGTTTGCAGCGGGGATCCCCTTCACAGATGTCCACAGATCTGGTAGGAGTTTGTTTTGATGGCACAGTCCCTTTAAGGATTTAAGAAAGAAGACCATTACCTACTGTACATGATCATTACTATCTGTCTCTATTTCAGACATCACCGAGATTAAAATCCAAATGAAGATCGGCATAATCCGCGGATTGTACCCATTACCAATAGTCCTTGCCCTGAGACATTACCAGTTACATTGCACACTGTTGGAATGCAGTCAGCATTGAAGATCTTCTGGCTTCTCAGGCTACGACTTCTTCAGTTAAAGACATGTCCACTTTAACGTTTCACTGGGTCAATGCCCCCCTCATCAGGCAGAATATCTTTTTGCCTTTACCATGTGGGTGTTTTACCACAAAGACAATAGTATACTGGTGCTTGGGATTAAATAGGACCTGCAAACTCTCCTGGTGTGTTTTAATAACTTCATGCCTCCCCATGTAACAATTCAGGAGCATCTACTCTTCTAACTGTATTGTGCCAGTCCTTTATTATTCCTGCTATGAGTTATGAATGCAAATTTCTAGCAAAGCAATGAAGGTTCAAGATGGGCGTCACCAGTTTGGGGGGGGGGGAAGGGGGGTCTTGACATTGGCAGCAGTGATTGGACAGTGTCAGACTCTGCAGGGACACACCCCAACTGGTAACACCTATCTGGACCTTCACTAAAAACTGCTAGCAATGCATTCTTAACTTATAGCAGGAATAATAAAGGAATGACATAACAGTCATAAGAACGGATAGCTCCAGAACCATTATTACAAGGGGGATGCAATAAAACAGACATGCTGTCTTATTCTCCAAGTCATTAAAAAGTTCATTATTATAAATAGTTATGTACCGTAATTTATCATATCAGCACACAACTAAAAAAGGTTATGGATGCCCTTGTGGTCCTTTGAACAGTCATGGTCCCATTTCCATACTGGCATGCACTTAATGACTGCTGTGTATCCTCTGCCTTTAGGGCTCTTTCACACCTGCGTTATTGTCTTCCGGCACACCTCTATGCCGGAAGAATCCTGATCAGGATTATCCTAATGCATTCTGAATGGAGAGAAATCCGTTCAGGATGCATCAGGATGTCTTCAGTTCCGGAACGGAACGTTTTTTTGGCCGGAGAAAATACCGCAGCATGCTGCGCTTTTTGCTCCGGCCAAAAATCCGGAACACTTGCCGCAAGGCCGGATCCGGAATTAATGCCCATTGGAAGGCATTGATCCGGATCCGGCCTTAAGCTAAACGTCGTTTCGGCGCATTGCCGGAGCCGACATTTAGCTTTTTCAGAGTGGTTACCATGGCTGCCGGGACGCTAAAGTCCTGGCAGCCATGGTAAGTGTAGTGGGGAGCGGGGCAGCAGTGTACTTACCGTCCGTGCGGCTCCCCGGGCGCTCCAGAGTGACGTCAGGGCGCCCCAAGCGCATGGATCATGTCATCCATGCGCATGGGGCGCTCTGACGTCATTCTGGAGCGCCCGGGGAGCCGCACGGACTGTAAGTATACCGCTCCCCCGCTCCTACTATGGCAACCAGGACTTTAATAGCGTCCTGGGTGCCATAGTAACACTGAAAGCATTTGGAAGACGGTTCCGTCTTCAAATGCTTTCAGTACACTTGCGTTTTTCCGGATCCGGCGGGCACCTCCGGCAACGGAAGTGCATGCCGGATCCCAACAACGCAAGTGTGAAAGAGGCCTTAAGGGTACTTTCACACTAGTGTTTTTCTTTTCCGGCACCGAGTTCCGTCAAAAGGGCTCAATGCCGGAAGAGATCTGATCAGTTTTATCCCCATGCATTCTGAATGGAGAGTAATCCGTTCAGGATGTCTTCCGTTCAGTCATTTTGACTGATCAGGCAAAAGATTAAAACTGCAGCATGCTACAGTTTTATCTCCGGCAAAAAAAACAGAAGACTTGCCTGAATAGCGGATCCGGCATTTTCCCCCCCATAGGATTGTATTAGTGCCGGATCCGGCATTCAAAATACTGAAATTCCGGATCCGGTAAAAATGTGAAAAAAAAAAATACAAGACGGATCCATCTGTCCGCATGACAAGCGGAGAGACGAATCCGTTCTTGCAATGCATTTGTGAGACGGATCCGCATCCGGATGAGTCTCACAAATGCTTTCAGTCACATCCAGATCGGCGGATCCGGCAGGCAGTTCCGACGACTGAACTGCCTGCCGGATCACAATGGCGCAAGTGTGAAAGTAGCCTAGAGGCACTACTGAGACAGCTCTCTTTCTTTAGGAGGTATCTATTTGCATATTATTTTCCCATGGAGCATTGCCACTAAGTCTCTATACACTGCTGTTCTCCATAAAGAGAGCCAGTACCATAGGGAGCCACTTCTAAAACGTGGCACTGGTGAGATTGGTTCTCTCCCTCTGGGAGACACTTTGCATATTATTTTCCCATGGAGCATTACCACTAGGCTCTATACACAGCCAGTGCCTCACCTATTCCTTGCCTTGCATACAAGTTTTGGTCTGGAAACCACTTATCCATAACATTAGCTTTACTAGTGAAAGTGAAATAGACAGGTGTCTGTACCAAGAGGGTTTCATCCAACATGAAGCTAAATACCAACATGTGCCACCACTGTGGAACGACAGCTGCCAGCAGTTCAACCACTGGCCTAGTCATAAACAGCATGTCACTCACTAGTTGTTCAGAACAGAATTGTACCGTACCAGAGCTTTAAAAGGCATCGGTCAGCAGATTTGTACCTATGAAACTGGCTGACCTGTTACATGTGCTCTTGGCAGCTGAAGACATCTGTGTTGATCCCATGGTCATATGTGTCTGCATTACTGAGAAAAATGATGTTTTAATATATGCAAATGAGATTCTAGGAGCAACGGGGGCATCACCATTACACCTAGAGTCTCATCTCTCTCTCCAACTGCTGCGCCCTCTCCACTCTCACTAACCAGGCAGTGTATATGTGATCACACCTGGCCCTGTCAATCAAAGTGCAGAGGGCACGCCAGTTGCAGAGAGAGCAGTGCCTCTAGGAGTAATGGCAACGCCCCCGTTGCTCCTAGAGGCTTTTTTGCATACATAAAAGCATTGTTTTTCTTGGTCTATGAACATGGGACCAACACGGATGCCTTCAGAGGCCAAGCGCACATGTAACAGGTCAGACAGTGTCATAGGTAGAAATCTACTGTCAGATGCCCTTTAAGCTCACCATACACAGCCCCTTTATATAGATCAGCATCCTCCATTATGGAAGGAAACAGAGCTTAAAGGTAATTGTTAATGTACAAGGATTCTGTCATCATTCATGAAATGCCTGTCCCAACAAATGAATAATGGAAACAAAAATTCAAAAGCGTCCATATTTGTGTTTATTGGGGATCAGGGACAATATAAATTATTTTATACATAAAAGAGACTAATTCTATGTAAAACAAAGAAAAATATATAGAATATTAATCCGGACATAAAAAATACTTGAATGTGCAATGCTTGTCTGGGTGGTAAGAATAATTCTCCATCTGGATCCTGTACAGCGGTAAAGGTTTATAAAGAAAATAAAGTTAAAATGTCCTACAGACAGTTATGCAGCAATAGTAGCTGAATGCAAACCAATGAATACAAGTTACCTCCAACATTTCCAATGGAACCAAGTACACTGAGTGGAAGTTCAGACTGTTTCTTGGTCTACATACAGTACACAGTCAATGTGTCCCACACAATATCAAGCAAAGCATTAAGGCAATATATTTTGTCCGTTTGGACACAAATTCACCTTCACTTCCCCCATCTGTTACATCCTATGACGGCACTCCGCTGGCAAGTTTACATTTGTACAACCAGCAGCTGCTTTGGGGCCGAGGAAATCCATACACACAATAAAAAAGAAATTCACTCAAGTTTAGGTCCCTGTCCCTTCAAAGTGATATAAATAAGTATCAGAAAGAGTAACACAAGAGGCTGGACCCAAACTCACAGAAATGTGTCACTTACAACCAGCTGAACCGTTAAAACCGGTCTTTTCCCATGTGGATTGGGATGAACCACAGGAGACAGGACTGTTTTGTGGACGGAGAAATCATAGGCAAGGTGGACAAGTCCTACTGGTGAAGATGAGCTCTGTCATCCGGCCGTTTGATGTGAATCCGTCTTACTCTTTCGATGCGATCCGGCTCATCATCCCCATCAAGGTGATGAGAGCGCCCGGCTGCCCCTCCCGTGGCCTCCAGAAGAGCATTGTCTGGTCCTCGTCCATCCTGGGCCTCGTACAGTAAAATGTTAAGAGTCTCTTCATAGATTCTTGCCTCTGGAAACTCAACCTAAATGAACAAATACAGCGAGCGTGGTCAGGCCAGTATATACAACGTATTGACATCTACACTGCAGGACAAGAGATCTCAGGATGGTGACCAATTTTTGAAAAGCCATCTCATGCAAAGTTGTTTGCAAGTCCAAAACTGCAAGACGGGTCAGTAAAATGAAGCCTAATCCAACATAGTGGATAAATTCATTTAAAGGGGACCTGCCCTGACAGGTCTAGTTTTAGTAAATAATCTTATTCCACATGGAATGATAATTCTGTTGCAATTTTTTTCAGAATTGTGCCACTCCTCTATTATTGCGAGTGCCAGACTGTGTAGCGACATATACCCTTGCCAAGAGCAAGGAGAACACCCAACTGTGAATTTATTTACAATTTTCTAGAAGGAATAAAAGAGGGATGGCACAACAAGCATTATAGCAATATTTGCTCCAGAATGGTTATTGCATGGGGAATTTAAGCATTCACCCAAAACAGACATGTCAGCAGTGGTCACTGGTCCCATCAAAGAAAAGCTGTAAATGTTCCTCAGATGGTGGTTGCACTACTTTTCTACACCACCTTGTGCATTTACTTATTGCCTACAGATAAGTCGCTGATGCTTAACAAATCCACCTACCTTAGTTTGCTTCTTCTCTGTGGCATACACAATGGATGTACAACACACCTCTGCAATTTTTCGGCCCTGACCATAGAATGACCAGCAGCAGATTTCATCCCCAATCACATCTTTGATGAACAAGACCCTTCCATTAAACCTCAACGACAACTTGTCAAACAGCTCAATATTCTTCAGCATGTTGTCATCGGAGTTACTGCAAATAAATTAAGACAAAATTACCAATGCTGCCTCAGGTAAAGAACAGAGCAAGTCTGGCTCTCTTTAGGGTTCTTTAACACCGATTTTGTGTGCAGATTTCAATACCAAAAATCTCCCACTGTTCGCAGTGAGAATCCGCACTGCTGTTCATACGGACATTGATTAAATCATTGCGGATTTTCACACTGCGTCAAGGAGGGACATGGTCTCTTCTTGCTGCAGTTAGGCCTCTTTCCCACGGGCGTGTGCGCCCCGTGATCGTGCTGTGGCCTGCAATGCACAAACACAGTCCGTGGGGAAGCCGCAGCGAATCGCGGACCCATTTACTTGAATGGGTCCGCGATCTGGCCGTTCTGCAAAAAAATAAAAATAGAACATGTCCTATCTTTTTGCGGAATGGAAGTATGGGACTAAACCCCATTGCTTCCGTAGGGTTCCGTTGTTTCGCTCCGCACCATTCTGCATCTCCGATTCGGACCCATTGAAGTGAATGGGTCCGCATCCGTGATGCGGAATGCCCATGGAACGGCACCCGTGTATTGCGGCACACGCCCGTGGGAAAGAGGCCTTACTGTGTAGAAGCTTGGGGGGAGGGGGGGGGGGGGTCAGCTTAGCCACATTACATTTGCCTAAAGGATCATTGACAAGACCATGTGAATGTGTCCGCATCCGTCCAGCAATTTTGCAGGTGCAAAAAAGATAGAGCATGTCCAATTCTTGTCCGCAATTGTGGACAAGAATAGGCATTTCTAGCATAGTGCCAGTCATGAGTGGTCCTCAAATTGCGGAACGCACACCGAACGCAGACCGCAAAACACTACGGTCGTCTGAATGTAGTCTTAATCTGTGCCATTTAAACTGTAAAACCATGGTATAAAGCCGAGGGTCAGCCTCCGATTTCTGCCACGTATTCCGTGGCAAAAATCAGATTTTTCTGACATTCCTTTACCTGGCTTTTCTCAATCATGCAGAGTAAGAGGACTCCACTGAAGTGAATAAATGGGAATGCTCAAATATGGCCACCTCCAGTGACCGCTAGAACCAAAGCCAACTTGTACTAGAACCGTTTTCCAGTTCTCTGAATGCAGCCAGCAGTTTAAAGCATGGAGAGTATGTGTGTACTGTAATTACGTCTATACTTTTATTAAAGAAATATATTCATTATTACTAAAATGTCAAAAAAGTAGTGTAGTGTATATTGTATATTAAAAGTTCTACTACAGACTAGAGGAGAAAGCGTATCACAGCTAACAGTTTGAAAACATCCACTCTGTACACGGATGGCAGCACGCAGAGACCAAGCTGATGGAGCAACATTAGAAAAACATAAAACTACTTCATTTGTAGTAAGGTTTAGTACCAGTTTCTTGTCAAACTGTGCACATACATGGCGGTACCCTACCTGGTATAAGAATACTTGTTGTTGCTTCTGTTGTAGAGTAACTTGACTGCCGGCTGCAAGAAGGAAAATAATCGTCAGAAATCTTACCAGCAAAATTCTGCAATGAAAAGTATCCACCATGGCCGTATGCTGTAAAGGCCATACACTACTACCCGCCAATGTCATTTCTGGCAGGGAACATGGGCTGCAACGTTATGACTTTAGCGGACACTCTACATAAGCCAGTAATATAATAAATCCATGTGCGTCTGACCTTATTAGACGTAGCTATTAACTTCTGCTCCTCTTTGGACGACGTGATCACTGGGACTTTGCAGAAAGGTTCATATACATCTTTGTTCTGTTGAATGAAATCATATGAAGGAAGTTTATACCTGTGGGATCACATTACTTTTCTTCCTTGATCAAGTAAGACTCAAATAGCAGTACAATAAGATGCTGCCTATGGAACAGGAAATAAAGTATACTGACATACCTGCCCAACGGTGGCCAAAAAGAAACGCTTCTGTGCCCAGTCAGGTGAATGGGGCCTATGGATACATTTGATGCATGCAGCAAAAGTAGCCTTAGTCCCATTATGGCCCCAGCCCTTTCATATCACAGAGGGGTTCAGATGGCAGAGATATGGGGAGTTTCCTAAAAAAGTTACAGCTTTATTTTGCTAGAATAAAAAATAAATTAAAAACTACCAGTGACTCACATTTGCTAATGTAAGTGCACCTAGATTTTGGTGTAAATTGCGCCAAAATGTGGTGCAACATGGCGCATCTAGGTTTAGAGAAATTATCTGTACCTACTCTGACAAGGGGGTGTGGATTCACGGGAAATGGCCCGGCCTATGAGGAAACATTTTGCGCCACAATTTTGGCGTATAATTCTGTCTCAAACCAATAGCTGGTATAAAGTTAGACAAATATGTCTAGCCCTGCACAGGATTTATCATCCAGCCGCAGCCACTATGATAAATGCGGTGCATGTCTAGTGGTTTAGATGAGTAAATCTGCCCCAGAGCCTTTCCTTGCCAGTAGAAAACCCTCAGCAAACAGCACCTATAACTGTCATGTGGAAGAAGTGGGGTATGGTGGATGCCTGCAGCCACACCTGAATTTTCAGCCATTAAAGGGAACCCGTCACAGGGATTTTGTGTATAGAGCTGAGGACATGGGTTGCTAGATGGCCGCTAGCACATCCGCAATATCCAGTTCCCATAGCTCTGTGTGCTTTTATTGTGTAAAAAAACTGATTTGATACATATGCATGTAGACTTTCCACTAGATCTGACCTGAAGAGATGCTTGACATTCATCTGCCAGCCCCTGCACCAGGTAATACTTTGCTTCTGCCAACAGTTCTTCAATTTCTCTTCGTGTTTCTGGAAGTGGGACAGCTCCATCTCTCAGGTAATTTAATATGGTCCCAAAGTGCTTCCCGCATCGGTCTATAAGAATCCAACCTTAATAGAGCAAAAATGGTGATTAATTAGTAAGTACCGGGGATGTAAATCTCAGTGTAAATTACTAGGAGACAATCATGGCCATATACATGGACATCAAATGGCCCTCATAGTGCCCCCCCCCCCATCCCATTTAAATACTGGCCCTCTAGTGCCCTACAGTATATATTTGTGCTGTATGTGTGTATATATATATATATATATATATAATTATACAGTACAGACCAAAAGTTTGGACACACCTTCTCATTCAAAGAGTTTTCTTTATTTTCATGACTATGAAGGCATCAAAACTATGAATTAACACATGTGATTATATACATAACAAACAAGTGTGAAACAACTGAAAATATGTCATATTCTAGGTTCTTCAAAGTAGCCACCTTTTGCTTTGATTACTGCTTTGCACACTCTTGGCATTCTCTTGATGAGCTTCAAGAGGTAGTCACCTGAAATGGTCTTCCAACAGTCTTGAAGGAGTTCCCAGAGATGCTTAGCACTTGTTGGCCCTTTTGCCTTCACTCTGCGGTCCAGCTCACCCCAAACCATCTCGATTGGGTTCAGGTCCGGTGACTGTGGAGGCCAGGTCATCTGGCGCAGCACCCCATCACTCTCCTTCATGGTCAAATAGCCCTTACTTTCAAAGTTTTTCCAATTTTTCGGCTGACTGACTGACCTTCATTTCTTAAAGTAATGATGGCCACTCGTTTTTCTTTACTTAGAATTTGTATTATGGCAAGAAAAAAAGCAGCTAACAGTCTATTCAGTAGGACTATCAGCTGTGTATCCACCTGACTTCTCCTCAACGCAACTGATGGTCCCAACCCCATTTATAAGGCAAAAAATCCCACTTATTAAACCTGACAGGGCACACCTGTGAAGTGAAAACCATTTCAGGGGACTACCTCTTGAAGCTCATCAAGAGAATGCCAAGAGTGTGCAAAGCAGTAATCAAAGCAAAAGGTGGCTACTTTGAAGAACCTAGAATATGACATATTTTCAGTTGTTTCACACTTGTTTGTTATGTATATAATTCCACATGTGTTAATTCATAGTTTTGATGCCTTCATAGTCATGAAAATAAAGAAAACTCTTTGAATAAGAAGGTGTGTCCAAACTTTTGGTCTGTACTGTATATATGTGTATATATATATATATTTTTTTTTTTTTTTTTAAATTTTTTTTAAATATACTCACCTCATCCGCTTGTGATGGAACACCCGCTCCACACTGGAGGCAGCAGGACCTGTGCTCTCAGCGTGATGACATCATATCATGTAAGGTCAGGTTCTGATGCCTCCAGTGAGGAGCCAGTGTCCCCACCTGTGCAAATGCATGCGTTTTTTTTATTTTTTTTATTACACAGTTCTAGTCGGCCGTTAGACGGGTGCATTCCTGTCTAAACGGCTGTTAATAACTGCGGCCACATTAATTACAATGGGGTCCATCTTGAATTGGTTCTAGAAATGGCTGTGTGACGCCGTTACTTAAACTGACATTTTTCAGCCTAAAGGTCTGTAACTTACTAAGTGCATACTACTTCCAAGACGTACAGTAAAGACCTTCATCGGCGTTCAGTCCTTATAATGTAATAGTCCTCCTGTCATGGTCCATATAAATGGCACACTACCCTCATGCAAAAATCTCAAGTGTGAACATGTACATAATCTGCAATCTATTCTATTGTGAATGTGGCGTCCTAGAATAGCTACAGCAATTCTCTGCACAGATTCAAGGAGAGCGTGGACCACTGTGTTGACTGGCTGCGTACTATGAATGTTTCTGATGATCAGGTTTTACAAGCAGGAAAAATTCTGACAGTAAAGATGGCCAAACACATCAGAAGTGTATAGGCTGAACCGCCAATATCGGACAACCCATCTACGGTGTATGGTTGTCTTCCGAATCTCCCCCTACATCAGCCATCAGGGGAGAAAAGGATAGAGCATGTTGGATGTTATCTGCCCGATCCTTTTGTCTGGCAGCGGCTTTCTCCCTTCTTCTCCTATGGATAATATGCAGGTACTAGGGTACAGCCATGCATTGCGTATATGATGCCGAATTTTCCATAGTGGAACTGGATGTGTCAAATCTTCAGTGTTCACAGTAGCAGCAAGGTGGACAAGATTAAAAAAAAAAAAAAGTGTGAAATCCGTGCCATAGTCCACTGTGGAAACGTAACTCACTGGATTCTGCTGTGGATCCACAGGACATTGTATGGCGGATTTTCAGCAAAAAAAATAAAATAAAATCACACTTGTTTACATTTTATGTGGATTTTTACCATGCATTGGCTGATAAGCGTTTACTAGGCATTTCCGACCCATCAGCAGAGGACCTACAGCATGAAGGTTTCACACCTCAACTTATAAAGAATCGATCCCCAATTATTTTAATACATGTTGCTGCCTTCGTTGATATGGAATAAATGAGCTCTTAACGAAGCCCTAGACTCAGGATGATTTGTATTTTCTGGTAAGTCATATGGAAATAGTAAGACTTGCATATAATTACACGTCAGGAATTTAGGGAAAAGGAAGGCGCAAGAGGAAGAGAAAATTTCAGAACAATGGTCACACCCAGGACCAAACTGTAGTACAGCGACTCCATTAACACCACATGCTCTAGAATGAGGAGAGACTGTAAATGTCTAATTCCTCCAGAGATTACATCCACACTCAGCGGAGCCACTGGGGGTGTCGGGAGAAATAGCCATCAGCCAAACATTCTGCTCTAAAAGGCGTATGACCACCTCTGAACATCAAACAGCCGCCTAAGGAGCACAACTTAAGGGTCCATTCACACGTCCGCAAAATGGGTCCGCATCTGTTCCGCAATTTTGCGGAATGGGTGCGGACCCATTCATTTTCAATAGGGCCACAAAAGATGCGGACAGCACACCACGTGCTGTCAGCATCCGCACTTCCGTTCCGCAGCACCGCAAAAAAATAGCCACGGACAAGAAAAGGCATTTCTATTATAGTGCCGGCCATGTGCGGTACGCCATAGGCGGAACGCACATGGCCGGCATCCCTGTTTTGTGAATCCGCAATTTGCAGACCGCAAAACAGTTGTGGACGTGTGAATGGACCCTAAAGAGGTTGTACCACAAAAAAATATTTTACATTTTTCAAACCAGCACCTGAATACGAATACTTTTGTAATTGCTTAGAATTAAAAATAGAGTACAGCCACCGAGTTATTCAATAAAGTATATCTGTATAGCGCCACCTGCTGTTTGGTCTTTCATATTTCTTGTCCACCTGAGATGGTTGCACGCGCTCAGTATAAATCTTCAACTGTTACCAGCCATACTTTCTGTTAGGACCCTTTCACACGGGCGAGTATTCCGCGCAGATGCGATGCATGAGTTGAACGCATTGCACCCGCACTGAATCCTGACCCATTTATTTCTATGGGGCTGTGCACACGAGCGGCGATTTTCACGCATCACATGTGCGTTGCGTGAAAAAAGTTTTTCACGTAACGCAGGCCCAATAGAAATGAATGGGGTTGCGTGAAAATCGCAAGCAAGTGCGGATGCGGTGCAATTTTTTACGCACGGTTGCTAGGTGACGATCGGGATGGGATCCATGTTATAAGGGAAAATAATAGCATTCTGAATACAGAATGCATAGTACAATAGGGCTGGAGGGGTTAAAAAATAAATAAATAAAAATTATTTAACTCACCTTAATCCACTTGATCGCACAGCCGGCTTCTCTTCTGTCTTTATCGGTGAGCAATAGGACATTTGATGACGTCACTACGCTCATCACATGATCCATCACCATGGTGATGGATCAGGTGATGAACGCAGTGACGTCATCAAAGGTCCTATTGCTCACAGATGAAAACAGAAGAGATATCGGCTGCGCGAACAAGTGGATTAAGGCGAGTTAATTTATTATTATTATTATTTTTAACCCCTCCAGCCCTATTGTACTATGCATTCTGTATTCAGAATGCTATTATTTTCCCTTATAACCATGTTATAAGGGAAAATAATACACTCTACACTACAACTAACCCAAACCTCAACTTCTGTGAAGAAGTTCGGGTCTGGGTACCACAGTTGGTTTTTTATCACGCACGTGCAAAACACATTGCACCGGCGCGATAAAAACTGAACATTGGAACGCAATCGCAGTCAAAACTGACTGCAATTGCGTTCCTACTCGCGCAGGTTTTCCGCAATGCACCGGGACGCATCCGGACACGCCCGTGTGAAAGTGGCCTTAGAAGCTGTGCCAGTTAAGCCATATTCTCACATCAGTGTTTCACAGACGTGTGCTGTACGTGTTCTCCACGGACAGCACACGTCTCCACTCATTTTAATGTGTGTATTCAGACATTCGTGTTTTAGCACGGTTGGTGGGTGAGTGTTTTTAGCACGGATGCATGTTCTATTTTGTCTGTGTTCACGGATCCATCACGTCGATTTATAGTCTATGAGTCCATGAAAACCACGGATGCCATCCGTGTTTCACAGATTATTAAGAGGAGATGCTTTGAAAATTATTTCTCAGCTGTCCAGTGTCAGTGAAACACGGATGCAACACGGACAGCAAAAAACGGACACACTGACCCTTCACGGATGCATCACTGACCACCTGGTCACGGATTTGATCACCGACATGGACGTGTGAATGAGGCTTTACAGGGAGAGAGCTGCAGCAGGAAGGACACGCTCCCAGGAAATTAATCTAGCAGAACAATTGGAGCAATGAATGGGGGGCTCTCTGGATCCATGTGAGGTACAAGGCTGGTTCTAGCTTTGTTAGCTAGAGGTTGTCGTGTACTATATGATGTCTGATTTTTTTACATCAATAATGGCATATTGAGGCTCCGACTCCTCTTCAAACAGATGATCGTGGGGGTGGGGGGGATTGTCGGACCCACGGCGATCCTGAGAATAGATCATGAATATGAAGAGGCTGCACAAGCCTTTTGATATACTGGCAGACAGTGGGAGAATTTATAAAGTCCTGTATGAAGGCATGTTCACACAGCTAAAAATCAATGGCAGAAAAATACGTAGCCGATTTTTAGTGGCAGATTTGTAATTTGGTGTTGGTTTAAGATGCGTTTTACAAGCCTTTTAGAAGAGTTTGTGGATAAGGTTTTTTTGCTTCCCCATTGACTTCTTAGAAGCAGATCTGATTGTGGATTCTGTAGTAGTAACATGTCACCTCTCAGGCGGTTTCCAAATCAGCTGTTGATGGCCTTTTAGATATATATATTTTGTCGCAGGCAATTTTTTCACAAAAATGTGTTAATTGTTTTCAGATTTTACACTGCACACGACAATTTTGAACAGTACTTGGGAAAGTGACATTACCTAGGCATGTACACCTATGCCACATTTAGACATTAAGACTTAAAAAAAAACAAAAAAAAAAAAACTTGTAAGATTATTTAGGTTCAGCATTTGCATAAAAACTGGAGTAATATCTACACCAAATTTATACATTTCTTCTAATTTTTAATAAAAATTAAAAAGACAGTACCTTTTAAGAGGGTACAAAATGTACTGTGAACAGGGCCACAGACCCTCACAAAACATTTGTTTAAAGAGGACCTTTCATGTTTTTTATTTTCTAGATAAATACCTTTACTTGCTGATGCTGCCACCCTGCCTGTCTTTTTCTTTTCAAATATCGCTCCTACTCCCCGCTGTGTCCCCCTGTAGTTTTCCCGCTCAGTATGCTAATACTGAGCATCGGTACAGGGAGGAGACGACTAAAGGGTTTCTCAGTGGGCGTCTCCTTCTCCCTGGCTGTAGCGTGGTCCAATCACAGCGGAGAGCATCACAGCCAGGGAGAAAAAAAAAAAAACTCACCTTCTCCCTGGCTGTGACGCTCTCCGCTGTGATTGGATCGCGGCACAGCCAGCGAGAAGGAGACGCCCATTGAGAAACCCTGGCGTCTCCTCCTCCCTGTACCGATGCTCTGTATTAACATACTGAGCAGGAAAACTACAGGGGAACACAGCGGGGAGGAGGAGCGATATTTGGAAAAAAAAAAAAAAAAAAAAGTGGCAGCATCAGCGGGGAATACCCAGCAAGTAAAAAGGTATTTATCTAAAATAATAAAAAAATGTAAATTAAAATAAAAAAATATGAAAGGTCCTCTTTAAATGGAATGGTGCATTCAGTGCCCTGGGACTGATGAAGACAGCCAAGTACACTGCTCTTCAGTCCGTCCCATACATATTGAATGGAGCAGTAATATGCCTATGCAGGACCACTGCCCCATTCATTCTTCTCTTTCTGTGGTTGTGCTGTGAGGAGAAATAGGGCCTCAGGAACCCCAGTTCTAGCGACTGTTGGATCTCCGCCATGCATTTATAATCTCTCTTGTGGATAAGTTTCTCATAGGACAGTCCCTTTAAGAGTAGTTCAAACAGGACAAACCGTGCGAATATGAACTATAAGGAGGGCTTCTAACCCCCACCCCCCCAATAAAGATTCAGACCATGACAGGATAACAGATAAATCACTGTATACCATGAAGGATTATATTAGATAAAAATGACTATTACCCTCACTATCTGTCAGCACTTCCATTCTCCCACTGAACATCGCTTTCAGCATGGTGTCCTGCTTGGTGAGGGTTTGCATGGTGGTGTAATACAGGGCACCCCCTACATTAAGCTTCACATATTTGGAACTGGTGCTGGCACACTTAAAAGAGGTGGTCCGGGTTGTAGCTGCAGGCACCACAGAGCTCACCACGCTCTCTCCTGACATTTCTTCCTGGAATAGAAACAAAAAGGAGAAGTGTGTGAATCAATAGCTACAAGAGCATCTGTAATGACAGCTTCGTAATCAGAAGACAAAAAGTGACAGGTAAAGGTCTTCCTTCCTAGCACACATATAATATACGGCCAATAATAAAAGTTCCTACCTGGCAAATCTCAGTGGAGAAAAGGGGGAAAACCATGGTGCTGGACTGCCACCAATGTATGGAAGGAAGGCAGTGGACACTAGGATCTGATGGACATTTCCATCATTATGATCCATAGAAGTCTGAGGAACGTTAGGCCCCTGCTATGTCATGTCAGGTGACCATCAGTTGATCGCTGTAGGTCTGGACAATCAGCCGATTTTGCTGCCATGTAGACATTTCGCATGCGACGGCCTCTGCAGGAAACATGTAGTATGCCATGGAGGTCCATGGACAGCTCAAGTCCACCACAGCGGGAACCGCCCTCACAGAGCAGCCCTTCCTCATCTACGACATCCATATCTAGTAGGACACATGGACAGAGGTTGTCTTCATGGGATAAGCCCTTTAATGGGTTTTTATGTAAAATATACAGGTGGTCCTAACTGGACAACCTCTGTCTGTAACAATGCCAGGACACATGAACCTGACCTATGAACTACGAGAACCTAGGAGGACTCTGACCACAGTGTATGGTCACCCATTATTGTCTAATGAAGAATTTGGCCATTTTTTCTAACATATCCTCTGTAGGACAAATCTCTCAGCCCTCCTCTACAAGTGTAGGTAAGCTGACAGACTGGATTACATGGTTTTCACTATAGACATTGAATGGTTCCATTAATTGGCAGCAGGGATCTTAAAAATGGTTAAGAATTTAAAATACCAACTTCACATCATACAATAATAATATGTACTCTCATAAACTGGAAAGATATGATGTCATTAAAGGGGTTTTGCCATCACAAACAATAGGGGCATATCGCTAGGATATGCCCCCATTGTCTGATAGGTGCAGGTCCCACCTCTGTGACCTGCACCTACAATGAGAACGGAGAGGGGAAATTAATCGAGGGGGCACTGCGCAGTCACAGCAGCCATCCATTCATTTCAATAGGGCCGCCGAAAATAGCAGAGCGCTGGCTCGGCTATTTCCATCTGCCCCATAGAAATGAATGGGAGCAGGTGCTGCGCGTGTGCGGTGCGCTTCCATTCACTTGTATGGGAGCAGCGCTTGGTGGTGGACAGATCCCGGGAAACCCAGGCTCTGCCAGCCACAGCTTTCCCTGCCCCGTTCTGCTTGTAGGTGCGGGTCCCAGAGGTGGGACCCGCACCTATCAGACAATGGGGGCATATCCTAGCGATATGCCCCCATTGTATGTAATGGGAATACCCCTTTCATGATTAGGGGTATATATACACTACTGAAAATAAAAAAATAAATAAATGGGATCAGTCCTAGAACAAGGTAAAATAAAAAGCTTATTTTACAATATGGCAGTGGCGGAGGGGGTTACATGTAGAGATCCAAGATCCTTCCTTTTTGTCTGGCATCACTGTTGTCTTTTGTAGGACAGCACTGTTTTTCATCTTCTCTCTTGAAGGGTTCACTATGCCTGCTAAACGAAGGCGTGCATCATTTGTACAGTTAATGGACTTTGAAAAGGTCTCCAGAGTGGAACTTCCCCAAGCTGGATGGTTCGTCTGTACAATCTCAGAAAGAGATGGACGAGAAGTCTCCATAGTGCATCGTTGGTGTCAACAGTGGTCAGAGGAGGCCACTTACACACATACAGTGGGCTCTGGACGGTCAAGACCAAGATCACCATATAAGAAGCGCTGCTGTATCTCACAGGATAGCCATGGCATCACAAACTGCTTCTGCAGTGACCACCTGGACCAAAAGAAACAGTCTACTTGAAGCACGACTGTATTCACACACTCCACTGGCATAATTGGCATTGATGCTGGCAGACAGACCATTGGAGGTATGATTGGCAACCAATAGTCTTGAGTGATGAAAGCAGATTCAGCCTTGGCACTAATCTTGGCTGCATCATTGTTCGCAGGAGAGCACCTACTGTCATCTTGCATAGTGTGCATACACACAGGACCAACACCTGGTGCCATGGTGTGGGCTGCCATTAGCTACCATGGTCACTGACATCTAGTACTAGTGGAGGAAACCTTGACCAGCCTTCGGTATCTTCGTGACATCATGGAGCCAGTCCTCCTGTTGTCTTTGACTCAGTTAAATGTAGTATTCTAACAAGATAACGCCCACACACACATTGCCCACGCTACACAAAGTGCTCTTCAGGGTATCCAGCAGCTCCTTCACCAGATCTCTATCCCATGAAGAATGTCTGGGCCTGGATGGGGCAATGGATCTCTCTGGCTGAACTACGGGTCCAAGATAGAAGAGCTTGTAGTGACATCCCACAGGAGGTCATCCAGCATCTGTATGACCATTGCCATGTCATACGGGCAGCCTGTATCACAGCAAGGAGAGATGCCACCCAGTATTACTGTGACCTACCTCATAAACCCTGCTGCAGAACCCAAAATAAAGGGGGCACCACTGTGGTTGTGTGATCACTGACCAAGCACCACTGGCAGTTTATACTTTGTCCCTCTCAGCTCAATCTCATTAGGTTTGCTAGATGTTCTTTGCTCATTTTCCAGGTCTGTATATTACTTTACACTATATATATATAGTATCATAAAACGTACTTCACTACTAGCCACATAGACGACGAGCCAACAGCCAGACATGTCTTATCTCCGCTCAATCTACACTATTGTTCTCTGGTATCGACCCTTTCAGGCTGGCTTCGCCCAGGAACATGCCCACAGTGGTTACTGACTACCCCTGGCACATCAGTATGGGCATAGACATGGCAATGCGCAGTCCTGTGCTCCCCCATGATAAATGGTGTGCCAGTGTATGAGGCGCTCGTGCATCGCCCACCACACCACACTATATACAATAACAGACGAAATGCCATACTCACCATCAAACCCGATAGACTCCCCTAAGGCCACAAAACGGGAACCACCCAGCCCCAGACACTTCCGCCTCTCACTGACGCATTTCCCTTCCCTGCGCCTCACACCTTGAGTCATACGTGACGGCCATGTTCACCGTGGAAACCAAAACACGCGCCTCCCCCCTCTTTTTATAGTGACACAAAATACCGGGGGCAGCTCAGCCCGGTATCTGGGATTAAACCCGAGTCTCTTTATCAATATGGGGACCTGTGACAAGCTTCAGTCATGAGGTGGACTAGGAGCCCGGCTGCCCATATCAATGATGGCGGCACAATGCCCCACAAGGGCCTGCCAGCTTTGTACGCACTTCCGCCCTCAGTAAGTGCACAAGCAAAAACACTCCGACTGGAGCGGACTGGTTCCAGACTGCAGCCGGGAGTGGCTCTTATTTTGGGAACCGAGGAGCTGGTTTGCCCATAAAGGTCAGACCCCCATCCCCCCCTTACTTACCGTGTAGGGTACATACAGTCTGCAGGCTCCTATATAGCTGTATGTATCCCACTCTGTACAGATGTATACTGTCTATGTGGGGTAATAGAAATGGACAACTACTCCCGGGGGGTGACAGCTTACTGTAGATATCCGGAGGCAGTCTGACCATTCCAGGAGCCAGGTGATCAGACCTCCCCCAGACATTAATAAAATCCCATCTGGATTCAGCCCCAAGAAGACGGTCAGTAGGTACTAATGTTAGGGTGCCTTCGCATGTGGCGGAAATCCTCCCACAGTATAAACCGCAGTAATGCAGCAGATTATGTCGTGAGTTTTCATGGGGACCCACCATTTAATGGCGCTAACTGGCGAGTAGGCTCCTGCTGCAGCTCTGTGAGGGGTCCACGCGGTAACCGTGCTAAGCATGGACCTGTACATTCTTGTCACGGCCTTGAAAGCCACTTAACAAAATCCCTTGGACGCGTGAACTGTGGCGCGGTCTTCTATTAAAAACAATGGGAGAATCTATGCTGAAATGCGCTCCCAAAATCCTCCATGGTAACCTACCCTTACTGTCTACATGCCTACGCTGCTCAGTCTCCCTTCAGCAGACTTAAAGGGGTTGTCCTGCCATATATATCCTATCCTGACTATAGGTTATCAATTTCTGATTGGCCGGGGTCTACCGCCCGCCGATCAGCTGTTTGAAGAGGAGGCAGCGCTCCATGCGAGCACTGCTTCCTGTTCATTACACGGGACGTCGTCTCGGAAGTGCAGTGTAATACAAGTACCAGATCCAGTCACTTAAATGGGGCCCGTACTTGTAATTAGTAGTGTGGGGGTGAACTTGTGTTTTAAGTTCGGCATCTAAAGTTTGGGTTATCGAAGAATCGCGTTATGGATTCTAAATTCCGTTATGGTCCGTGGTAGCGGAATCCATAACGCGATTCTTCGATAACCCGAACGTTAGACGCCGAACTTAAAACACAAGTTCGCTCAACAGTAGTAATTAGATTACGCCACCGCCGCCTGTCCACTGGAGACAAGGAGTAGCATACAGACCAGAAAGCATCTCTGATGGAAATGGCTCAAATGAATGCTAATTGTGCATGACTGACGGATGAGAAGAATGGAAATACAACGGTGATGGGAACTCCCCGTGAGAGTGACATTTCCATGGACCACTGTACTGTTACATTGCGCTGATCTAATGGGTGCAGAAACTGTATGAGCTCCATCACCATCGAATGATCCATTGTCAGTAGTGATAGAACAAGGTACAGAAGGAGAGTGAGCCCTACCCATAAGAGCTTACAATCTACAGGGAAGTGGAAAGAGACAGAAGTAATATTGAGCGAACTTGTGGTTTCAAGTTCGGCATACAAGGTTCGGGTTATTTAAGAATTCCGTTATGGATTCCGCTACCATGGACCATAACCATAATTCCATGACGGAATTCTTAGATAACCCAAACCTTGTACGCCGAACTTGAAACCACAAGTTCGCTCAACACTAGACAGAAATTGTAGCCAGTCACAGACCAGCATACACAAGAGACCGATATGAGCAGTTGTGAAATGAATGCATATCCAATGGAGTATGAAATGAGCAAAAAAAATTGGACAAAATAAACGCATTAATTGCTGCAGCATTTCAGGGTAAGCCCGTTCTCTAATTTGAGGGACTGTGTCAGGAGTTCATGCTTCAGCCCAATGACAGGTTTCCTTTAATTAGCCTCTGCACATAAAAATATTAATATTGTAAAATGCTTGTATTTATTGAAAATCGGTGTGTCCCAAAATATTTGAACAGTATAGGCAGATTCAGTTGGTTTCAGTTGCCCCAGTCACGTCCGCCAACGGGTGGTGGCCTGTGTAGATGCTGCAGTCCTCTGCTGTAGCTGACACATTGATCTGTGTTCCTGTATTTCTCCCCTGCTGCCCGCAGCTTGTCTCTGCTGCTGCTGTAATGTAGCATTTATTTATTATATTATTTTCCTCACTTATATAGCGCTTACACATTCCGCAGCGCATTACAGATATTATCATTGCTTGCCATCTCCAACGGAGCTCATGTGTAGAGTTAGATAGAAGCAGGACAGCTGTCCTCCTGCTGTTAATAGTCCTACAGAAGCTGGTGTAGTCCTATGGGACTACTTCTGACTGATATGGGCTCATACACATTTTCTGCCCACTAACAAAGAAGAAACATGGCTCTGTAAGGGCTGTTTCACATGAGTGTAAGCAGTCCGGAAATCATGCTCCGTGTGTGAGCGTGATCCTCTGTTCTGGGCTTGCAGGAGCACACTGCATTAGGCCTCATGCACACGGCCGTTGTGCGGCCGTTCCGTGCGGCGGCCGGGACGGATAGAGACCCATTTAACTTGAATGGTTCCGTGATCCGTCCACACCACAAGAACATGTGCCTCTGTTCCGCACCGCAGCTCCGGATTGTGGACCCATTCAAGTGAATGGGTCCGCATCCGTGATGCAGGGAGCACACGGCCGGTGCCCGCATATTGCACACATGCCGTGTGCATGAGGCCTTATACTGATTTATAATGCTGTGTGTCTCTGCATGACTTACTACAGGATCATACAGACATAAAGCTGTCAGTATGATTCCATTACAGAAAGGTCCTGCAGAGGCACATAGCATTATCAATCATGATAAAGCCCTGCGATTCCTAAGTCCAGAATGCACGATCCCTCTCTTACACGGAGCGTGATTCCCGCAAGGGACACACTCGTGTGAAAGAGCCTTAAAAGTCAGATATGAACTTGTTATTTATATCTATGCAGGAGCTGTGCCAAGAAAAACCATCTAACATATTCTGCCTTTTTATACCTGTCTGTTATCTGTCTTAGAGCTCGGATGGTGAGCAGTCACCAGCAGACATAATGTTGTACACAAGACAATTCTCCTATTAGGAAGACAATAAGGTGAGCCTTGTTTTATACTTACTACGACATGGGGTTCACTGTTGCACTCAATAAGACAACCCTTTCATATGGCCGACTTGGGACCCTCTCTTTTAGGCCTCATGCACACGACTGTATGGTTCCTTTCAGACGAGCGAGTTCCATGCATTGGACTCGCAGCGTGAGTATGCAGCAGCTCCCGTCCTGACCTCCCAGCACTGACGGGGTCGCATAACATTATATTGATTTATGATGCTATGTAATCCTTAGGCCCCTTTCACACGTGAGGTTAACGCATTGCACCCGCACTGAATCCGGACCCATTCATTTCTATGGGGCTGTGCACATGAGCGGTGATTTTCACGCAAGTTTTCCATGCAACGTAGGCCCCATAGAAGTGAATGGGGCTGCGTGAAAATCGCAAGCATCCACAAGCAAGTGCGGATGCGGTGCGATTTTCACGCACGGTTGCTAGGAGACGATCGGGATGGGGACCCGATCATTATTATTTTCCCTTATAACATGGTAATAAGGGAAAATAATAGCATTCTTAATACAGAATGCATAGTACAATAGGGCTGGAGGGGTTAAATAAAATAAAAAATTATTTAACTCACCTTAATCCACTTGCTCGCGCAGCCGGCATCTCTTCTGTCTTCATCTTTGCTGTGCACAGGAAAAGGACCTGTGGTGACGTCACTGCGGTCATCACATGGTCCGTCACATGATCCATCACCATGGTGATGGATCATGTGATGGGCCATGTGATGAGCGCAGTGACGTCATCAAAGGTCCTATTCCTCAAAGAAGAAGACAGAAGAGATGCCGGCTGCGCGAACAAGTGGATTGAGGTGAGTTAAATTATTTTTTTTTTTTTTTTTTTAACCCCTCCAGCCCTATTGTTCTATGCATTCTGTTCGGGTACCAAACATGCCGATTTTTCTCACGCACGTGCAAAACGCATTACAATGTTTTGCACTCGCGCTGAAAAATCGCGAATTTTCCCGCAACGCACCCGCATCTTATCCGGGCCAAAAACATGACGCCCGTGTAAAAGAGACCTTAGAGTTCTGGAATGTATTGGATAACACTGACAACATTATAAAATGCATTCCAGAACTCTAAGGCTACATGCACACAGGATAAGATATTATCACAGATGCTTGGTTTACTTTTGCAGTTCTCAAAACTGAATTTGACTCAGCAGAGATCACATGCCTCTTCTTCACAGCAAAAATGTTATAACATGAACAGAGTTGAGAAAAATACCTTAATCCTAACTTCTACAAACCTATGAATGCAGAATCAACCTAATCAAACTAATATGAAAAGTTCATTTAAATCAAGCCTTACTGACTAGTGATTTAAATCAAATCCACCCTGCATGCACACGAACGTTGTTGTTTCCGTGTCTGTTCCGATGGGATGCAGACCAAATTCATTTTAATGGGTCCGCAAAAAATACAAACAGCACACCGTGTGCTGTCCGCATCCGTATGTCCTTTCCGTAGCCCCGCAAAAAATATATTACATGACCTATTCTTGTCCGTTTTAGGAATTGTTACAATGGATCCACCAAAAAAAACAAATGGCATATGGATGTCATCCGTTTTTTTTTTGCGGACCGCAAAACATATACGGTCGTGTGCATGTAGACTAAGGGTTACATAGTATCATAAATCAATATAATGCTATGCAACCCAGTAAGTACTGGGAGGTCAGGACGGAGCAGCTTCATGCTCACGCTGCGAGTCTGATGTGTGGAACTCGCTCGTCCGGGGGCCTTCATCGGGCTGTTCTCGGAACTGCCTGCTCCCAGTAACTGCATTTGATTTCAGACCGGCTTCCGGCACAGGCAAGGGCTTACCTGTGCATCGCCGGACGGGTGAGTCTACCTTACTAAAGATGGCAGAATGCATGTGTTCGCTGGCGAACACTGCGAACTGACCATCACTGGTCTTCAATGATGGCTATTTAGCCATCACTGAATACTATGGGCAATCGAATGATTGGCAGTTATTGTCACTCAAGGTGACTTATAAAAAGTAAAAAAATAAAATAAAAAAAAGTTTGTACAAATATAAAAAAAACAAAAAACGAAATCTTCAAATCACCCCCTTTCCTTAAAATAAAAAAATAAACATCATGGGCATCGCCGTGTGCGATAATGCCCATACTATTAAAATATAACAATATTAATGGCATACGGCAAATGGTGTAGCTGGAAAAAAAATAAAAACAGCCAATTTGCCATTTTTTGTCACTTCAACTACCCAATAATTGAAGTGATCAAAAAGTCGCACACACTTAAAATTGGTATCACTCAAAAGAACAGATCGTCCCGCAAAAAAAAGAGCCCTCACACAGCCTCGTACACATAGCTACAAAAGAGTTATAGGGGTCAGAATATGGATATGAAAAAACAAATTTTTTTTCCTCAAAGTTTTTTTTTTCTGTATTAAAATGCAAAAAAAATTATACAAGTGTGGTATCGTTGGAACCGTACTGACCTGGAGAATGAAGATAACAGGTCAATTTTACCGCATAGTGTACAGTGTAATATTTTTTTTAGAAAAACCTTTATCAGAATTTGAATTTTTTTTACCGCTCCCTACTACATGGTATGCAACCGTAAATGAAGCCATTAGAAAGTACAACTTGTCCTGCAAAAATAAGCCCTCATAAGGCTATGTGAATGGAAAAATAAAAAAGTTAGGACTATGGGAATGCGGAGAGTGAAAAATGAAAACGCAAAAATTGAAAATCCCATGGTCCTTAAGGGGTTAAACTTTTGCACCTACTTTCTGACCTATTAATGTAGATGCGCCTTATTTTGTTCCTAATTTAGGTCATAAAAGCAGTCTAATTTCTATGCCACCCCAGGGCTGGCGTACTTTTCTGTCTCTGTTTTGAGTGGTGAGTTGAGCCACAACTTTCCTACTTTCATGGAGACGTGCGCCAAAATTCAGCACACTTGGAGTCACCCTTGAGAATGGTGTTGGTCCCAGTAGTCTGACAACCACCTATCCTGTGGATGTTGTTTGTGGGCCATCCAGCTGGAGTGATTTTCTAGCATCTGAGCTAGGGACTGAGAATAAGGCCTCCTGCACACGACAGTATTTTTTAACGTCCCGCAAAACGTGGTTCCGTTGTACCGTGATACGTGCCCGTTTTTTCTTCCGTTGGTCTTCCGTGATTTTTGGAGGATCCACAGACATGAAAAATGAAAAAAAAATCTAAGTCAAATTTGCCATTGAAATGATAGGAAAAAACGGACACGGATCACGGACACGGATCACGGACGCGGAAGACAATCTTGTGTGCATCCGTGATTTTTCACGGACCCATTGACTTGAATGGGTCCGTGAACCGTTGGCCGTGAAAAAAATAGGACAGGTCATATTTTTTTCACGGCCAGGAAACACGGATCACGGATGCGGCTGCAAAACGGTGCATTTTCCGATTTTTCCACGGACCCTTTGAAAGTCAATGGGTCCGCGAAAAAAAAACGGAAAACGGCACAACGGCCACGGGTGCACACAACGGTCGTGTGCAGGAGGCCTAATACAGAGCAATTTCTATCTGTTATAGAGCCAGCTTCCATAGTTTGGAACTGATCTTTGTAGGCCTAATGGCATTACAAGAAAGGTTATTGAACGTCCTTTCCAGTTCATATTTTTTACTACTGTTGTTAAAGGTATTGTTGATTCTCAAAGGGTTATTATGTAGGTTTTAAAAATGTGATGACTTATTCATAGAATAGTCTCTGGAACTTCAGCTGTGCTGAAATTATGACCCCAGCACGCACACTTGCATGGCTGTTCTTGAAGTGAATGGAGAATGCTGGGAGTTGTAGTTCCACAACAGCTGGAGTGCTGCAGTTTGCTGACTGCTGGAATAAGCCATCAATATCAGCTACCCAGGAGAGCAGCTGATTGAACGGGTGGTATTACTGCTCCTAGCGGCTAAGTCACATTTAGGTGAATAGGGCTGACCTGTAATAACAGGCACATTCATTACCAAAAGTACAGAGCTGCGGCTGGTAAGCAACTAAGGCTGGTTTCACACGGGCGTTGCGGAAAAAGATGCGGGTGCGTCGCGGGAACATGCGCGATTTTTCCACGCAAGTGCAAAACATTGTAATGCGTTTTGCACGCGCGTGAGAAAAATCGGCATGTTTGGTACCCAAACCTGAACTTCTTCACAGAAGTTCGGGTTTGGGTTAGGTGTTGTGTAGATGTTATTATTTTCCCTTATAACAGCCCTATTGTACTATGCATTCTGTATTCAGAATGCTATTATTTTCCCTTATAACCATGTTATAAGGGAAAATAATAATGATCGGGGTCCCCATCCCGATCGTCTCCTAGCAACCGTGCATGAAAATCGCACCGCATCCGCGGATGCTTGCGATTTTCACGCAGCCCCATTTACTTCTATGAGGCCTGCGTTGTGCGGAAAACGCACAATATAGAGCATGCTGCGATTTTCACGCAACGCACAAGTGATGCGTGAAAATCACCGCTCAATGCACAGCCCCATTGAAGTGAATGGGTCCGGATTCAGTGCGGGTGCAATGCCTTCACCTCATGCATTGCACCCGCGCGGAAATCTCGCCCGTGTGAAAAAGGCCTAAGGGGATGAGATGTTTGCTGAAGAGCTACAGTGCCTTCGATTAACTGATCAGACTTCCACCAGTCTGATATTGATAGCACATGGGCTATCACCTTTTTAGACCTGTATAACCCCTTGGAAGAGGACCTGTCACCACATAATGCAGTGCATGCAGGCACCATGTTATAGAGCAGGAGGAGCTGAGCAGATTGATAAATACTTTTGTAGGAAAAGATTAGTAAAACTTGCAATTTATACATTTATATCTCTGCTTTTTCTGAACTGAGTTGTACACAGGGGATGAACACGATCAGTCACTGATTACCCCCCTTTCCCTGTGGAAGGTGGACGTCTGCACATTTTTCTTTGTTGATCTCCCTTTCCCTGTGTACAACTGAGTCCACAAAGAGCAGAAGTTTAAATGTGTGTATATGTATATATACAGTACAGACCAAAAGTTTGGACACACCTTCTCATTCAAAGAGTTTTCTTTATTTTCATGACTATGAAAATTGTAGATTCACACTGAAGGCATCAAAACTATGAATTAACACATGTGGAATGATATACATAACAAACAAGTGTGAAACAACTGAAAATATGTCATATTCTAGGTTCTTCAAAGTAGCCACCTTTTGCTTTGATTACTGCTTTGCACACTCTTGGCATTCTCTTGATGAGCTTCAAGAGGTAGTCCCCTGAAATGGTTTTCCCTTCACAGGTGTGCCCTGTCAGGTTTAATAAGTGGGATTTCTTGCCTTATAAATGGGGTTGGGACCATCAGTTGCGTTGAGGAGAAGTCAGGTGGATACACAGCTGATAGTCCTACTGAATACACTGTTAGAATTTGTATTATGGCGAGAAAAAAGCAGCTAAGTAAAGAAAAACGAGTGGCCATCATTACTTTAAGAAATGAAGGTCAGTCAGTCAGCCGAAAAATTGGGAAAACTTTGAAAGTAAGGGCTATTTGACCATAAAGGAGAGTGATGGGGTGCTGTGCCAGATGACCTGGCCTCCACAGTCACCGGACCTGAACCCAATCGAGATGGTTTGGGGTGAGCTGGACCGCAGAGTGAAGGCAAAAGGGCCAACAAGTGCTAAGCATCTCTGGGAACTCCTTCAAGACTGTTGGAAGACCATTTCAGGGGACTACCTCTTGAAGCTCATCAAGAGAATGCCAAGAGTGTGCAAAGCAGTAATCAAAGCAAAAGGTGGCTACTTTGAAGAACCTAGAATATGACATATTTTCAGTTGTTTCACACTTGTTTGTTATGTATATAATTCCACATGTGTTAATTCATAGTTTTGATGCCTTCATAGTCATGAAAATAAAGAAAACTCTTTGAATGAGAAGGTGTGTCCAAACTTTTGGTCTGTACTGTATATATTTCTGCTGTATAAGATGCCGATTGCAGATTGTACTATCTTTTGTGATGATGTTCTCCTCATAGAGGACCTTTTTATGATCGTGTGTCATGAGCGTTATGTTCGTAGTATTTTGGTTGTATTTATTACTATCTTATGGTAAATATTTTGTGTGTTATTTATGTGTTAGTATTCATATTTGCTTTTTACAGCTTAAAAGATGTTTGGGGCAACTCAGATTTCAAAGGCCCAGTTTCTGGATAAGGCCAGGCAGGCACGTGAGGAAAGGAAAGGCCTCAAAGAAAGAGAGAGAGCTGCAGTTAAGATCCAAGCGCTTATCAGAAGATTCCTTTGTAGATGCCAACTTCAGCGTGAAATCAGGTAACGTTTTTGAAAGCTTCCAGTGAATGTGAATTAAAGGGAGTCTATCAGCAGTTTTGACCATACTAAACTGCTGACAGCACTAGGTAGAGGTTGGGGAGAGCAGGACAAACATACCTTTTGTGGAATTTTTCTCATAAGGAGTAGTGTGGATATGAATTTTAATTCTCCTAAATTCTGCTACTGCAAGTGTCCAGGGGGCGGAGCTTCATCGTGAAGAGCTTTGCATTGATCTGCCTCACAGCCCCTGTAGAATCCAGTGTAATCAGAGACTAATGTAACATTCTGCAACCTACTAACCAACTTGTCTACCTCACCATTTTCAGGAACACTGCTTGCTTTACATTCAGATTGTGAAAACTTAATCTAATCATGTCCAACTGACTAAACATACAACTGTGCCAGCTGGACATGATCAGGGGAGGTTTTTCAGCCTCTGGGTGTAAACACTGAGGGGGTAATTTATTAAGCTGAAATACGCCTATATTAGGCGTATATCAGGTGCAGATGGCGGCGCAACTAACCGTCTAACTATCTGCGCCTTCGCCCCGCTTGCACTAGTTCTAAAATTGTGGGCGGGGAAGGGGACTGCCCGTCTTGGAAGCCTGTCTTGCGCTGAAGTTATGGAGAGGCCTGTGCCTCTTCATAACTCTGGTGAATCCACCGCAGGCAAGGGGCCTTTATTAAGACCAGCGTCCGGTCTTAATAAATGTGCCCCTGAATGTTTCCATTCACAGACAGTAAGCTGTGATGTAGATAATGGTATGTAATGAGAACACAAAGGGGAGAATTTATCACGCCGTGCACGCCAGAATTCTGCCTTCAAATAGTTGCTTGCGACTTTTTGATCACTGCACCTTCCAGCGCCACCCGCAGATTTGGAGGGAAATTTGGTCAGGGTTTCAGAGTGGATCACTTTTGTGTGACTTTTTTTTTTTTTAAAAATCGCTAAAATGTCGCTCCAGGTGTACTTGTGCTGAAATAGGCACAATCATGGTTCACTTGCGCCAAATTTATTATTCTGAGCTCCATCTTCATACATTTGGTGCAGGTGTGCATAGCAGCTCCATTCTGAGATACAGCTACGATTCATTCCCCCAAACTATATTAAAACATGGTATAACATTGCACTTTGTAAAATTTAAGGGGGTTACCAATTAAACAAAAATTGATGTTTGTGGGGTTAGAGTGGCTTAAAAACATAGAGAGGTGATACCTCGACCATCCGCTGTTGTACCTCTGTTACCCTGGTCCCTGCTGCTCTCTACTTCTGGATCTGGTCTCAACAAGTAGGAAATGCCTTAAAAAGACTGCATAGCTGAACACTGGCCGAGGTGGGTCACCCCTGCAGCCAGTGATTGCCTGAGCAGGCATATTAAGGCATTTCCTTGGCATGTTCATTCTTTTCTAATAGATCATAAGGCTACTTGCGATTTATGGTGCCGCCAGGGGTGTAGCTATCATGGAAGCAGGGGAAGCAGCTGCTATGGGGCCCGAACTCAGGAAGGGGCCCAGGAGGAGGAAAAATGTATTTATTTTTTCAGGGCCCAGGGAGCAGTGAATATGGTGCTTTTAGTCCTAGCACTGGTATTACTCACCGCTCCCTGGTCTTCTTCTCTGGGTGCTTGCACTGCACTAAGTCCTGGCAGCGCACATCTTCAGGAAGGACATAGTGTGCGTAGGAGTGCACTATGAATTGACGCTGTGCAATTTCAGAGCGGAGGTGCCCGCAGGAGTTAAAAAGAGGTACATTATTTGGTCCAGTCTGAGGACTGCGTTAACAGGACTGATGGGGTCTCCATTCACAAATTTGCATTGGGGCTCAGTCAGTTCCAGTTCCGCCACTGGTGCTTTGCGTATTTCCGTATGATCTAATTATTATTATTATTATTATTATTTATCATTAAAGCGCCATTGATTCCATAGCGCTGTACATATGAAAAGGGGTGCACATACATAATACAGACAGATCTAATGTCTGTATGTGAGATAACAGAAGCTGACAGATTGGATTAACCTGCTGAGTTGGCTGTAGCTTGATTAACCCTGTGCTGTTTGTCACTTTTTGATGACGACAGGAGAGAAGCAGATGATTTTCTAGAAGGCACAGAGAATGGATCCATTAAGGTCAATGCTCTCTCTATCTTTAAGATGGCTCGCAAACTACTACTGATATTCAGAACACCGGAAGACAAATTGGTGAGTGATACTGCATGTTCATTTAAGGGCTCATGCATACAAACGTATTTATTTCCATTTCCGTTCGGGGGTTTTTTGCGGACCACATGCGGAACCATTCATTTCGATGGGTCCGCAAAAAAAAACGGAAGGTACTCCATGTGCATTCCGTTTCCGTATATCTGTATATCCGTCCTGCAAAAATAGAACGTGTCCTATTATTGTCTGCATTACGGACAAGGATAAGACTGTTCTATTAGGGGCCAGCCGTTCCATTCCGCAAAATACGGAATGTACACGGACGGCATCCATATTTTTGGCGGACCACAAAATACATACGGCCGTGTGCATGTTGATTTAAAGATCACAAAATAATAATTGTATTACTTTTTGTATAGTCACACTCACAAGGTTTCTGAAGGCCAGTTGGGGCCTTGGCTGAATATCACAGCAGGGATAATGTGGGTAACTAGATAAATACATTCCATTACCTACCAACGTATCATAGGGTTAGCTACGTATATTCAAATCGGTGCTAGTTTCCTCCTGAGCTAGGTTATCCTCTATAATGTAGTGCTGAGCTCTAGTACAGTTCAATTGTTGCATATCAGTGTACCAGGCTTTGTGCAAACACTACACCGCATAATACGGCCAGCGAAAGCTGTAGTGTTTGCACAAAGCCTGGTACACTGATATGCAACAATTGAACTGTACTAGAGCTCAGCACTACATTATAGAGGATCGCCTAGCTCAGGAGGAAACTAGCACCGATTTGAAAGTACGTAGCTAACCACAGAGCTACCAGACTTTGCCGGGAGATTTAAAGAGGACCTATCCCTCTCTATACACATCTGTTTACATTCCCCGTGCAATACTAATCTGTGTTGTACTGCTCTTCTGTTATTCCTACTACAAGTTTATTTTTGAATTGCCAACTGGGTATTGCTAGTGTGGGAGTGGGGTTCCTGCAGAGGATGCCAAGGGCAGCACTGATTGGACAGTGTCAAACTGTGCAGGGACGCGCCTCCAACTGGGAACACCCAGATGGCAGTTCAGTCATAAATTTCTAGTAGGAGTAATAGAGGAATAGCACAACATAACAGATATATGATAGCATCGCCTCCATAGACTGTGTTGCACTGACATGCATGTGTAAAATACATGCTGTTCATATAGTGCAGGGATGGGCAAACTGCGACTCTCCAAGTACAGAGCCCCTAAATCTGACATGAGTTGTGTAGAGATGCAACTGTGCAATGAAAGGTTGGGTCGCCAAGTCATCTGTCTGATGCCCAGCTAGTATTTTGAGCCTTTTCACATCCAGTGTCAGAGAGGGGGGATAATATGTCTGGTGTTTCAACATTAAAGAGGTTGTGCCACTAATAATACTTATGCCCAGTCCACAGGATAGGAAATAAATGTTTGATCCCTGGGGGCCCTCAGCGATCTTGCGAACAGGGGGTCCGGAAGTGCAGCCGAACCACCCTATGAGAATGGAGCAGTAGTGCACCTGCGTGTCCGGCGCTCCATTCACTTCTATGGGACTGCAGAGTACAGCGCTTGCAGCACAGGCGCACTCCCAATCCATTCTCATGGGGCAGTTTGGCAGCACTTCCATTCTTGTGATCACTGGGGGCCCCAGCGGTTTAGACCCCAGCAATCAAACACTTATCTCCTACCCTGTGACTAGGGGGATACGTGTTATAAGTGGCACAACCTCTACCTTTGTTTGGCTTTTACCACTGCCATTTGGAAGCCGCTCTCTTTGAAACCCCTCAATTCTGTAAAATAAAGCAGATCCTAGTACTCTGTGGGTGAAAGTATCGTCTTGACCTTTTTACGTATATTCCGTAACTCAAAAAACACAATGCAGTGCAGAGTGTAAGAGCTAAATGCTGATTGGCGGGTGTATATAAAATGGCATATGGCGTTCATAGCCGGTTCTTCGAGGAACCAGAAAAGGGGCCATCCAAATGGAAATTATAATGCTCAATGGACGTTCATTGCATGGCACCTTGCATTATTATGTATTATATCCTTGTTCCCAATGCATAAAAGTCAAGTGATTTTATCCCAAATGTTTGTTTTTGTAGAGGTTTGAAAAACTTTGTCGCTGTATCCTTAACAGTATGGACTGTGAGAATGAACCAAAGGTACGCCCTGATTGATTATAACCTTATGGGGGACATTTACTAACGGTTTTACTCCAGTATTGTGGCATAAAAAAACTCGCAAATTATTGTGCATGCCATATTAATGCAATCATCTCTGCATTTCTCCAAAGTGCCATGAAAAGGGATGGGGCTTAGTGGGAGGGGTGGGATTTTGTGCTATATCCAATTCTGCAGTTTAATCTGAGACATAAGGGATAGATCATGTACATCACCCGATCTTTGGGTTAGATATGAGGAACAATATTATGAATGATCCTGGTAACTGACCCAGGTAATCATGCTGCATTTCAGTCGATTACCGGGGCAATTATCCAACACCCTGTGAGTATCATGTGCGGGTCCTTGCCAAATCAATGGCACCCATGCATGGTAGGCCCAGATTTACTAATGTGTCTGCGCCAAAAATGTGTCAAAAAAAGTTGAGCAACTGCGGGAGGGGCTTAGTGCAAAGTGGGAAGGGGGCCTAATATGTGCCATTTTTGGCATGAAAGAATGTCTCAAAGTAAGTGAACCAATAGTTGGTATAGAGTCAGAGAAAAGTGTCTATCCCTGCACTAGATTTATAATCCAGCCTCAGCCCCTGTGATAAATCCGGTGGAGATCTGGACAACCTGTCTAAGCTTATGCCATCTTTAGGATTAGTAAATCTGGGCCATTGTGCGCCAGGTGGTTGCGTCAGCTCATGTCCCACCCGTGATGCAGTGTCAGATTGGTCAGGAGTGCGTACTTGGACAACCCCTTTAAAAAGTTGTATGCTTATCAGTGTTACATGTTTCCATTATATGAAATGTATAATATCCTGAAGGATATGCATAGTATATGGAAGTATATCTCTTTCAGGTCTGGTTTGTTTCTCTTGCGTTGTCTAAAGACCTCACTCTCTTGTGGATAAAACAAATTAAAGACATTCTTTGGCTGTGCTGCGAGTACCTTAAGATGCTAAAAGTGAGTAAATATAAAAAGTGATTGTTGTGCATTACATCATCTTTGGGGTTTTAAGTGGTTTTACTTAAGATGGATATTTGTCCTGTTCTCCGTTCAGCCCGATATCCTTCAGGATTCCAAAATCATCACTCTCTACCTCACCATGCTGGTCAACTTCACAGACACCTCCACCTGGAAGATCTGCAGAGGGAAAGGTAAGACTTAAAGGGGTTATCCAATTTCACAAACAGCCCCCCCATGTGCTGGGCCCCTCACAGGTAATATACTTACCCCACTCCCGTGCGCCGCTCCTGGTCCCGCACAGCTGCTGCTGCTCTCTGTACACGGATGAAAACATCCATGTACAGGCAGAAGCTGCAGAGGCAGTGCGGGGACCAGGTCCAGCCTGTGTTCATCTTTCGCTGCTGCTCCTTCCTCTCCCCAGGCTGCAGCTAGTGATGCATCTTTGTGGCTGCAGTGGTGATGTCCTGTACCCTTCTGAAGCCAGTCACTGGCCTCAGTGGTCTTGGGTCATACACCGTTAAGGCCATTGATTGGCTTTAGCATTATATGGAATATTACCTTTGCAGACACCACAATATGTCATTGGCTCCATTGTGGAAAAGAGGAAGGAGGGGCAGTGCTGGATCAGATAGGTCTGGAAAGGTGAGTGGAGGTGCTTTTATTATTTCATCAGGGCCCAGGCACTGTGCATTCATAAAAATAATGTTTATAACCCCTATAATCGAGTTGGCAGACTCCCTTGGAATGATGCCAATGAGTTGATATTACTGTCTGAGTTATAGACAATGGGGCACGTTTACTAATCCTTTCTAATATTTAGACAATCCAAAGAGGCATCAAATTTATCTCAGTACTCACGCAGTTCTCTTATCTTAGCGGAGCAGGCAGAAGCAGGAGCCAGCTCCGCTCAGCTAATCCTGGCATAGTACATGGGTACAGGGTACCCATGTGCTATGCCAGCAGTTAGTAATAGTCCAGGGAGCACGGGCAGGAGCAGCAATGAACGCTCCGGCCCGTACTCCGTGCGCTGCTGCGGCCCCATTCATAAAATGAGTACTTCGTACACCGCTGACAGCTCAGCGGTGTAGGGAGAACTGATTTTTAGCGCACCAGTGAATGCAGCGCTTTAGGGGTGAAAAAGTATGGTAAAAATAGAAAATACTTTTTTAGGGACAACATATTAAAAGTTAGGATAAAAGTTTAGTTAATCTTTAAGCTGAATCTGGCCATGACTGTAGGTATCAAGAGAAAAAAGTTTTGAGCTCTTGGATTTCAACATGCCTGATATTATGTTCTCCAGAGGTATTGGGCAGCCTCTCCCCACATGCGTACTTTGCAATGCGGCGGAAGTGCTTCTTCACAAGCATAACACATCTGGCTATATTAATTCTTTTGTCATTGGGGTCTGAAACGTATTACTGTAATAAAAATTAAGAGGAAATAACAGGGACAGTATTTATTCATTCGTACTTTCATTAGTCTGGATGTCTGATCAAATGGGTCCTCCATGTAAGATTGTATTGTACTGAGATTATAATTTTTTGTTCTGGACCGTCTAGAGCAGGGATGCCTAACCTGCAGTCCTCCAGCTGTTGCAAAACTACAACTCCCAGCATTCCTGGACAGCCTACTGCTATCAGCCTGCAGCAGGGCATGGTGGTAGTTGTAGTTTTGCAACAGCTGGAGAGCCGCAGGTTGAGCATCCCTGGTCTAGAGCACCAAAAGTTTGAATGTTTTGCCCCTTGGGATTGGTCTTGCTGCTACAATTTTAATTTCGTGTTACATTTTCTGTCACTTTGTTTCTTGTAGGAGAAAATCTGAGACCTGCAATGAGCCATATATGTGCAAATATCATGGGCCATCTCAATCAGAAAGGCTACTATTCTGTATTACAGGTATGCTCTGGTGTTACAAGTCGGCTTTGTTCACCTCTGGAGCCACTGGATTATGGGATTGTTTGAGCATGATTGATATAAGTTATAGTGAGGGCAAAGGCTGGGAGGATAAATAGTTGCCCAAAATTCACCCTCAGCTTGTCTACATGTTATCACCAATCTAACGATTTTCGTCTTCTTTGTGTGGTGACAAATCAATTAAAGGGATTATCCGAGTTATTTTTTTGTTCTTTCTATGCTCCTAACTGGGCAAATATAACAGTTTTCCAATTCACTCACTTTATCTCCAGTGGCTGGTTTCAGTGTCAGCTTCTCTCCCTGCTTTGATAAAGGTCGTTTACAAGCCTGTAAACTAAACGTCACTGTGCTGGCCACGCCCCCTTCACTCTGCTAGGATTCTTAACCCCTTCAGCTGCACAGACTCAGGGCTGAAGTGTTTACTGTGTAGCTACAGGCAGTGAGGAGACAAATGCTGGGCACAGGAGCTGACAGAGAAGTTCTGCAGAGCATTACAGGTAGGGGGAAGATCCTGTGTGTATTAGCAGTGTCATTATATAAGTGGAACTTGTAGTTCTACACTTACAAGTTGCTGTTTTCTCCCAGCACTCAGGGCAGCTCTTGTATCCACTCCCTTAGCAGTGTCATTATACAGCTGGGACTTGTAGTCCTGCACTTACAACATGCTGAAGAGTCTCCCAGCAGGCAGACATGTCACTCAGGGCAGCTCTTGTATCCACTCCTTTAGCAGTGTCATTATACAGCTGGGACTTGTAGTCCTACACATACAACATGCTGAAGAGTCTCCCAGCAGGCAGACATGTCACTCAGGGCAGCTCTTGTATCCACTCCCTTAGCAGTGTCATTGTACAGCTGGGACCTGTAGTCCTACACATACAACAAGCTGCAGAGTCTCCCAGCAGGCAGACATGTCACTCAGGGCAGCTCTTGTATTCACTCCCTTAGCAGTGTCATTATACAGCTGGGACTTGTAGTCCTACACATACAACATGCTGCAGAGTCTCCCAGCAGGCAGACATGTCACTTAGGGCAGCTCTTGTATCCACTCCCTTAGCAGTGTCATTATACAGCTGGGACTTGTAGTCCTACACATACAACATTCTGCAGAGTCTCCCAGCAGGCAGACATGTCACTCAGGGCAGCTCTTGTATCCACTCCCTTAGCAGTGTCATTATACAGGTGGGACCTGTAGTCCTACACATACAACATGCTGCTGAGTCTCCCAGCAGGCAGACATGTCACTCAGGGCAGCTCTTGTATCCACTCCCTTAGCAGTGTCATTATACAGCTGGGACTTGTAGTCCTACACATACAACATGCTGCAGAGTCTCCCAGCAGGCAGACATGTCACTCAGGGCAGCACTTGTATTCACTCCCTTAGCAGTGTCATTATACAGCTGGGACTTGTAGTCCTACACATACAACATGCTGCTGAGTCTCCCAGCAGGCAGACATGTCACTCAGGGCAGCTCTTGTATTCACTCCCTTAGCAGTGTCATTATACAGGTGGGACCTGTAGTCCTACACATACAACATGCTGCTGAGTCTCCCAGCAGGCAGACATGTCACTCAGGGCAGCTCTTGTATTCACTCCCTTAGCAGAGCAGGGGGAGGGGAAGAGATTGTTTTAGGGAAATGAGGAAATATATATATTTTTTTTGCATAAAACTTGCTTAGCTCAGTTATATATCAGATATTCAGTGCTATATATTTTTTTTTCATAACTCGGATAACCCCTTTAAAAGTATAGGTATGAGCTCAGACAGCTTTCACAATGAGACCTAGACACAAGCTGTTTTCATGCAAAACTTCTGTGTTTTATTAAAGATACATTTTCTTAAATAGCAGGTATGAGGTAGACAAAAGGGGTGTTACTTTGGAAGAGGTAATTGGCTCCTTAAAGGGTAACTGTCATGTTTTTATAAAAAAAATCTATTTTAGCATATGTTACTGCTGCAGCAGCATTATGCATAAAGCAATCTTCAGTTTCTTCACATACCACTGTTTCCTTGAGTTTTTCCCTTAGTTACGGCTGTTTAAACATTTACAATATGAGGACCTTCTCAAGATGGCTCCTCTGCCAGTCCTCTGAGGCCAAAACTGCTTTCCCTCACTTCCCATACACACTTGCTGTAGTCAGCAGCTACCTGCCAGCCAATCAGATTGGATTACTAAGAGACACGCCTCCTCACTCTGAAGCCTAATGCAGGCATGCAGTGTGAAGGACCGCCCCTCCGTCTTCCTGTCATCTTGGGCTACTTTCACGCTCGCGTTTTGGCTTTCCGTTTGTGAGATCCGTTCAGGGCTCTCACAAGCGGTCCAAAATGGATCAGTTTTGCCCTAATGCATTCTGAATGGAAAAGGATCCGCTCAGGATGCATCAGTTTGCCTCCGTTCAGTCACCCTTCCGCTCTGGAGGCGGACACCGAAACGCTGCCTGCAGCATTTTGCTGTCCGCTTGACGAAGCAGAGCCAAACGGATCCGTCCTGGCACACAATGTAAATCCATGGGGACAGATCCGTTTTCTCTGGCACAATAGAAAACAGATCCGTCCCCTATTGACTTTCAATGGTGTTCAAGACGGATCCGTCATGGCTATAGAAGACATAATACAACCGGTTCCGTTCATGACGGATGCATGCGGTTGTATTATTGTAATGGAAGCGTTTTTGCAGATCCATGACGAATCCGCAAAAAAACGCTAGTGTGAAAGTAGCCTTAGCCAGAGACAGACAAGCCATAGCAACTGTCTTTTAAGGGAGCAGTGGAAAGGGAAAGAGGACATTAATGAAAGCTGTTATTATAAGGTAATTACAGATCTTTTGACAATCATTGACAGACTAAGGCTACATGCACACGAACATTGTTTGTTTCCGTGTCCGTTCCGTTTTTTTGTGGATAGGATGCGGACACATTGAAACTTGTGCTGTCTGTGTCAGTATGTCCGTTCCGTAGCCCCGCAAAAAAAATAGAACATGTCCTATTCTTGTCCATTTTAGGCATTGTTACAATGGATCCGCCAAAAAAAACGGATGTCATCCGTTTTTTATTTGCGGACCAGAAAACACATACGATGATGTGCATGTAGCCTAACTCAGGTATACATGCCTAGCTCTAATAAACTAGCAAATTAAAAAAAATGACAGTTATACTTTAACTAGATCAGAGTGGTTCTGCAACTGCAGCCCTGAGTTTTATTGGTACATTTAAATGTTGCAAACTACGGTAACTTTTCCATCCTTCCCCCACAATGAATTTGAAACAAAGAACATGTGCCTTTACATAGCTTATTAGCTGCCCTCTAGTGGTCATTTATAAGTATATATATATAAAATACGATTTATACATTATATATACGGTAAAAACCTAGCTCTCACATACATCAACCTGCGTTCTTTGAATGATTGAGACTGATCATTAAACCCATGTCTGTATTCTGCTTCTGGCAACTACAGGTTCGCAATCAACAGGGTATTTGAATTTGCTACTAATGCCCGCTGTATTCTGTCACTTACTCCTAAAGCAAGTCATTTCTGTAATGGATAACTTGGCAATTGCTGATCGTAAAGTTCTTTAATATAATATTTAAATTGGCTCCAAGAGAATGAGCGGCAAGTCTTTCCTCATATATACGTTAAAGGGCTTGTCCGGCCAATGTATAAAGTAATATGTGCCTGGCCTCTCCCACCAGTTTCTATGTCCTGGTGCCTCTCGACATGGACATATGATACTATAGCCTTTCATTGGCCACAGCGGGTCAACTACTGTGGGTGTGATAGGCTGATGGTCTTCGTCTAAGGCTAGGTTCACACAGAGCATTTTGGGTGTGGATTCCGGACAAAAAATCTGCAGCAAAAAAGAAGTGTCTTGTCCTTTCCTGATGCGGATTTTGCGTCCAGAATTTCTATTGAAGATGGTCAGGAATGAAAATCCTCGCCGATACCGCACCAAAAACACGTTGGAAAAACCACATGCAAAAAAAAACCACATATCCCGATTCCGCATCAGGATATTTTCAAATACTCCATGTGAACCTAGCCTAAGAAAAAAATCTTTATTTAACCCTTTATTTGATGTAATATTATACTACTTGTACCTTCCTGTATTATTAGCTATGGAATTTCCCATCATTAGTTTTTATGTTGTATTTAGAGTGTGGTTAGCACTTCTTTCCATTTGGGGTAATGGACAATTATATGATTCTTGGTAGAAAACTTGAGAAATATCTTTTTTCAGATCCTTCTCACCAATGGACTGGCTCGATCACGCCCATCTCTGTCTAAAGCCACATTGACAGCATTGTTTTCCCTGGCCTTGCGGTATGATTCATTCTGATACTTGTGTGTGGTGGTGTATACAGTGTTGCTGGTTAACAGTGACTGATTACATATATCTAATCTTGACATTTTATGGCTATAGCCTGAAATGATATGAAAGCTATATTTTTAAAGGCTATGGACATCTATATAATTTTTTTTACTATGGCATTCTACTCTTTACAGTTGGTCTGTATTAAAAGTTTGTTAACAGTACTTCCTCTACAGCTTTCACTTTCAGTGTATCTGCAGACCAAAAATTATTTTTAGCCCAAAATGAAAAGAATGCAGTAATAAAAAAAAAACTGCCCTCAAAGGTGTCCATGTCCTTAAAGGGGTATTCCCATCTTAGACAATGGGGACATATCGCTAGGATATGCCCCCATTGCCTGATAGGTGCGGGTCCCACCGCTGGGACCCGCACCTATATCAAGAACAGAGCGGGGAACGCTGTGGCTGGAGGACCCCTAGATTTCCCGGGGTCCGTCCACCACCAAGCGCTAATCCCCGCCTCTCCCCTAGAAGTGAATGGGAGTGTGCCGCACATGCGCGGCCCATGCTCCCATTAATTTCTATGGGGCAGACGGCAATAGCCGAGCCAGCGCTCGGCTATTTTCGGCGGCCCCATAGAAATGAATGGAGGGCTCTCCTTCACTTTTGGGGCTCCGTTCTCGATATCGGTGCGGGACCCGCACCTATAAGACAATGGGGGCATATCCTAGCGATATGCCCCCATTGTCTGAGATGACAAAACCCCTTTAAGGCCTCATGCACACGACCCTTGTTTTGGTCTGCATCCGAGCCGCAGTTTTTGCGGCTCGGGTGCGGACCCATTCACTTCAATGGGGCCGCAAAAGATGCGGACAGCACTCCGTGTGCTGTCCGCATCCGTTGCTCCGTTACATAGCCCCGCAAAAAAATAATTAACATGTCCAATTCTTGTCCGTTTTGCGGACAAGAATAGGCATTTCTACAATTGCGGAAGGCACATGAGCGGCTTTTGTGTTTTGTGGATCCGCAATTTGCGGATCCACAAATGGAACGGTCGTGTGCATGAGGCCTAAAGTACATTAATTTCATTTTTTTTCTAGCTTGGATATCATTTTAGTTGCATGCATCCTGATTTTGTTTAGCGTAGAATAGTGACTTTTGTATTGTTTAAGAATTTTTTTGGAATAGTAATCAGTTTTTGATTTCTTTTCCCAGTCCGGTGCTGGCCGCACAATTTTCTGACAATCTTCTCCGCTCCTTCCTCATTCACATAATGTCTGTTCCTGCTTTGATTTCACATCTATCAGTCTTGACCCCAGATGTAAGTAAATGTCTCATTTCAGAACTTGAGAAAATTGATTTTACACCTCATGCATGCAACTGTGTCCGACTTTCCATCTGCTAAAACAGATACTTGAAAAACAGCTTCTATTTTTTGCTGCCAGCAAAAAATGATTCAGTATGAGGACGAGTAATGGCTTTAGTGATTGCTTCTCCCCATACTGTGGGGGAGGTCGCTGTATGTAATATCGGCGTCTCCTCCGGTGACAAGCAGGCAATTGTCGGGAAATGCTGATCTACAGGTCTAAAGCCTCATGCAGACGTCCGTGGAACACTGTCCGTGAGATACCGGACTGGCGACTGGCATTGCAGGAGCGCACGGTGTCATAGCAACCAATGACTCTGTGCGCTTCTGCAATGCCAGTCTGGTATCTCACGGACCGTGTTCCATGGACGTCTGCATGAGGCTTAATACAGGCCTTACAGAGAGGAAGGTTTGGGCATGATAAAATCATCTTGTTTTCAAGGGAGATAAACCTCCATCTAGCAGAGGCTTATTTCCTTCTTCCCATTGAGAAAACGTGCATGGTGTATTGTGGAGGGTGGAAGAGATAGCTGTCAGCCAAATGAGCATTCAGCCGACCGCTATCTATGGTGTTTGGCCACCTTTACTCTTGCATATTCAGCACAGTAGAGGAAGATATGGCCCCCAGACATATATGGCTGTAGATAAAATTGTAAGAAAATTTGAGGAGGATTGTTAACATTGAAAAGTTCTGGCAACACAAATGTAATGTCACTGGGCAGGCTCACTGTAGTCCTCACATTAAGATATGATGCATCATATATTTTTCTGTTTCTTTTCCCTTATGCGTTTTTCTTTTTTCAGAGATTATCTGTGATCGAGTCTAATGGACTCTTTCATAAATTCATTTTGTTCCTGAGTCGGGAAGAACAGTGCAGAGACGTATGTGTTTGTCTGGAAGGAAGCCATTCCCTCTGCTTGCTAGGTACTGTATTATTTGTGATGATCGGCTGATAATAAGGGTCCATTCACACATCCGCAATTTCGTTCCGCATTTTGCGGAACGGAATTGCTGACCCATTCATTTCTATGGGGCAGCACGATGTGATGCCCGGATACGGAATTGCGGACCCGCACTTCTGGGTCCGCAATTCCGTTCCCTAAAAAAATAGCGGACAAGAATTGGCATATTCTATTAGTGCCGGCAATGTGCGGTCCGCAAAATGCGGAACGCACATTGCTGCTGTCCGTGTTTTGCGGATCCGCAAAACACACACGGATGTGTGAATGGACCCTAAAACCACCATAATGATTGGATATTTTTCAGTGAACAGTCTGGATTTTCCTTTTCCAGTTGAAGTCTTGTAACATTGATTCAGCAATTCGTTCTACCTGTAAAATGAACATGCTTATTCATCCAAGATAGACAAGGGGTTGTCGTTGTGAGATGAGCCCGTTAAGTGGTTTTTCAGAAACTCTCCCACTTATTTTAATATTTTCCTTAATACTTTCAGGTAATCTTATTCACCTGGGCCACCTGACAGAGAAAGTCTTAGAGGAAGAGACAGGTCACTTTGTGAGCGTGCTCACGCAAATGCTATCATACTGCCAACAGTATGTGTCTCAGAAGAAATCCAACCTTACACACTGGCACCCCCTATTAGGCTGGTTCTCTCAGACTGTAGATTATGGGTATGTTTTCCCTCGGCATACACTGTATTTATAGAGATGTTTCAACCTTTCAGACTTTATCCGTATTTTCCATGAATTCTCTGAATCAAATCACTTGGCATTTTGTGGATTTATTTTATGTTTCAAATGTATGAACCCCATTCATATAACCTTCTGTGTCTTTATTTCTCCCTTGGTTCTGTAGCATTACTGTCTTATCTCTGCTCTATGTCTACTCTATATCATCCCTTTCTCATCTGTCTTGTCACTTCTCTTATTGGATCAGCTTTTTCTCCTTTATTATGTTCCAGTCTCAACGAGTCAATGCCATTGCTTACCAAGCAGCTTCAGCATTTGTGGGGTGTCCATATGATCCGCATCCTGTTCCGGGAAGTCCTCAGTAAGAAACTAGCAGAAAATCAAGATGTGTCTGTTGTGACCAACTCAAGTTCGTCTCCACAGAACAATTTACCTATGAAAAGTGAGTTGTAAGGAGAACAGGTGCACATATAGTGAATATAGGGTTTTGGATCTTTTGTTACAATTTTCTCTTTTCCCAAACATTGCCTCTTTGCACGTCTCCTTCCAGACCTGTTTAAAAGGGCATTCCAGAAATCGGCCTCAGTTCGTCATATATTGAAACCAATTGGAGGCAAAAGAGTGGACTCTCAAGAGGTGCAAAAAGTATGCAATATCTGTGTGTTGTACCAAACTGCACTTACTACCCTCACTCAGATCCGGCTTCAGATTCTTACAGGTATGTGTCGTTGCATTGGTCCTGTATGAATAACCAGAGGACCTTTTATAAAGCTGGGTTTCCTTGAATACACCAGCTCCGCTGGGCTCCCTCACTTTAAACTGTAAAATGTGTGTGGCCAGTTTGTATCAATGTGTAGAGTTCTGCCATATTTTTTTCCTGTAGGTCTAACTTACCTAGATGATCTTCTGCCCAAGTTGTGGGCTTTCATCTGTGAACTGGGACCTCAAGGAGGGTTGAAGCTTTTCCTGGAGTGCTTGAGCAATGATACTGAGGAGTCCCGCAGGCTTTTGGCCATGCTTGTCCTTTTCTGTGACTGCTCCAGGCACTTAATTACGTGAGTGTCCAACATTCACTTAATTGATGGATAATCCTTTATTTGCTGACTTTCTATATTGAAGCAATGAAAGTACACAATACTTAGATTACAACTGTATTGCTTTCCATAACATCACACTAAAAAACAACATAGAAGATCACATATTTTTACGTGCTGTAATTGTACTGGAATGTTGCAATGTCCATAGCTTTAGTGTGTCTTTGTGTCAGGATTCTGGATGATATTGAGGTGTATGAGGAGCAGATATCCTTCAAAGTGGAAGAACTTGTCACTATCTCTGCATTTCTCAACTGCTTTGTGTTCAAGATGATCTGGGATGGTATTCTGGGTAAGACAGATGGAATATTGCTGGTCTAAGCTAGCCATTATACTACCTTTTCCCTGCAAAATAAAATCCTATTGCTAAAAATTATTTTAAATATTACAGTTTACGTGCTAGGATTTTAGTCTTGATCGTCAGACAAAGTGGCCACTCTTGTCCATGGGCTGTGTCTGGTATCGCATCCCAGTACCTTTCTCCATTCCACTCCTCTGCTTTTACTTTTATTATCAGCTTTCTACTGTTTTTCTAGTTCTGTCTTATTTTAAACTCATTGAAGCAAATTGTGAAAATTTTTATTCTTTGTAGAGAATGCCAAAGGGGAAACCCTGGAGCTTTTCCATTCTGTGCACGGCTGGCTCATGGTCCTGTATGAGAGAGATTGCCGGAGGAGATTTGCCCCAGAGGAACACTGGTTGCGGAAGTGAGTTAGCTTCTAATAAAAGGGGTTTTATATGACTAACGCTTAATCACTGATGATAGATAAGAACATAGTCCCGCTCACCTGGATCTGATCATGATGCATGGAGGTGCAAAGACCATGCTTATGAGATGTACTAGTAATCCAGCATCCAGTATTGATTGAAAAATATCAGGCTTTATTTACATCCAGTTAAAATCCATATGCAGGAGAAAAACGTACTACTAACACATTTCGGACCACATACGGTCCTTCCTGGCTAGATTTGAACTGGATCTTATATACGTTATATGCCAATTCCTCACCATTTTTAAAATATTAGCTTGCGGTCAGTGAACAAGAGCACTCTTGTTTTCAGTTAAAGGCTGCAAACCAGTACATACCTAGTCCTGCCGTCACTAACTGCTGTATATCTCTGGTCGTTTTCTACAATATATCTGTCGGAATTCAGGCTGTTTAACCTTTCTTCCTTTGTTTGTAAGCTGTGAATAATGAAGCTCACTAGTCCTGGCATTGTATATCTTTGTATCAGGATATGATTGTATTCATTAGGATTTATGATTGTTATTTCTCCACACAGAGATCTTAAACCAGCTGTGCTCTTCCAAGAACTGGACAAAGAGAGAAAACGAGCCCAACTCTTACTTCAGTACCTCCCGCATGTCATCCCTCACAAAAATGTATGTGGCATTGCGTCCTTATACGCTACAATAAAGGGGTTTTCCAGGACTTTGACACTGATAACCTATCCTTAGGATAGGATAGGTTTTCAGATCAATGAGGCGCCAACACCTGACACCCCACAATCATCTGCTAGTACAAGCCGCAGGACCAGAACTGACACAGTGAACAGAGCCAGAAGACAGCTCCATACACTGTGTAGTGGTCCTGCCGAATTACTGCAGCTTAGCTCCCATTCTAGTGAATGGGAGCTGAACTGTAGTAACATGCAAGCGCTCATTACAGTGTACGGAGCTGTCTACTTCTGGCTCCATACTGTGTTAGTTTGTGTGGCTAACAGATTATCGAGTATCGGACGCCACCAGTCTGATCTTGATGACCTCTCCTAAGCACAGTATCAAACAAAAGTTGAGGAGCAGCACCCACAGACCTCACCGACCACACCGGAATGCACCAGCCAAACCACGACCGCAGATCCTCAGCAGTCCACAGATCAGCAATCGACAGAAGGTAACGGCAGCATCTCCAGTTCTTTCTTTATTGATCGTACTTAAAAGAATGTGTGCACAAAAGGCCAGACAGCAACGTTTCGGCTACATGGTAGCCTTTATCAAGCTTGATAAAGGCTACCATGTAGCCGAAACGTTGCTGTCTGGCTTTTTGTGTACACATTCTTTTAAGTATGATCAATAAAGATAGAACTGGAGATACTGCTGTTACCTTCTGTTGATTTCTCTCCTAAGGACAGGTCATCAATATCAGAGTCCTGGAATAACCCTTTAAATGTGACACATCTGTTTATTGCATTGATCTGGCCAGCAATAGCCAAACAGTGTTCAATGATGATAGCAGATTTTCCCTTGGTACTAATGATAACTGCCTCAGGAGGTATGGAGAGCACCTACTGCCATCATGCATAGTGTGCATAGAGACACACGGGCCCAACACTAGGTATCATTGTATGAGGTGCTATTAGCATCCATGGCTGTTCCTGTCTGGTATTCGTGGAGGGAACATAGGCCAGCCTTTGGTATGTCCGGGGCTTTGTGGAACTCAGGATACATTAAGTTCCGACAAGATAATGTCCACCCGCACATTGCCCACGCTATACAATGTGCTCAGGGCATCCAGCAGCTCCCCATCCAGCTCCATCACCAGATTTCTCCCCCATGCACAGCAGCCAACAATAACCTTGGCCGAACTACGGGTCCAAGAGGAAAGAGCTTGTAGTGACATCCCACTGGAGGACATCCAGTATCTGTATGACCATTGCCATGTCAGAGGGGCAGCCTGTATCACAGCAAGGAGAGATGCCACCCAGTATTACTGTGACCCTGCTCAAATACCCTGCTGCAGAACCCAAAATAAAGGGGGCGCACCACCTTGTTTGTATGATCATTGACCAAACTACTTTCCGTTTATACTTTGTCACTCTGCTTTCAATCACATTAGATTTTCCAGGTGTTCTTTTCTCATTTTCCAGCAGTGTATGTCACCTGAACCCATTCTGGTCAGTGGGTGGTGTACACGAAAATATGCTACAAGCTCCATCGAGAGAATGGACATTTGAGATCATGCTGTAGTTGGGACATGAAGAGCATCAATATCAGTTCGGTGGTGCACATGCGAGTGCTGAGGTGCCGGGAGTCAGACCTCCTCCTGTCTGAAATTGATCTGATGTTGATGACCTTAGATTAAATCTTGGCTGATTTCACAGTCTGTTATCAATGCGTTTCACATGTCTAATGTATTTTAATGCTTAGTTTCTGAAATGTTATGAAATATTGCAATCTTATCTTTATGTCCTGCAGAGAGTCCTTTTGTTCCGAAATATAGTCACCAAGGAAAAGGAGAAACTGGGTTTGGTGGAGACAAACATTGCCTCACCTCACGTAACACACATCACTATACGAAGATCACGAATGCTCGAGGTACTTTACTGTAGACGCCTTTTCTTAAATGACATATGTAGTAAAAAGGAGCTAAGCTACTTAGAAAAAGTCTGTCCCATCCAGTCTTCTCCCTTAGTGAAAAGTCCCCAAAATGTCACGGTTGTTTGTAATTCAGGGGTGGTATCTGTCAAGTTAAACATTGTGTCTAGGCTGAAGGCAGCATGTTGTGGTGCAGGAGGAGCTGAGCAGATTAATATATATTTATATGGGAAAATGTTCAGTATATTGTATTCATTTAAATTCATGCTCCTTCTGGGCTTTGAAGTCCAGGAGACGGTCCTATCAGTGACTGACAGCCTTCCCTCTATGACTGTGTATACAGATATAGCTGTCAGTCACTGACTGAAGACAAGCAGACGGTCCTATCAGTGACTGACAGCCTTCCCTCTATGACTGTGTATACAGAGATAGCTGTCAGTCACTGACTGAAGTCAAGCAGACGGTCCTATCAGTGATTGACAGCCTTCCCTCTATGACTGTGTATACAGATATAGCTGTCAGTCACTGACTGAAGACAAGCAGGCGGTCCTATCAGTGACTGACAGCCTTCCCTCTATGACTGTGTATACAGATATAGCGGTCAGTCACTGACTGAAGACAAGCAGGCGGTCCTATCAGTGAGTGACAGCCTCCCCTCTATGACTGTGTATACAGATATAGCTGTCAGTCACTGACTGAAGACAAGCAGGCGGTCCTATCAGTGATTGACAGCCTGCCCTCTATGACTGTGTATACAGATATAGCTGTCAGTCACTGACTGAAGACAAGCAGGCGGTCCTATCAGTGATTGACAGCCTGCCCTCTATGACTGTGTATACAGATATAGCTGTCAGTCACTGACTGAAGACAAGCAGGCGGTCCTATCAGTGACTGACAGCCTTTCCTCTATTACTGTGTATACAGATATAGCTGTCAGTCACTGACTGAAGACAAGCAGGCGGTCCTATCAGTGACTGCCTTCCCTCTATGACTGTGTATACAGAGATAGCTGTCAGTCACTGACTGAAGACAAGCAGACGGTCCTATCAGTGACTGACAGCCTTCCCTCTATGACTGTGTATACAGATATAGCTGTCAGTCACTGACTGAAGACAAGCAGGCGGTCCTATCAGTGACTGACAGCCTTCCCTCTATGACTGTGTATACAGATATAGCTGTCAGTCACTGACTGAAGACAAGCAGACGGTCCTATCAGTGATTGACAGCCTTCCCTCTATGACTGTGTATACAGATATAGCTGTCAGTCACTGACTGAAGACAAGCAGGCGGTCCTATCAGTGACAGCCTTCCCTCTATGACTGTGTATACATATATAGCTGTCAGTCACTGACTGAAGACAAGCAGACGGTCCTATCAGTGAGTGACAGCCTTCCCTCTATGACTGTATACAGATATAGCTGTCAGTCACTGACTGAAGACAAGCAGATGGTCCTATCAGTGACTGACAGCCTTCCCTCTATGACTGTGTATACATATATAGCTGTCAGTCACTGACTTAAGACAAGCAGGCGGTCCTATCAGTGATTGACAGCCTTCCCTCTATGACTGTGTATACAGATATAGCGGTCAGTCACTGACTGAAGACAAGCAGACGGTCCTATCAGTGAGTGACAGCCTTCCCTCTATGACTGTATACAGATATAGCTGTCAGTCACTGACTGAAGACAAGCAGACGGTCCTATCAGTGATTGACAGCCTTCCCTCTATGACTGTGTATACAGAGATAGCTGTCAATCACTGATAGGACCAACTCCTTGACTTTAGAGCCCAGAATGAGCAGGAATTTAAATGAAATACATTTTATACTGAATCTTTTCCTATAAAACTATATATCAACCTGCTCAGATCCCTCCTCTTATACTGCGGGCAGATTAATTCACATTTTCCTGGTGGCAGGTTCCCTTTAAAGCCCCATTTACACATGTTGGACTTGACACCGATTTCAGCACAAATTCTGTGGCACAATTTGTGTCGTATCTGGTGACAATCTTGGTCCCAATAATGTACACAGAGTTTTGTAACCCCCGTGCGCTGAAGAAAAAAAACTATTGCAGAAATAAGTAGCATGCTACTTATTTCAGACAGAAACGCTTGAGAAGGAAGAAATGCAGTTGCCTGGTATATATCCAGCAAGCGACAGTGCGAATTACTCAAGCTATAGGAGCAATAAACTCTTGCCAAGTCCATCAGCAAGCAATGGCTGAAGTCCTCCACCTGTTTGTCCGAAACAGGCTCGAAGCCGGGGACTGCAATACGTGGCTGCCCCGGTTGCTCGTACCACGAATCAGACCTGGGCAGCTGCGATACGTATGCTCCCAGTGCTGAAAAGGAATGCGGTTGTGTGTGTGTGTAGGGGGGTGAACAGAAAAAAGTTCCCTGGCCGGCCAGTTGGATTTGGGGGATAGAGAGGTATTGAATAGCAGGAGCTGTTTGAGCTCCACAGCGCTAGGCTCGAGCCTGTGGCTAAAGTATGTGTCTGCTCCAGGTCCGCTCGATCATAGGCCCGGAAGCCACTGGAAAGGCTGGCAGGGAAAGCAACTGGAAAGGCTGGCAGGGAATGCCCACCCCACCCACCCATCAAGAGAAGTCTTTCCTGGGCAGGGAGGGGACCAGCCTGAATGTTAAGGGAGAAAACCCCTGCAGAGCACATGGCTGGGGCAGAAAAATACTTATCTTCCGCCCCAGATCCAGCCAGGTCATCTCCTTCAGTGTGCTCTCCCTTGGGGAGGGAAGCTACGGTGGACCAGGGGCATGCACACGAGTTGACACGATCACTGGTGGGTAACAGGAGATTTATGATCTACCTTTCCTTCTAGAGGCAGAGAGCGAGCAGCAGGCTTGGTGATCCGCTGGTCTGTGTACTCGAGTGTGGGGTAACAGGAGCTTTGAAGCGCCTGTATTCATATAAAAAAGATGAAGAAAAAATAATAATTAATAATAATGTCTTACAGACACTAAGCTACAACTTATTAGCTCAGTGTCTGCAGGACGGGTATAGCTGGCAGGAGGAGCTAACACTTTTTCTCACTTAGTGTCGCCTCCTAGTGGTAGCAGCTATACCCATAGTCTTCTGCGTCCCCCAATGACATGAGTGAGAAAAATGATTTGTTAGACTGTTCATTCCTTTTGTGTTTCCTTTACAGGATGGTTACGATCAGCTGAGGCAGCTCTCCCAGAATGCCATGAAAGGAGTCATTAGAGTCAAGTTTGTCAATGACTTAGGAGTAGATGAGGCTGGAATAGACCAGGATGGCGTTTTTAAGGAATTCTTAGAGGAAATCATAAAGAAAGTATTTGATCCTGCTCTAAATCTTTTCAAGGTACTAGTAGGACCATAGTCCGTTTCCTTCGCCTCCGTGCTTCCTATATAACGTGCTTTTCTTGATTCCTGCAGACTACAAGCTCTGGAGATCGATTATACCCATCTCCTACATCTTACATCCACGAGAACTACCTCCAGTTGTTTGAGTTTGTAGGGAAAATGCTTGGAAAGGCAGTGTACGAGGTAAAATCTGGTCTTGACTTTCCACTTCGTGCACTGATGAGTTAGAATTTCAATGGCATGTCTTTCTCTTTTAGGGTATTGTGGTGGATGTTCCCTTTGCTTCGTTTTTCCTTAGCCAACTATTAGGGCACCATCACAGCATCTTCTACAGCTCTGTGGATGAGCTTCCTTCTTTGGATTCCGAGTTCTACAAGAATCTTACATCCATTAAGGTCAGAGTTGCATGACTACTTGTATCACAAACGCACTATGGGGGATATTTGTCAAAACTGATGCAAAGGAAAACTGACTTAGTTGCCCATAGCAACCAATCCGATTTCATTTCTCAGAAGTCCTTTGGAAAATGGAAGGATCAAGCTGATTGGTTGCTGTGGGCAACAAAGCCAGTTTTCCTTTTGAAACAGTTTTAATAAATCTCCCCCTCCTGCTGTAAAAGATCTTATGGCCGACAAATCCCAAACTGGGAAGTAAAAAAATTGCAGAACAAGGTTCAGACATTTCTAAAAGCTGCCCCAGTGTCTGGTATTGAATCTGTGGGCAGTTGGCTATAGTAATTTAGTCCAATATGGCTACAGACCTTTTTGAAATGTATTATTTGTACATGAATCAAGCAAAGGCGGTGAATAATACTAGTTTTGAACTATAGATATGTAGGTCACATTATGCTATATTTCAGCTTCCTTTATTAATTCTAAGCATAAAATTGTATCTTTGTATTCTACAGCGATATGATGGAGATATTAGTGATCTGGGCCTCACACTTTCTTATGATGAAGACGTGATGGGTCAGGTACATGATTTTGTCTTTGGTTTGCCAAACCGGTTGCCAAAGTTTGCTGTTTATCATTTATTGTGTGGTTTTACAGTTTTATTTTTTAGGGGTGTTACACAGGATAGCATTGGCACAACTATATCATACTTTGTCCCTAATATACAGAAGTATTTTAAAGAGGACCTTTTACTGATCCTGACATTGTGAACTAAGTATCATGACATATACAGCGGCGCCCAGGGATCTCACTGCACTTACTATTATCCCTGGGCGCCGCTCCGTTCTCCCGTTATGTCCTCCGGTATGTTCGGGGACTTGGTTATAGTAGGCGGAGACTTAGGGGCGTCTCCTCCTCCTAGGCTGTAGCGCTGGCCAATCGCATCGCAGAGCTCCCAGGCTGTGAGCTCTGCGCTGCGATTGGCCAGCGCTACAGCCTAGGAAAAGGAGACGCCCAGCAGAACAAGGGCAGACTCCACCTACTATAACCAAGTCCCCGAACATACCGGAGGACATAAGGGAAGAACGGAGCGGCGCCCAGGGATAATAAGAAGTGCAGTGGGATCCCTGGGCGCCGCTGTATATGTCATGATACTTAGTTCACAATGTCAGGATCGGTGAAAGGTCCTCTTTAAGGCCTTAAAGTGAATGTCCATGCAGTCTAAATAATAGTGCAGCCACCACTAGGGGGAGCCTACTGTATACTGTTTATACATTGAACTCACTAAAAGCATAGTATTCAGTAAGCTTCCTGTGGTGGTGACGTAAGTGCAAGGCATGATGAGTTCAGCTTATCATTGAATGTGCTATCACTGAACAAAAAAAACCTAAAAATGACCTTTTATTTATATGCAGATAAAATAATAACAAAACCCCAAACTTATGTTTATTACAGGTAAGTATCATGACTGAAGATACAGCATCAGCGCAGTATAAAATAATACGGTATCAGCAGAGAAAAGTAACCAGCCTATCATCTACATGTATGATAGACCCTAAAGAGATGCAATAAATAACCCGCAGTTGGCCGGTAAAAACTCACGGTTACTCGCATACAGATGGTCTCAGGATGTTGAGAGACTCACGGTTACACATCACCAGGTTGTCTGTGGGCCTGCAGCCGAGAAAATGGGGTGGGGAAGATGTTCTCTCCCTGGGTTATCCCTGCCTAAAAGCAGAGCACCCGCCCCGAAAGGGGCGACCCCACTTCTCGGTGGCTAAACTTTCAAACTCCCTAGGTGTCCCTGTTGAATAAACAATCCTCCTGACGCGTTTCCCCAAAAGGAGATAGCCAAAGGGTTCATCAGGGGACAGCGTTTAGCTGATGCATAACCATTATCATTGAATATGCTGTAATTTTGTTAAAGTTCCAGTGCAATAGCTGCAGCCCTCCTATAAGGCAGGTGTCTAATGTAGTCATGAGCCTAACCCCCTTCCCTTCAGAGGCTGATTGACAGCATTCTCCCTATTACTATGCAGTGACAGGGGGCTTCATCTCCTGCATACATGAGTACCTAGTAGTTTTATGTCAGATTCACATGTGGCTTCTAGCAGAGAATACCTCAAAAGGAGGCATCTTACATGTAGCACGCAGTGTCTACAGCTTTATAATATGGAACCGATTCTACATACAGTATGGTATTCTTGCGCAACAATCTTCCGCGTGCATGAGCCATAAACGTGTTTTATTCTGAATTTAATAACCACTTTTAATTTTGCATTTCTTTTATTAGCTGGTCTGTCATGAGCTGGTCCCCGGAGGGAAATCTATCACTGTTAATAATGAAAACAAGTAAGTCTAAGTACTTCTTGGGGGGGAACACTACATGAAAGACATGCCAGTTGTTCTCAAGCTATTTACAAATCTAAAACCTCTTAGAGGAATTTCTTGGTCCCCTGGAACCTAGTGTGTGAAACTGAGAAAGGGAGACTTTCTGTGGTTCTCCCCTGTAAAATCTCTTTCTTGCTGAGTTCATTGGGAGACACAGGACTGTAGGTATAGATGCTGCAAATAGGAGGTGGACACTAATGGCTGTATATCACTAGCTGATATTTCAGCCAATAATCGCTAACGTGCGTTCACAATGCTCGTTAGCGATCATGTTGCAGTGTAATACTGCTGCCGATGAATGAGCAAATGCTCATTCATTGGGCAACTCTTGCTTGCTGGCGGCAGATCATGTGATCTGCCGCTGGCAAGTATAGTATGGGGATTAACAATGGCATAGAGTTGCATCGGGTTGAAATTTTGATACCCAATCAATATTTTTGTGCCAGTATCAATTCGGTACTGGGATTTGCGTTATTATGATACCAGGCTGTGCTGCTGCTCAGCCTAGTATCATAGCGTGCGCTATGTTCTCTCCGGCCAGACAGTGAAGATGGAGGGAGCTGGTCCCTTCCTCTTATGACGCAGCCGCCGCTGAAACCAATGAAAAGAGCGGGCTCTGAAGCTGCCCGCACCACTGCCACCAATGAATGTGCGTAGGGCTGCAGTAAACGATTATTTTAGTAATCGAGTATTCTATCGATTATTTTTTACAATTAATCGAGTAATCTAATAAGAAAAAAATAATTAATAGACTGTTTTCCTTTATAAAAACTCAGACCCCCTTCCATTAGTCCCCAACGCCCTTTGTTCCCCACTGTGCGATCAGCCCAAGTGCATCAGTTCCCCCAGTGCCATCAGCTCTCCCCACCCAGTGCCATCAGCTCTGCCCCCTTGTGCCATCAGCTCTGCCCCCTTGTGCCATCAGCTCTGCCCCCCCTTGTGCCATCAGCTCTGCCCCCCCTTGTGCCATCAGCTCTGCCCCCCCCCTTGTGCCATCAGCTCTGCCCCCCCCTTGTGCCATCAGCTCTGCCCCCCCCCCCCTTGTGCCATCAGCTCTGCCCCCCCCTTGTGCCATCAGCTCTGCCCCCCCTTGTGCCATCAGCTCTGCCCCCCATTGTGCCATCAGCTCTGCCCCCCATTGTGCCATCAGCTCTGCCCCCATGCTGCTCCTGACACCCGGATTGCACAGTGTCATTGGTTACTATGACGCTGTGCACTCCAGGCGCCCGGCTTTAGTTGCGCCCCCACCCCCTCGGTTTCACCAACTTACCTTTCCAGCAGGGGCGCTGCCGACACTCCATCGTTCTGTGCTGCTCTGCTCCTGACGTCACACAGTGCGTCAGGTCACGGCGTGCGTACGTCAGGAGGTCAGAGCAGCGCGAGACCATGGACGTACTGTGGAGTGTCCGGAGGCCGCCTGCTGGAGGCCGCCTTTCAGCCCTAAATGTGCGGCTAATTAAAGCAGGAGGAGGGACTAAACTGCTGCACGGTCTGAGCTAGCTAGCAGCAGCAGCCTCCTCCTCCTCCTGAGTATCCTGTCCTCCTCAGCGTCAGCCCGGGCCCCAGCCCCAATTTGCACTGAACAGCCAACATAGCAGGTACCCCACCCCCACACAGTGCAAGAGTGATTAGCCTGCCAGGCAGCCAGTCAGATTGGGGTTAATATGACTCATTAATCCCAATCTTGCCACTGCCATGTTTTAAACATGATGTGGATCACTTATTTTTAATGTTAGGCAGGGCACTTGCTTTTGGACTGGACCCCATGTGCCTCACATTAATAGTTAGTGACCCCCAAAGTACCATCTCACATAATGGGCAACATGGGGTTAATGTGAGTTACAGAATGCAGGGCACATGGATTGGAAGTCAAAATTCATAAGACTGTGCCACTAGCAAGTGACTGTTCATGTAGCTCATGCATTAACCCCATGTTGCCCATTATGCAAGGATATAAATACTTAATAGAGTTATGATGAAGCACATGGGGGTTTTATCACTAGGAACAGTTGGACCTGTGCCTCACATTAACCCCATCATGTATCACTGTGGCAGCTTCCGATCGGAGCTATGGCATCCAGGACGGTTAAGCTTCTTTCACACTCGCTTTTGGTGCGGATCTGTCATGGATCTGCACAGACGGATCCGTTCAGCTAATACAAACGTCTGCATCCGTTCAGAATGGATCCGTTTGTATTCTCTTTAACATAGCCAAGACGGATCCGTCTTGAACACCATTGAAAGTCAATAGAGGATGGATCCGTTTTCAGTTGTGCCAGATTGTGTTATAGACAAAGTTATATAATCCAGTGCCACCCTCGACAGGAAGTCATACCCAGATCATAGACCGCTGAAGAAGGCCTTGACGGGCCGAAACGTCCGGTTGCCATATTTAATGTACATGACTACCCTATATATCCTGTAATTGCACTGGATCTTGATTACCATATGATGGAATACCAATAAAACGTCATTTAACTGGAGATAAAGAAAGCTGTGTGCTGCAATTTTCTATTATTGGATTACGACTAACAAGTCCTTGCTGGCACCAGCAACAACGGTGTGCGGTACTCCACTTTTACCAGATTGTCTAAAGTGTATGGGCATAGGTGATCAGATTGGGTAGGGTCCAGCACCCGGCACCTCCACTAACCACCTGGAAGCAGAAGACTCTGTCCACAATGTAATGGTCGTGCAGGTGTATTGCAGCTCAGCTCCCATCCTCTGCTTAGTTTCTGGGGCTGGCTGCAAACAGCTATATCCGACATTGATGACCTTATCTGGAGGATAGATCATCAATATCTTAAAGGGAACCTGTTACCATGTTCTGACATATAAAACCAAATGTACCTTAATGCTTGATTACCCTGATAGTTCCCAGCGATCGATCGTCTTATTTTCTCGCCCTATAAAGCTTTCCCGCCTTTTATGCTAATTGACAGAACAGAGTCATATCTTACATGTTTGACCGGAGAAGAGTCATATTTTCTCAGAGTCAAGCACCTCAGCTCCGCCTAAGAAACGCCCCTATAGATAAAATCTCGCGCATGCGCAATATTTATTTTGGGCGGAACATTCCAGCACCTAGTGGCGTGAGGGGGAGGGGACATACACTAAACTATCTGACTGGTCTAACAAAGAAAGGGCAAGTGCGCGATTTTGGACGAGATTACCAGCAGTGAGGGCAGAAATTGGCTGTCAATCAAAGTTTAGGGGGAGGGAAATATGCTATGATGGTGTGAGAATTATGTATGCAAATGAGCCTAACAGCGGGAAAGCGTTATAGGGCAATAAAATAGGACAGGTTAGTCCTGAGAAGATTATGGATCGATCGCTGGGAACTATCAGGGTAATCAAGCATTAGCTACATTCGGTTTTATATATGTCAGAACATGGTGACAGGTTCCCTTTAAAGCTAGAATAACAATTTAAGTGTAGAAACAGCAATAACAGTGGATAATATAAGGTAATAATGGTTATCCTGCTGGTTTTATATGAAGTACGGTAGTAGTAGTATTTTAGCTTACATTTCCTATTTCTTTATTTTACATATATATATAGTTACCTCTTCATTTATGCGGTGTGTTCTCTTGCACAGACTGTTTCCCTTTCTGTTCTTTAGGATCAGTTACATCCACCTTATGGCTCACTTCCGCATGCACACACAGATTAAGAACCAGGCAGCTGCTCTCATCAGCGGTTTCCGCTCTATCATCCGGCCTGAGTGGATACGTATGTTCTCAGCACCCGAGTTGCAGCGTCTTATATCAGGGGATAATGCGGAGATTGACTTGGATGACCTCAAGTGAGTTCAATAATGAAATGAGATACTCTATATTTTCTGCCAAATGTTACACTTGGATTTATTTTAGAGAGGTTTCTCTTATGTTGCACTGTAGACTTGATGCTTGTCTTCAGCGTATCCATAATATGCTGGTCTCTTACTGCAGTGTGATACCAAATTAAGTATACAGATGTTTGTCTAAATGCAGGTGGGAAAACCAATTTAACATATCATGTACAGTCAGGATAACGCTTTACAAATGGACTTAAAGGCCTTGTTCAGCTTTGAAACAATTTTCAGCAGCCCTCTCCTCCACGCTAGACTTGTGGAGGGAAGCCTCCTTACCTGCTCCCCGATGATCGGTTCTGGTTCCCCAGGCAACTTCCCTATTGCAAGGGCAACGTCCGTGCGGCGGCCGGGATGGATCAAGACCCATTCAGCTTGAATGGGTCCGTGATCCGTACGCACCGCAAAAAATAGAACATGTTCTATTTTTTGTGGTGTGGAGGCACGGACAGAAACACCACGGAAGCACTCCGTAGTGCTTCCATGGGGTTCCGTGCCTCCGTTCCGCACCGCAGCTTCGGATTGCGGACCCATTCAAGTGTTTGCGGGCCGCAATACGGCCATGGCCGGGCAACGGCCGTGTGCATGAGGCCTTAAACAGGATTAGTAAACCTGCTTCAATGTCTCTAGTTTGGATGTGTCAGTGATGTTTCAAGGTTCTCAAAATCATTGGATGTTCACCTAGAGCAGTGATGGCGAACCTATGGCATGGGTGCCAAAGGCGGCACTCAGAGCCCTCTATGTGGGCACCCACGCCCTGGAAAAAGTCTATGGCGTAGCAATATGTCTTAGACTTTTCCTGCCATTCATCATCCCCAGGACACACTTTGAACAGCACAGGCAGCGCATTAAATGTAGGCTATTAATCTATTATAGATAAATGATAAAGGACATGAAAGATATATTATATTGGTATTTAGGTTAAATTGCCGTGTTGGCACTTTGCGATAAATAAGTGGGTATTTGGTTGCAGTTTTGTGCACTCGGTCTCTAAAAGGTTCACCATCACTAACCTAGAGGGTATAGATGGCACTACAGAGTTATATAGATGGTGCTACAGATTTCTTCCTTGTGGAGCAGAGAGTAAGCAGTTCCCTAAAACTTCTACTAGTTGGATCTCTTCAATAACAGTATTTGTTGGGATCGATATATGATATAAATCAGTAGTATTGTGTATGGAGGAAGCTGAGTTATTATAATTTCAGCTAAAAAAGAAAAAAAAATCCACTTTATATATTTTTTTTTAACAGAAAGCACACTGTGTACTATGGAGGTTTCCATGGCAGTCATCGCGTTATTGTGTGGCTTTGGGATATTTTAGCGAATGATTTCAACTCGGAGGAAAAAGCCATGTTTCTGAAGGTAATGTCATTTTTCATAGTATTAACCTTGTCTGTACAATCTGTGCTGACATCTTCCTTAGATGTCTTGGTCTGGCATGTTTACAAGGTGCTTATTGGGTTCCATGGCAGCTAGGGACCTGAAAAAGGTCGCCAGGTCTGCCAGTGGCATCTGCCTATTAGGTCATGCTTAATATTCTTGAACATTTTACCTGCAATCTAATGATTACAGATATTAAGCCCCTAGTGGGACAAAGAAAAAATGAAAAACAAGCTTCAAGGGGTTGTCTCACTTTTGTAAGTGGTATTTATCATGTAAAGAAAGTTAATACAATGCACTTACTAATTGCTTCCTTTGCTGGCTGGATTCATTTTTTCATCACATTATACACTGCTTGTTTCCATGGTTACGACCACCCTGCAGTCCACCAATGGTGGCCGTGCTTGCATACTGTAGGAAAAAGCACTAGCTTATGTGCACTCCCACGGTCCCAGCCACCAGAGAGGCCGGCGCTTTTTCCTATAGTGAGCAAGCACTGCTGCTGGATTGCAGGGTGGTCATAACCATGGAAACGAGCAGTGTATAATGTGATGGAAAAATGAATCCAGCCAGCAAAGGAGGCAATATCGACAATCACAATACATTAGTAAGTTGTATTAAACTTTGTTTTTAATTAGTAAAAAACAAACAAAAATAAATTGTATTGTGCCAATTTTGGTCGTTCTTTTTTCCCCATTTACACCCGTGAATCATTTCCAAAAATGAAACTTGAAATGAAATAAATTATATAGTTGAAATGAAATATAAATTATATATACCCTGGAATGGTATTAATAAAAACTACAATTCTCCCCACAGAAAAACAAGCAGTGGTACAGCTTTGTCAATGGAAATATAAAGTCATGGTTATTGGAATGTCTTGATGAAAGAATGTAAAATTCGCCTGGTTCTGAAGGCCCAAAATACACTGGTCATTAAATGGGTTGTGCCAATGCCAAGTTTAAAATGATTCCCTATCCACAAAATAGGGGATAACTAGTTGATCACTGGGGGTCCAGCCAATGGGACCCCCACTCATTGTAAGAACGAGGGTCCCATTTCCCTGTTCTGATGGAGCAGCAGGTTTTGCTTGCGCACAGTCGCTCTATTCATTCTCTATGGAAGCATTGTACTCGGCTATCTCCGTCACTCCCATAGAGAATAACTGGAACAGCAGAGTGTATGCACGACCTGCCGCTCCATCAAAACAGGGGAATGGGTCCCCCTTTCTTATGATTGGTGGCGGCCCCAGCTGTCAAAACCACAGAGATCAGCTAGTAATCCTCTATTTAAAGAATAGGGGATGAATTTGGCCCAACCCCTTTAAGGGTTGTACCATGTGAATATTCTGATATTATATTGTTTCCTCTTTCAGTTTGTCACTAGCTGCTCCCGACCTCCTCTTTTAGGCTTTGCCTACCTCAAGCCTCCATTCTCCATTCGCTGTGTGGAGGTGTCAGATGATCAGGTGAGACCCTTATTAACAGGTAGCCATTTTTAGGGATGGATATTGCAATAATTAATGTAACAGTGTGTCTGCCCTCAACTGCCAGATGACATTACATTTCATCTTTTTGTTTCACGGTACAGTTTATAAGTTCATTGTATATGTCAGGAGATTTTCCCAGAGTATATGACCACAGTGTGAACAGAGCCTTATTATATTCACCTTAACTTTGCCCTAAAAATGGTTTAACCTTTCAAAAAAAATGCTTTAATCTTCATTTCAGGATACCGGGGACACCTTGGGTAGCGTTCTACGTGGCTTCTTTACGATTAGGAAAAGAGAACCCGGAGGCCGCCTTCCCACCTCTTCTACTTGTTTTAACCTCCTAAAACTTCCCAACTACAGCAAGAAGGTTATCCTGCGAGAGAAACTCCGTTACGCCATCAGCATGAACACGGGCTTTGAACTGTCATAGCGCTTTTTGTTTGACTTTAACCGTGAAGTCCCAAATTTCCCCCACCCCTCGGGTCTGTACCATGTTCCAGAGCAATTTATGAAGGATTACATATATGACGCTCTAAGATATCTACTCCCCCATGTCCAGCCCCATCAGGTTTGAAACATGCCGACTTATTTCTGAAGGAAGCACAACTGATACTTTAATTGTAAACGTTTGACTTGTTTTTCTAGTATAATTAACTCAATGGGTTTTCATTTTTCAGAGATTCATGTAAAATTTATAGCTAGAAATTAGATGAAAGTAGGTGGTTTTAAGAAATGGTATTATGCTTAGACCTCAGAGATTTACAGATTGCAGAGTCTTAGAAGTTCTGTAGACACTATGGGGTGGATTTACTAAGACTGGAGTGTCATAAAAAGACCACTGGAGTAAGATGCACCACATTTATTAAGTCGTACATGCCCCTTCCACTAAGCCCCACCCCATTTTCTTGCCACATCTGAAAAGTGATGGGAAGCACAAAAAGACTCAAGTTATAGTGCAAATATAGCATGCACCATAACTTGTCACATTTTTTTACATCACAAAAGTGCTGCCAAGGCTTTAATAAGTCTCCAGTGTCTTTTTTGCAGTTGAGTCCAGTATCTGCCATTTTACACAGGCCAGATCTTTGCACAGACCAGGATTTTTAAAGAGGACCAGTTACCACGAAATGCAGTGCAATCTGCAGGCAGCATGTATAGAGTAGGAGGAGCTGAGCAGATTGATATATAGTTTTATGGGAAAAGATTCAGTAAAACGTGTAGTTTTTACATTTATATCTCTGCTCTTTCAGTACTCTATCACCGACCTCATGTATGTATCAGTGACTGACAACTATCTATGTATACACACTTACACAGAGAATACTATCAATCACTGATAACACATCCCGTGTGTACAGCTATCAGTGACTGACAGCTATCTCTATATACAAACTTACACAGAGAATACTATCAATCACTGAATACACCTCCCCATGTACAACTATCAGTGACTGACAGCTATCTATGTATACACACTTACACAGAGAATACTACCAATCACTGATAACACCTCCCCTGTATGCAGCTATTAGTGACTGACAGCTATCTCTGTATACACACTTACACAGAGAATACTACCAATCACTGATAACACCTCCCCTGTATACATCCATCAGTGACTGACAGATATCTCTGTATACACACTTACACAGAGAATGCTATCACTAATAACACCTTCCCATGTACATCTATCAGTGACTGACAGCTGTCTATGTATACACACTTACACAGAGAATACTATAAATCACTGATAACACCTCCCCCATGTACATCTATCAGTGACTGACAGCTATCTCTGTATACAAACTTACACACGCAGTACTATCAGTCACTGATAACATTTCCCCCGTGTACAACAAAAGTTGCAAAAAGCGGAGAAATAAATGACAAGTTTTACTGAATCTTTTGCCATAAAACTGTAACTAAATCTGCTCAGCTCCTCCTGCTCTATAACAAGCTGCCGGCAGATTGTGCTGCATTTCGTGGATACAAGATCTCTTTAAAGCCATACATTAACATATAGTGTAACCACTTCTACATCACTGGAATGGCCATTGTATATATACTTTATATTCAATATGATCATGTGTTTATACTTATAGATTGTACATATGTAATATATTTTGGTTTTTCTTCTCTTTTCGGGACACATAAGAGAAATAAGTATTTTAGCAGTACCAGGAACAATTCAGTGTTTTATAAAAACACTAAACTTAGAAATGTGTGCTAAAAGTATACAAGAAATATAGTTGTCTTCACTTTGTCAGTCTGCAGTGATTTCTGCATGATCCAGACACATACAGTCTTGTAGAAATCCTGAGGTTACAGGGATTGTACCATTACAACAACTTATCCCCTATCCACAGCATCTGATTGGTAGGATCCTACTCCTGGGGCCCCATTATTCACAAGAACAGGGTCCCTTGTTCACCTGTTTGAATGGACCGGCAAACACACATGTGCGCTGCTTCTCCATTCAACCCTGTGGGGCTGCCTGTGATAACCAAACGCTTGTACCCAGCTATCACTGACAGTCCCATGGAATTGAATGTGCTCCATTCAAATGGTGGAACACAGATCCCTGTTCTTGTGATATTCGGGGCCCAGGTGGTTGTACCCCACCGATCAGACACTTATTCCCTATCCCGTGGATAGGGGATACATTTTTGTAGTGAGACAACCCCTTTAAACTCCTGCTGATTGGTTCATGAATTTTGCACTGGTATTTTTTTTACCAGTTACATGTGCATGTGTTTTTAGGGCACTTGCATTTTTTGCTTATGTTTTTGTGGCTTTTTTTTTTTTTTGTGACGTTTATTTCTAAATGGTGTGAACTGCATTTTTTAAATTGTCTTTTTTCCCCCTCTATTGAAAAAGATATAAAAAAAACTGCAGAAAGTGACTTATGGAGTGTGGCTCAGAAAAGGGCATGGGTTCTAAGAATCTCTTTATCCTGCTGCAAAGACAGATGAGGCGACTGTTCCAGACAGTTGTCTTGCAGTTTGTGACAGGGCTGTAAGGAGGTGGAGAACATGGTTGACCTTCTGACCGAGTAGATGAAGGAAGGAAGTGCAGGGATAGCTTTTTGTGTTTTTTTTTTTCTTTCTGTGTTTAGTGTACATTTAAGAGTCCAAAAACTAGAAATGACAGTGTATTGCTAAGGAGTTGTGTGCTTTCATATGTATAGAACATATTTATTACACAAAAAATCCTTGCTCGCTCACTAACTGTTCCCCTCATTCCATCTCTAATGGTTATCCTTCTGCTCCCAATTGTATGTATACATAGGTCTATAAAAATATGTACAGGGATGTACACCTATAGAGACATGGCAGCGTGCACACATAATAACAGCTTAGTGCACCGGCCTTTGTCATGCCTGAAAATAGCACAGATTATATATAACTAACACTACTGACATTCCTAACAATTTCCATAAAATCTACATAAAAGTTCTTACAGTCTAAATGGTTTTACTACAGCATTCTTGTATATATATATCTCTAGTATGAGTTTATTTCATTTTAAATTAAATTTAAGCCACTGTAAAACTAGGAAGTACATTGATTCTTCATTGCTTTGAGAATCTCCTACTCTGTCCCTCGACACTGGAATGAGGAAGATTGTTCTGTTCATTGATCTCTAGAAGTCCAGTAATCAGTGCTAGGACACCCTCTTACTGTGTAAAAGGGGAAGATCCTGCTGCAAGTAAATGCTTCAAAAGACGCTAAATAAATTATTTACTATTAACTGTTTCTTTTTTTAATAAGCCACATGCACATTCTTTGTTATGTTTTTTCTCATTTTTATTGATCTGTTATTGATTTATTATTCCGGTAAATTGTTCCTGATTTTGGGTGAAATATATAATGTCCGTGTTTAAAAGGCTACTCATTCATGATAGTTCATGAAGGCATGCTCAGGAGAGGATAGTAAGGGTCCATTCACACGTCCGCAAAATGGGTACCCATTCATTTTCAATGGGGCCGGAACGTGCTATCCGCATTTGCGGATCCGCACTTCCGTTCCGCAAAAAAATAGAACATGTCCTATTCTAGTCCGCAAGAAAAGGCATTTTCTATGAGAGTGCTGGCGATGTGCGGTCCGCAAAATGCGGAACGCACATTGCCAGTGTCACATTGCAAAACACATACAGACATGTGAATGGACCCTAAGACTGTATTGTCTTTTATCCTTTAGTTCATTGCTATACTCTCAGACCAGAGAACATATGCAGTGGATCTGACATAGGATCACATTGTTTTCAGTGGGATCTGTTTTGTTTTTCTGTGTTCAAAAAGCCATCCTTTATAATCCATTTTGGAAAAAACATTCCCTTTTCCATCCGTTTGCTTTTACATTGAAGTCAAAAGATGTAATAGCATTGGTTGTTGTGTTTGTTTTTCCATCCATTGTCCCGCACGGTAGATGGGGAAATTGTCCCATGATGTCATAACTTGCTTGTTCATCTTTTTCTTACTTTACTTTTGTCTATTATTTCAGTTTTTACACTTTTTAAAAAGGACCTGTCAGCGCTCCTGAAATTTCCTAAAGATAGATCATCGATATTGAAGTCCTGGAAAACACTATCCTCTGGATAGGTCATCAGTATCTGATCAGTGGGGGTCCAACGCGCAAGAACCCCGCCGATCAGCTGTTTTGAGAAGGCACCGCTCCTGTGAGCACCGTTGCCTTCTCTCAGCTAACCAAGCACAATGCCTAGCAAAAGCAGAGAGAAGGCCACAGTGTCGTACACCCACCGATCAGATACAGATGACCTATCCAGTTAGAAAACCCCTTTAAATAGGTTGAGCCATGGAGCTCCCACCTCCCTTCAGAAACTAGCACTTGCCACATAATTTGCGACTTTTCCATGCCAGAAAACTGGTGTAGAGCTATAATAAATGACCCCCATGATTTCTTATTGCATCTGAAGCCTTCAGGCAAAGTAGGGCTTCTCAAACATTTTATTCTCAGACCCCACGAGCCAGAAGATGGTGACCCCTGGATTTTGTTATCCTATGGAGTTCTTTTTTTGTGCTGCCATATGAAAAAAATGGTTGCATGTGGCATTAAAACAGTTTTTATACAGTCACCGTCCAGAAATTACAGTGAATATACTACCGCATGGTTCTGTGCATTAGGTCGGATAAACCTCATTCTTTACTGCGTTACATCATTTCCAGCTATTGAAAAAGGAAATATAACATGCTACAGTAAGATAAGTAATAAGATGAGATATGGACCCAGCCTTAGGCCAGTTTCAGCATCTATAGTATGGATGTAACAACCAAACTTAGCATAGGTTTCCAATCGTGGTACCATGGTATATCAATGCTACCGTACTGTATATTGCAATATGATGAAAGCAAATGGGGTTCTGTGACCTGACGGCCTCATGAAATCCAACAGGTTTTGGTTTCTTGTGACATATCACAGTCGCTGCAACTTGCAAATCACAACACAATACCATTTACCATGTACAGTAGCATCGCAATGTTGTGTGATCTTTGGCGACAAGACGTGTAGTCCCAGCTAAAAGGGGTTCTACTATATCTAAGGCTTCATTTACATCTCCATTAGGCATTCTGTTCTTCTATTCTCCAAAAGGAACAGAAAAACGGGATGAAAGCCAAAAACCGATGCCTCACAGGATGAACACAACGGTGCTGATGGACCCCATTGACTATAATGATTTTATTGGACAAAGTAACACAGCAAGCTTCACTATTTTGTCTGGCATTTTTAATGGAAACAGCAATTGTGGCCCCTAACATTTGATAGAATCTACGATGCTGGAGCCTAACATGCATGACATATCAAACTGTGTGACTAAGGCTTTACCTTGTTTCCAGCAAGGAAGGGCAAATGAGCCTGCTGTCCAAAGGAGAGGTGCCCAGTATGAGAGGGTGGATAGGCATAGTGGCAGCAATGTGCCCCTTTGAATGGGGGGAGCACTATTTAACTGTATGGAGCAGTGCAGTGGGCTATGCTATTCAAGTGTAGACCATGTGGTATATGTTTGTTTGTTTTGTACAATGGGACCCTACAGTTACACACCCAGACAGGTATACTGCTGACGCATAAATCACATGTGAACCCCATAGAATTATAATAGGGTCCATCTGCATTGACCGGGCCGCAGGGGTGCTATGTGTGAGTGCGGTGGCCTGATGGGTGTATTAGTTGTTACGGTTTAGCAGAACTCCCTGGGCCAGCGTGCAGTGAGGGGTAGGGTTGCCACCCGGCCGGTAATTTAGTGGCTCTGCCGGTTCCGCTAATCTATTTCTACTGGCAATGTTACTGGTATTTTCTCATGCAGACTGCTACTAATGAGCGCTTCCATTGTGGAGCGCTCATTAGTACATCCTTCTTCCTGGGGGGCACTAATGGGGACATTATTATTCCTGAGGGGCACTAATGGGGGCAGCATTCTTCCTGGAGGCACAAATGAAGGGCATTATTCTTCATGGGTGGCACTAATGGGGGCATTACTCTTACTGGGGGGCATTAATTCTGGGGTGCACTAATGGGGGCATTTATTACTGGGGGCACTACTGTGGACAGTATTAATTCTGGGGGGGGGGGGGGGATAATGGAGGCATTACCATTACTGGGGGCAGTATGATAGCGACTTAACACCCTGTGTTAAGTCACGCCCCCAAAACCACACACCCTTTGGGGTGTGGCTTAACTTGGCCAGTATTTTTGTTGGGAAAGGTGGCAACCTTAGTGAGGGGAAGGACAGCATCGGATTCCTTCGGGGCACACTCTGGTGTTGAGGGATCTCCTGCCAGATGTTGGTTGAGGTGCCCTTGGTGGGATAGATTTTAGGTGCAGGGAAGGCACAGTCCCTGGTGTTTGTGATGCCAGCACCCTTGGGTGCAAAGGAGGTGTAGAAATGAAGAGGAGTCAGTTCCAAATAACTGGAACTTTTACTTAATCAATTGCCTTGGGGTAGATGTACAGATCTTTGGCATGGCAGAGGTAGTTATAATCTGTAAATGATACAGACCAGCGACTCAATCTATAGACCGAACGGATGTGGGTGCTCACCTCTCGGTCCACCCAGACCGCACGGCAGACAAAATTGGTAATAGAGATTAGAGGGGTACTCCGTATAAGGGAACAGGAGACTGCAGTTAAAGACTAATATTTAATCTAAAATAAAAGACATCGCATCAAACAATCATAAATAAAAACATCCATATAATATAACAATAAAAAATCACAATAAAAAATATGCCCAATAGAACAGGGCCCTGGAGATGGCCAGATGGTAGTCAGAGTCCAAGGGTTCATGAGTAATCAACACTCCCCACAATAAGAATCAGTCCCAGCAAATCGTACCTAGATAAGGCTCCAAAAAACACAATCTGACAGCGTCAAATAGATGGTATGAATGTAGCACACTGTCCAGCTTCAAACCTCCAGTATAGAAGGATAAACAATTGTATCCAGTCCTGGGAAGAATCTCTATTCAAATGTTGTAACAGAATTGTAGCAAAACGTCTCTTACCCTATGCCGTCACTAGGCTCAATGAAGTGAATCAGAGAAACAGCCGATCACAGCTCAACGCAGCGTCCCACGTGGTGTGGAGTCTGAATGTGACGTCTCACGTGACTCCTCGGCTCGGGCAGTGATGACGTAATCAATTTTTCTTTGAAGCACCGCCTCAGTGCGAGACTAACTGTGCAGATTGCCCCGACCAACGTAGTTTCCTCTCGGTCACTTGTGGTTGCTTGGGGGGAATGGCTCACTGTCCCAACTAGCCCAAACGCGTTTCAGGGTATAGACCCCTTCCTCAGTGGTAAAGACAGTGAGCACTTAGCAGCATTTTATATCCTCCCAGGAGACCAGCCATGGGTGGGACTGATCTAATTGGGACATCATGAAAGCCCGATATGGAATCCTATTATCTTCAGTATCCCAAGCCATATAAAGCATCTAATCCTGCAAAACTGACCTTATTAATAGTGCAGACATATTAGAAAACCTATAAGCATAACAATATGAATGTCAGAATCATAAAAATAAAACAAACGCACAAAAGACGCATATGTGATCACATGTGTCTTCAATACATCTTCCATGCGCTTTATCAAAAAAACAATAAAATCCTCTATTTGGGAAGTCCAGAGGGTATATATAGTGGTGTCCCAGATCACACCACCATCAAATGTTTAATCATACAAAAATGTCTTCATAAATAATACAAGCATATCTAAAACATATAAATAACAGTACGGATGTGATAATCATATTAAATAGTAAAAAACGCACAAAAAAACGCACATGCGGTCAGATGCGTTTTCGATGCGTCTCTGATGCGTTTTTCTAAACAACAGTAAAATCCTCCATTTGGGAGGTCTAGAAGACATACAGGGTGATTAATTTTCATCAAATCAGGATATGGAAAAATTCTATTCGTAGGGAAACAGAAATCTCTATCCAATTTCTACAGAGGGTCTGAGTGGGTCGAAAAGGGGAGGGGAGCAGGGCAGGGAGGAAGGAACAGAGTGCTGAGGAACAGCCGGACTCTGAATCTACATCACCACCCGGCTCACCCCCCATCCCTCAGAGGAATCAAAACAATTCCCATTCAGCATTCAAGCCCCTGGGGATCAGGGATTCGAATTCAAAAATACGGCGGGATTCCTGCCTGGACATAGCGGTCACATGGTTACCACCTCTCCACGGTTTCTTGACCCTCTCCAATGCAAAAAATGTCAAGGACAAGGGATCACAGTTATGTATGTCTTTGAAATGTTTCGAGAGGGAGTGTAATATATAACCCTTTTTGATATTGGCCAGGTGTTCTGCCGCTCTCTTCTTCAGTGTCCTCTTAGTCCTCCCTATGTATTGTTTACGGCATCCACACTGTAACAGGTAGATGACATCTGTCGAATCACAGGTCAGACATTCATTAATGTCAAACCTGAAAGAGTTCTGAGTCGAGGTAACACTGGTAGTTTTTCTCGCAAAATTAGTCACCTTGCAATTCCCACACCGCCCACATCTATGGAAGCCACCAGTTGTTAGCCAATTATGGCCTTCAATTGAACCTTTTTTACTACTTTTCAATGTGGGTGCTACCTTAGCTGCCAGCGTGGTGGCTCTCGTGTAGGTGATTCTTGGATCTCTAGTGAGTGATGACCCAATAGTCTTGTCATCTAGGAAGAGATACCAGTGTTTTCTACCTGTCGGTATTGTGAGTGATAGGGTAGGATCATCCTTAGTATCTCATCTGTTGGGATGTGCATTTCGGGATGAAAAAGTCCTGTCTATTCATATTTCTGACTTTTTCCAAAGCTTTCTTCACTGTCTGGTCTGGGTATTCTCTATCCAGAAACTGTTGACTGAGGGTAGTGGCTTCTTCTTCAAATTGCCTCTGGTCAGTACAGTTACGCTTCAGTCGCCTGAATTGGCGGACTGGTATATTCAGTAACCATTTGGGCAGGTGGCAGCTGGAAAAGCGAATGAAGCTATTCCTAGCTACCTCCTTCACAAAGGTACATCCCTCTATCGCTACCCTAATATCTAGAAACTCAATTTCTTTGTGACTGATCTTCGGGGTAAATATCAGATTTCTCTCATTCGTATTGATTTCCACCAGAAAATCATCTAGAGTCTCCTTTGTACCTTTCCAAATAAACAGGACGTCGTCAATGTACCTACGCCATAGCACCAGACTCCCCCCCAATCCAGGCCTGATAGTCTCATACTCCCACTGAGCCAGGAAGAGATTGGCATAGCTGGGGGCGAATCTGGTGCCCATGGCGGTCCCAGTCAGCTGGAGGTAGAAGTCCCGTTCAAATGCAAAATAGTTGTGTGAGAGGATGTATTCAACTCCCTCCAAAATGAACATTAATTGTTCACTTTTCAAAGTATTATCCCTTTGAAACTGTTTCATTAGGGCATCAATGCCCATTTTATGTTCAATCACGGTATAGAGGGAGCTCACATCAAGTGTGCACAGCAGCCAGCCCTCCTTCCATTCCAAAGTTTCAAGTAGTTTAACAATATCCGTGGTATCTTTAATGTAGGAAGCAGTGGTCTTGACCAGAGGCTGAAGCCAGCGGTCAATATACCGCGACAGATTAGATGAAATAGAATCAATTCCCGATACTATTGGTCTTCCAGCGGGACATTTTAGATCTTTATGGATCTTAGGAAGACAATAGAATATGGGAATTCTTTTTTGTGTTTCCATAATGTATCTGGCCTCATGGTCCTGCAGGAATCCCGCCGTCATTCCCTTCTCACAAAACGTCTTCAATTCCCTGTGGTATTCCTCTGTGGGATCTCCTTTAAGTTTCTGATATGTGATCCCATCTCTCAACTGTCTAAAACATTCTTCCCTGTATGCTTCTGTATCTAAAATAACTACCGCTCCGCCCTTGTCAGCAGGTCTAATAGTGATCTCTTTTGTATCTTGTAGTTTTTGGATCGCATCTCGTTCCATTCTTGTCAGATTTGGATTCCGGGTGCGACCCTTCAATGATCTTAATTATTTTTCTACATTTGTCTTAAAGGTGACCATTTCCCCACTCATTTCCTGCCTTGGGTATTTTTTGGATCTTACTCTTAGATCAGTATGGGAATATCTTCCGACACATGGAACATCCGGGGCCGCATCAATAACCGGGTTCTTAAGAAAGTACTTCTTCAAACAGAGCCTGCGCATGAACTTCTCAATGCCCACGTATGTGGAGAATTTATCCAAGGCCCTGGTCGGAGAAAACTTTAGACCTTTATTAAGAAGAAGTGTCTGTGCCTCTGTGAGTGTGGTAGTGCTGATATTGATTATGTTTGATGTTTCCTCGGTGGATTGTGATAGTTTCTTCTTTTTGGCATGTCTGCCTCTTCGTATCTTTCCCCGTGTCTGTGTGTTTGTTGACCCCTGTGATATAGCTCCTCTTGTTGGTTGTGTGGTTGTGGCTATCGTGTCTGATTGTAATTGTGTCTCACTCCTGGTGTCCTTATCTGATTGTCCCGATATTCCGGGTAACGTTGTCTTAAATTGTAATCGTGTTTGTGATCTACATCTCTTTGTGTAATCCCGTGTCTCCTTGATGGGGAGGGTGTCCGTGTATGTTTCATTTTGGGACGATGATGAGGAGGAGTCCCATCTAAAAAAATAATCTGTAGAAAGCACAATGGGCCAGATTTATCATTACTCTGACAGCTCACTCCACTTTCACATATGGCTAATGTCAGTTTTAGCCAAGTCAGATTTATGATCGGCCCTTTAAGACTGTAATAAATGTGGTTTGACGGTAGCAGTTTATCTGTCAGTAAGCAGCTTTACAAAAGTCGCACGTCCTTACAAAAAAGTCGCATGTTCTATTAAAAAGTCTCATAAGATAAGCACGGTCCTCACTGGAGTGAAATTGCAAATTTTTTTGCGACTTTTTTAATAGTCCCAATAGTAAATCTGTCTAGAGATTCATTTACATAAGAAAACACGCCCACTTTCAGAAAACTGGCGAGCATAGTGCAGAGCAGAAAAAAGTCGCAAATTTGTGCACAGTTTTAGCATTTGCGCATTTTTTTGCGACTTTTTCACTCCATTATTCTGACTTGAGCTAATGATAAATCTGGCCCAATGACTTCAGATCTTTACTTGTGCTGCAATTCCTGGTAACAGGCTTAGTTTCTGGTTTGAGCAGGCTTCCTGCTGGTATGAGAGTCCTCTATCTGTACCCACTGGGTCCACTTGCTAACAGCCAGGCACTGGATATAATACAATTCTTACTTGTTTTCTGCAACCTACAGGGCAGTTCTCCCTAACAGCAGGCATCAATCTTCTGCTTTATTCTTTGCACTGGTTGCCTTCAGAAACAGATCCACACTGTCCATAGAGGAATGTGATAACACACAACTTTGCATTTAGGCTACTTTCACGGATCCGCTTTCTATTGTGTCAGAGAAAACAAATCCATCCGCATTGACTTACATAGAAACATAGAATGTGTCAGCAGATAAGAACCATTTGGCCCATCTAGTCTGCCCAATATACTGAATACTATGAATAGTCCCTGGCCCTATCTTATATGAAGGATGGCCTTATGCCTATCCCATGCATGCTTAAACTCCTTCACTGTATTTGCAGCTACCACTTCTGCAGGAAGGCTATTCCATGCATCCACTACTCTCTCAGTACAGTAATACTTCCTGATATTACTTTTAAACCTTTGCCCCTCTAATTTAAAACTATGTCCTCTTGTAGCAGTTTTTCTTCTTTTAAATATTCTCTCCTCTTTTACCTTGTTGATTGATGTATTTAAACGTTTCTATCATATCCCCTCTGTCTCGTCTTTCTTCCAAGCTATACATGTTAAGGGCCTTTAATCTTTCCTGGTAAGTTTGATCCTGCAATCCATGTACTAGTTTAGTAGCTGTTCTCTGAACTCTCTCCAAAGTATCAATATCCTTCTGGAGATATGGGGCCAGATTTATCATTAGCTGAAATAATGGAGTGAAAAAGTCGCAAAAAAATGCACAAACGCTAAAACTGCGCACAAATTTGCTCTGCACTATGCTCGCCAGTTTTCTGAAAGTGGGGGCGTGTTTTCTTATGTAAATGAATCTCTAGACAGATTTACTATTGGGACTTTTTAAAAAGTCGCAAAAAAAGGCGCAATTTCACTCCAGTGAGGACCATGCTTATCTTATGAGACTTTTTAATAGAACGTGCGACTTTTTCTTAAGGACGTGCGACTTTTGTAAAGCTGCTTACTGACAGATAAACTGCTACCGTCAAACCACATTTATTACAGTCTTAAAGGGCCGATCATAAATCTGACTTCGCTAAAACTGACTTTAGCCATATGTGAAAGTGGAGTGAGCTGTCAGAGGAATGATAAATCTGGCCCATGGTCTCCAGTACTGTGCACAATACTCCAAATGAGGTCTCACTAGTGCTCTGTAGAGCGGCATGAGCACCTCCCTCTTTCTACTAGTAATGCCTCTCCCTATACACCAAAGCATTCTGCTAGCATTTCCTGCTGCTATATGACATTGTCTGCCTACATTTAAGTCTTCTGAAATAATGACCCCTAAATCCCTTTCCTCAGATACTGAGGTTAGGACTGTATCACTGATTTTATATTCTGCTCTTGGGTTTTTACGCCCCAGGTGCATTATCTTGCACTTATCAACATTACATTTTAGTTGCCAGATTTTTGACCATTCCTCTAGTTTTCCTAAATCCTTTTCCATTTGGTGTATCCCTCCAGGAACATCAACCCTGTTACAAATCTTTGTGTCATCAGCAAAAAGACACACCTTACCATCGAGGCCTTCTGCAATTTCGCTGATAAAGATATTAAACAATATGGGTCCCAGAACAGATCCCTGAGGTACCCCACTGGTAACAAGACCTTGCATTAGGGGTCATGCCAGATCCCAGGACGAAAAGCAAACTACAACATGTTGCGGTTTGCTCTCCGGTATGGGAACGCAACTAAACGGAACAGAATGCATTTTGGAGCATTCTGTTCTGTTCAGTTAAGGCCTCTTTCACACTTGCGTTGTCCGGATCCGGCGTGTACTCCACTTGCCGGAATTACACTCCGGATCCGGAAAAACGCAAGTGTACTGAAAGCATTTGAAGACGGAACCGTCTTCCAAATGCGTTCAGTGTTACTATGGCACCCAGGACGCTATTAAAGTCCTGGTTGCCATAGTAGTAGTGGGGAGCGGGGGAGCGGTATACTTACAGTCCGTGCGGCTCCCCGGGCGCTCCAGAATGACGTCAGAGCGCCCCATGCGCATGGATGACGTGATCCATGTGATCACATGATCCATGCGCTTGGGGCGCCCTGACGTCACTCTGGAGCGCCCGGGGAGCCGCACGGACGGTAAGTACACTGCTCCCCGCTCCCCACTACACTTTACCATGGCTGCCAGGACTTTAGCGTCCCGGCAGCCATGGTAACCACTCTGAAAAAGCTAAATGTCGGATGCGGCAATGCGCCGAAACGACGTTTAGCTTAAGGCCGGATCCGGATCAATGCCTTTCAATGGGCATGAATTCCGGATCCGGCCTTGCGGCAAGTGTTCCGGATTTTTGGCCGGAGCAAAAAGCGCAGCATGCTGCAGTATTTTCTCCGGCCAAAAAACGTTCCGTTCCGGAACTGAAGACATCCTGATGCATCCTGAACGGATTTCTCTCCATTCAGAATGCATTAGGATAATCCTGATCAGGATTCTTCCGGCATAGAGCCCCGACGACGGAACTCTATGCCGGAAGACAACAACGCAGGTGTGAAAGAGCCCTAAGTTAAGTTTTGTCCCCATTGACAATGAATGGGGACAAAACTGAAACGTTTTTTTCCGGTATTGAGCCCCTCAATACCGGAAAACTAAAACGCTAGTGTGAAAGTAGCCTTAGTTGTCAGGTTGTGTCCAGGTTCTGGAAGCTTCTCCCGGTCACTTGGTGCTGTTGGGTCCATAAGCTAAGACTTCTGCTATATCCACAAGACTTTCTCTATATCCACAGTTTACTCTGGTCTGTGCTAGGTAGCTTTTGGTATCTTCCCCAAACTCCCTCAGCTTGACCAGAGCCGAGCGGCTAATTTGGCAGCTATATGGTGGACATTTCTGACTTTACTCATCACATATCACTAACTCTGTCCACTTCTGTTCTCCTCCTTCTAACTTCCTGTGAATAGCCTGTGCCATATATACACTGCTCAAAAAAATAAAGGGAACGCAAAAATAACGCATCCTAGATCTGAATTAATTAAATATTCTTCTGAAATACTTTGTTCTTTAGATAGTTGAATGTGCTGACAACAAAATCACACAAAAAAAAAAAAAATGGAAATCAAATTTTTTAACCCATGGAGGTCTGGATTTGGAGTCACACTCAAAATTTAAGTAGAAAAACACACTACAGGCTGATCCAACCTTGATGTAATGTCCTTAAAACAAGTCAAAATGAGGCTCAGTAGTGTGTGTGGCCTCCACGTGCCTGTATGACCTCCCTACAATGCCTGTGCATGCTCCTGATGAGGTGGCGGACGGTCTCCTGAGGGATCTCCTCCCAGACCTGGACTAAAGCATCTGCCAACTCCTGGACAGTCTGTGGTGCAACGTGACGTTGGTGGATAGAGCGAGACATGATGTCCCAGATGTGCTCAATTGGATTCAGGTCTGGGGAACGGGCGGGCCAGTCCATAGCATCAATGCCTTCGTCTTGCAGGAAATGCTGACACACTCCAGCCACATGAGGTCTAGCATTGTCTTGCATTAGGAGGAACCCAGGGCCAACCGCACCAGCATATGGTCTCACAAGGGGTCTGAGGATCTCATCTCGGTACCTAATGGCAGTCAGGCTACCTCTGGCGAGCACATGGAGGGCTGTGCGGCCCTCCAAAGAAATGCCACCCCACACCATTACTGACCCAATGCCAAACCGGTCATGCTGGAGGATGTTGCAGGCAGCAGAACGTTCTCCACGGCGTCTCAAGACTCTGTCACGTCTGTCACATGTGCTCAGTGTGAACCTGCTTTCATCTGTGAAGAGCACAGGGCGCCAGTGGCGAATTTGCCAATCTTGGTCTTCTCTGGCAAATGCCAAACGTCCTGCACGGTGTTGGGCTGTAAGCACAACCCCCACCTGTGGACGTCGGGCCCTCATATCACCCTCATGGAGTCTGTTTCTGACCGTTTGAGCAGACACATGCACACTTGTGGCCTGCTGGAGGTCATTTTGCAGGGCTCTGGCAGTGCTCCTCCTATTCCTCCTTGCACAAAGGCGGAGGTATCGGTCCTGCTGCTGGGTTGTTGCCCTCCTACGGCCTCCTCCACGTCTCCTGATGTACTGGCCTGTCTCCTGGTAGCGCCTCCATGCTCTGGACACTACGCTGACAGACACAGCAAACCTTCTTGCCACAGCTCGCATTGATGTGCCATCCTGGATAAGCTGCACTACCTGAGCCACTTGTGTGGGTTGTAGACTCCATCTCATGCTATCACTAGAGTGAAAGCACCGCCAGCATTCAAAAGTGACCAAAACATCAGCCAGGAAGCATAGGAACTGAGAAGTGGTCTGTGGTCACCACCTGCAGAACCACACCTGTTGTCTATCCCATTTGCACAACAGCATGTGAAATTGATTGTCACTCAGTGTTGCTTCCTAAGTGGACAGTTTGATTTCACAGAAGTGTGATTGACTTGGAGTTACATTGTGTTGTTTAAGTGTTCCCTTTATTTTTTTGAGCAGTGTATATATATATATATATATATATATATATACACTGCGTGCAGAATTATTAGGAAAATGAGTATTTTGACCACATCATACTCTTTATGCATGTTGTCTTACTCCAAGCTGTATAGGCTCGAAAGCCTACTACCAATTAAGCATATTAGGTGATGTGCATCTCTGTAATGAGAAGGGGTGTGGTCTAATGACATCAACACCCTATATCAGGTGTGCATAATTATTAGGCAACTTCCTTTCCTTTGGCAAAATGGGCCAAAAGAAGGACTTGACAGGCTCAGAAAAGTCAAAAATAGTGAGATATCTTGCAGAGGGATGCAGCACTCTTAAAATTGCAAAGCTTCTGAAGCGTGATCATCGAACAATCAAGCGCTTCATTCAAAATAGTCAACAGGGTCGCAAGAAGCGTGTGGAAAACCAAGGCGCAAAATAACTGCCCATGAACTGAGAAAAGTCAAGCGTGCAGCTGCCAAGATGCCACTTGCCACCAGTTTGGCCATATTTCAGAGCTGCAACATCACTGGAGTGCCCAAAAGCACAAGGTGTGCAATACTCAGAGACATGGCCAAGGTAAGAAAGGCTGAAAGACGACCACCACTGAACAAGACACACAAGCTGAAACGTCAAGACTGGGCCAAGAAATATCTCAAGACTGATTTTTCTAAGGTTTTATGGACTGATGAAATGAGAGTGAGTCTTGATGGGCCAGATGGATGGGCCTGTGGCTGGATTGGTAAAGGGCAGAGAGCTCCAGTCCGACTCAGACGCCAGCAAGGTGGAGGTGGAGTACTGGTTTGGGCTGGTATCATCAAAGATGAGCTTGTGGGGCCTTTTCGGGTTGAGGATGGAGTCAAGCTCAACTCCCAGCCCTACTGCTAGTTTCTGGAAGACACCTTCTTCAAGCAGTGGTACAGGAAGAAGTCTGCATCCTTCAAGAAAAACATGATTTTCATGCAGGACAATGCTCCATCACAATCGTCCAAGTACTCCACAGCGTGGCTGGCAAGAAAAGGTATAAAAGAAGAAAATCTAATGACATGGCCTCCTTGTTCACCTGATCTGAACCCCATTGAGAACCTGTGGTCCATCATCAAATGTGAGATTTACAAGGAGGGAAAACAGTACACCTCTCTGAACAGTGTCTGGGAGGCTGTGGTTGCTGCTGCATGCAATGTTGATGGTGAACAGATCAAAACACTGACAGAATCCATGGATGGCAGGCTTTTGAGTGTCCTTGCAAAGAAAGGTGGCTATATTGGTCACTGATTTGTTTTTGTTTTGTTTTTGAATGTCAGAAATGTATATTTGTGAATGTTGAGATGTTATATTGGTTTCACTGGTAAAAATAAATAATTGAAATGGGTATATATTTGTTTTTTGTTAAGTTGCCTAATAATTATGCACAGTAATAGTCACCTGCACACACAGATATCCCCCTAAAATAGCTAAAACTAAAAACAAACTAAAAACTACTTCCAAAAATATTCAGCTTTGATATTAATGAGTTTTTTGGGTTCATTGAGAACATGGTTGTTGTTCAATAATAAAATTAATCCTCAAAAATACAACTTGCCTAATAATTCTGCACTCCCTGTATATATATATATATTGCCCTAGCACCACCTAGTGGTGACTAGGGTGTACTGTTTGTATACCAGCCTGTTAGTAGGAATTTGCAGCTAACATACACATACAGCATTACATGACATGCTTAAAAATTTCCATTGATGCAGTTAATTGCTGCAGCTTTGCTGTGCATTTTTTGGTTGCATGACTTGTAGGTGAAGCATCTACCACTGGCTTCATCTGCACAAGCTGCATCACTAAACCACAGGAGTTCAGGGTAGCACCATGAGCAGTTTTTGATCGCATGGTCAAATATATCTCATGTAAACACTTCTATAGGAAGAACATTTGTGAAAGCATTCCAGTCATCTAGGCCTCATACACACAACCGTATTCCTTGTATATGTGATGTCTGCATTTTTTGCACTTATGGGACCATGGACACAGGGTTGGCTCCAGGTTCATGTGGGCCCTTGGGCGATAAATCTCAGTAGGTCCCCTTGTGTCATTTTTTTTACATTTACATGTACCCCTGTGGCTCCCACACCGTATAAAGACCCTCAGTGCCCCAGATACAGTATAATGACCACTAGTGGCCTTTCACACAGTATAATGCCCCCCCAATGCCCCCACACACAGTATAATGACCCCACAGTGGTCCTCCATTCAGAATAATGACACTCAGCCACCCCTATTCAGAATAATGACCCCCAGTGGCCCCCACACTGGGGGTTATACTGTATGGAGGGGGCATTAAGAGTCATTATACTGTATGGGGTCTAAAAAAGGTGGCGTGGACAGGGAAGGGGATACAGTTATTGCCATACAGTTATTGGATAACACCATCATACAGTGACTGTATAACTTCCATACAGTGACCAGATAAAACCGCCATACAGTAACTGGATAGCACCACCATACAGTGACTGAATAAAAGGGTATAAGAGGGCACACTATGGGGTGGGGGCACAGTGATGTGACCCTGTGACATTAAAAGGTTTTTATGGTGCATAAGGTTTACACACCACCATAATGAGAGGCAGAGGAGTGAGACAGGGGCCTGGGGCCCTGAATGGACAGGAGGGGTGGACACAGCAAGTAGGTGGAAGGGGCTCTGAGGGGGATTTATACAAGAAGTAGGGGCAGGAGGTTTGTGCAGGGCAGCAGTAGGACATAGGAGGGGTGCAACAGGAGCTCTGGATACATGAGGGAGAAAAGGAGACAGCAGGGGCTCCATGGGGATGAGATAGGACAGGACATGGGGGCAGGTGTCATGGAGGCAAACTGGTTAATGAGGCAGTAAAACAACTAAATAGCATGAAGCTGCTGGTCTACTACAGCATCCAGCAGCAGCTTGAAGTGTTCCCTGACATCCCCCCTTCTCTCCCCCCTCCTGTCCCACAGACTGTCTGCATCTCTTCACACTTTTGCTCCGCTGGGGTCTCTCTCCTCCTCAGGCACGTCCTGTGTAGAGGGGGCGTGTCTAAAGCTTTTCAGGCAAGATGTCCTGCTCTGCTGAACAGAGTGAAGAGGGGGCGTTTCTGAAGCTCCGCAGCACAGGAGCTTGTAAGGTTACTTTCACACTAGCGGCAAGGAACTCCGACATGTCGTAGTTTTATTCCGGCCGCCTCTCAGCAGGTTTGCCCTCCCCCATTATAGTCAATAGGGCCGGAGTAGTAGTCCGGGGGCACGCGTGCACTAGCGGCAGCACGGATCCGACCGGAACAGCCTGCCGGAGTTCCTTGCCGCTAGTGTGAAACTAGCCTAAGGGGGACATCAGCAGCCGACTTCTGCATGCTGTTGATGCTCCCTTGCTTCATTCTGACACTGTGGCCCTGCTACTGCTCTTTGTCAGTTTTGCGGACACAGTAGTTATGCCCATTGTGCCCCCTTCAATGTAGTAATGCCCATTGTGCCCCCTTCACAGTAGTAATGCCGATTGTGCCCCCTTCATAGTAGTAATGCCCTCTGCTCCAACTTTATAGTAGTAAAGCCCTCTGTGCCCCTTTATAGTAGCAAAGCCCTCTGTGCCCCTTTATAGTAGTAAAGCCCTGTGTGCCCCCTTTATAGTAGTAAAGCCCTCTGTGCCCCCTTCATGGTAGTAAAACCCTCTGTGCCCCCTTCATGGTAGTAAAACCCTCTGTGCCCATTTTATAGTCATGCCCCCTTTATACTAGTAAAGCACTCTGTTCCCACTTTATAGTAGTAAAGCCTTCTGCTCCCCCTTTAAAGTAGTAATGCCCTCTGTGCTCTCTTTATAGTAGTAATGCCCTCTGTGCCCCCTTTATAGTAGTAATGCCTTCTGTGCCCCCTTTATAGTAGTAAAGCTCTCAGTGCCTCCTTTATAGAAGCAATGCCCTCTGCGCCCCCTTTATAGTAGCAATGCCCTCTGTGTTAGGTTACATGCACACGACCGTTGTGTGCATCCGCGTCCGTTGTTTCGTTTTCCGTTTTTTTCTGCGGACCCATTGACTTTCCGCGGACCCATTGAAAAATCGGAAAATGCACCGTTTGGCATCCGCGTCCGTGATCCGTGTTTCCAGTCCGTGAAAAAAATAGGACCTGTCCTATTTTTTTCACGGACAACGGTTCACGGACCCATTCAAGTCAATGGGTCCGTGAAAAATCACGGATGCACACAAGATTGTGATCCGCGTCCGTCATCCGTGTCCGTTTTTTCCTATCATTTCAAAGGCAAACTTGACTTAGATTTTTTTTTCATTTTTCATGTCCGTGGATCCTCCAAAAATCAAGGAAGACCCACGGATGAAAAAACGGACATGGATCACGGAACAACGGAAACCGTTTTTGCGGACCGCAAAAAAAAACGTCAGTGTGCATGAGGCCTTAATAAAACAAAAAAACACAGTAACTACTCACCTTGTCCCGTTCCTGAAGCTCACATCCAGCTCTCCCCCTGCAGACAGCCAGGCACAGATCGCTGTGCAGCACGTGTGGGAGGAGCTTAAGCAGATTCCTGGGCTGCAGTCTCCTCCCTCACAGGCTGGCAGCGCGATCTCTGTCTGCAGGCTGAATGATGGAGCAGGGAGTCCTGTCTACATCTGCACGTCTGTTCCCTGCTAAAAAAGGAACATGTCCTATTTTTGTCAGTTTTGCGGACACAGGATAGGACATTTTTACAGAAGTAAAAAAAAAATGGTGGTTTGCACTTGCCTGGGATCCGTGTTTTGCAGATTCTCATGAGCAAAAACCATAGCGTAATACAGTACCAGCAAAATGTATGAAACTAGATAAATCCCATGTACACTTAGCTTTTTTCTTAGGTATGGAAATTTGGTAACATGTAAATTGTTTGTGCAGACTTCATAGTTTTTAATGGCAGGGTGAGATCTGCACCAAAAAACGCAAGTAAGGCTGCATTCACACGTCAGTATTTTTCTATAATCCGATTTTCTGTCCGTTTTTTGCGGATCCGTTGTTCCTGAAAATGTTTCCGTATGTCATCCGTTTTTTGCGGATCCGCAAAAAACGGAAAGATGTCTAAATTTAAGAAGCAAATAAAGTTGTTTGGATTTCTTTGAAAAAAAGTGAAAATAAGTGAATAAAAAGACAAGATATGATTACCTCAGGTGCCATTTTCTTTGGTTCATCGTGAGGTAAAGAGCTCTGTGTGGAAATTTTGCTGTATAGCCATTTTTTCGTGCATACTCTCCTGCGATAACATGCCGAAGGATATTTGTGGAGTTCTGTTCCATTGGGTCCTATTTCGCTTATTTGGACAACAACCAGCAATGTTGGAAGAAGAACCGGAGAGGAGGAGGAGGAGACACTGGATTCATCCCATTGTTGCGCAGAGAATTCAGAAGGGACAATTTCATACACTTTATAATGATCTGCGTCAAGACCCCTTCAAGTTTCACAATTTTTGCCGTATGTCCATGGAGTCATTTGATCACCTTTTGTCGTCTCTCCACCCTGACCTTAACTTCATGGACACTGGCATGCGGCGCAGCATCTCTGCCGAACAAAGGCTTATTGTCACGTTGAGGTAAGTTTTTATCGGTAATGTGAATATTTTGTGTATTTTAATTGAACTAAACTAATTTTTTTTTTTTCCACAGATTCCTTGCAACTGGAAATTCGTTTGCATCGCTGCACTTTGAATTTTTGCTAGGGATCTCAACTATCTCTGGGATTGTCTGCCATACGTGTAAAGTCATATGGCAGCGACTCAGAGATGCGGTGATGCCCACCCCCAAGGCGGAAGATTGGCTTCGTATCGCCGAGGGTTTTTTCCAATCCGCGCAGTTTCCAAACTGCATTGGGGCACTGGACGGAAAGCACATCCGTGTGAAGAAACCGCCTCACTCAGGGTCCCTGTTCTTCAATTACAAACAATATTTTTCTGTAGTGCTGATGGCCTTGGTTGACAGTAACTACAAGTTTGTAATTGTGGATATCGGGGCCTACGGGAGCACTTCGGACAGCCGCATCTTTAGTGTTTCCAGAATGGGTGAACGGCTTCGTGAAAACCAGCTTGCCCTGCCAGAGCCAAGAAGACTACCCGGATCTGCAGGTCCGCCGGCTCCATTTGTGATCGTGGCAGACGAAGGATTCGCATTGTCACATCACCTGATGCGGCCCTTCCCTAGACGCGATCTGGATGACAGGAAGCGCATCTTCAATTATCGATTGACTCGCGCCCGTCGGTATGTGGAGTGCGCTTTTGGAATACTGTCCAGTAAGTGGAGAGTATTCATGTCATCCATACAAATGAATCCGGACAATGCCACCCTGGTGATACAGGCTTGTGTACTGCTGCACAACTTCACCAGGATACATGATGCCTCCGCTGATGCTGATTTTGGTCAAAATGTGCCATCTTCAGTCAATTTTGATCTCAGTCGGACTGGAAGACCGGGAACGGCTGGGCTAGCTGTTCGGGATTTCTATGCCGACTTTTTCAGCAGTCCAGAGGGGGCATTACCGTGGCAATTGGAAGCCATCCGTGGAAGTCGTTGATTTCAGCTTGAATCTGGTTTCCAAATTACTTTCCAAATTTTCAATTTATTAGTTTAGTTAGATCCCCTGTTGTTAGTTTAGTTTAGGGACTCGCAAGATAAAGAGGACCCTTGACGTGGGCTTGCGAGCTGAGGTATTTAATATTTTACAAATGACTATCATTTTCTCAAAATTAGGTGATAGTGTTATAATTATTTTTTATTTTTTTTGCTATTAAATACCTTCAAATACCTCAAAATAACATTAGTAAAAAAATGATCAAAATGTAATTTTGAATTGTGTTTTTGAAACCCCATTTTCTTTATTTTTGCAACCAATAAAAATGTTAAAAAAATGTGTTTGCAGTTAATTTTTAGAACTATATGTTATTAACGTTAATTCTATAAATAAAAATTAATAGACATATTTAAATGAAAAATGTCATTTATTTTGGCAAACAAATTTTTAGGAAAGGAAAAAATTAAAGGTCAAAAAGATCCCTTGTAAAAGGGCCAGGGTTTGAACTTGGGAGACGAGTTGCCTGAGAAGACCTGGGGTGTCCAGCCTCGAATTGAAAACTCGACAGGGATGAGCTGTCTCCGTGATGGAATCGAGATGGGGGTGGATTCTGTGAAAAAGTTGGAGCAAATGGCCTCCAATTAAGCATTACATCTCGGTCACGCTCTAAATTGTGCACCGTTTCGATTGGTTCTTGTGGACCTGCAAATAGGTCCATCAACAGTGCCACAGCAGATAGACACCGAGCTTTTCGTTCCTCGGGTATTTTTTTTAGTAAGGGCACAAGACTTTTAACCATCGTTTCATCCGCACTCTCACCACGATTCTGGTTTAAATAGTCCATAACCCTTGCTTCAACAATGGCTCGAGTATCTAAACCAGAATCGTGGGGAGGGGGACCCCTACGTCTACCCGAGGAACGAGGCTGGGTGCTTATCTGCTGTGGCACTGTTTGAATTTCCGGGACATCCTCCACGACTGTTTCTATTGGGGGAGTTTCATCCGTGGATGGAGGGGCAGATGGGTTTTCTTGTGAAGCTGGCCCAGATGGTGCTTGGTCAACCTCCGGAGCACTGCTGAGGTTATCAACGGTCCTGTAAAATATTTTCAGAAGTATTATTAAAAAGTTAATTAATCTAGAAAAACAAAAAAGTTTAAATGATTATTATTTGACAGACATGCAGATCTGGGAAACGTCAAGCAATTTCCGACCTACATTTCCCATCATTTCCGAACAGCATACAGAAATCCTCTTAATAGGAGCATTGTGGGAGTTGCTAGTTGCCAACAGTTTTATGCATGACGCAGGGTCACTATCCAAGCTATTGGATATGAAAAAACCATAGGCCCACTGCTGACGAGAATAACTGATTCTGTCTGGATAGATTGACTATCTAGTTCAACTAAACCCACAGGATTCCTCACTCAATGAGTGTTGTCCAACTAAAACTCCCACGTTGGCCTACTGTAAGCTGATAGCTGTATGCTGTTTGGGCATGCTGGTAGTTGTAGTTTGGCAACAGCGGGAGGGCCGCAGGTTGAGCATGCCTGGTATTTTGTAACATAGAGGCTTTCTCATGGTGATGTGGACGTTTCAAGATAAAAAATACCTTTGGATAGGTGAAAATTCTGATCAAATGGTATATTAATAGGGACTCCTGACTTTACAATGGAAGGCAATGGGAAATGGATCCGTTTACAATTGCACCATATTGTGTAACAGCAAAAGGATCCGTTAACATTTACTTACATTGTACCTCAGGACGGATCCCTTTGGTTCGCCACCTCCTGGAGCACACCTAAATTCGTCATACATTATTTAGGCCTCTTTCACACTTGCGTTGTCCGGATACGGCGTGTACTCCTCTTGCCGGAATTACACTCCGGATCCGGAAAAACGCAAGTGTACTCAAAGCATTTGAAGACGGAACCTTACAGTCCGTGCGGCTCCCGGTGCGCTCCAGAATGACGTCAGGGCGCCCCATGCGCATGGATGACGTGATCCATGTTATCACATGATCCATGCGCTTGGGGCGCCCTGACGTCACTCTGGAGCGCCCGGGGAGACGCACGGACGGTAAGTATGCTGCTCCCCCGCTCCCCGCTACACTTTACCATGGCTGCCAGGACTTTAGCGTCCCGGCAGCCATGGTAACCACTTTGAAAAAGCTAAATGTCGGATGCGGCAATGCGCCGAAATGACGTTTAGCTTAATGGCCGGATACGGATCAATGCCTTTCAATGGGCATTAATTCTGGATCCGGCCTTGCGGCAAGTGTTCCGGTTTTTTGGCCGGAGCAAAAAGCGCAGCATGTTTAGTAAAAGAGGCATGATGCCGGTCAAATTTAGGCATTTTAAATGGATCCATATCCAATCAGAATGCATTGGTCCTTATCTGGTCATCTTTGGGCCGCTTGCGAGAGCCTGAAAACTGAATTCACAGGTCGACCGAGAAACGCCAGTCTGACAAGAACCAAACTATACTCATCAAGATGACATTGAAATATAATATTATTAAAACATTACTTACGGTCTTGTTTCCATTATAGGCCGTAGAAATTGCAAATTTTCAGTATATAGGTAAGGCTTTTTTGCCAAAGACCCATCCCCACTTTTATGCCGCAGGTTCAATTCCCTCTTAAACTGGTCACGGCAAGAGTACCAGCGGTTTTTTATTTTGCTGACTAGGATAAAAAAAGAAAAAAGAATAAACTGACATATATTTTAAAATTGCAATCATAAAAAAAAACACATATCTGAGATTTAGACACTATCCAAACACTAATCTACTCAATTTAAAGTTTTAGCTGTAAGGCTGGCATGCAGTACCTCAGGCCCTCATGCTGTTTCCAAACTACAACTCCCATCATTTCTGCACAGGCTACAGCTATCAGCCTATAGCATGGCATGTTAGGTGTTGTAGATTGTCCGAAGCAGGATGGCCACAGCTTGAGCAGCCATGCTATAAGGAGTTAACATGTATGCAAGGCCCAAAAAAAAAAAGTAGCCATATGCAGCTGTATTAATAATGCCTTGCTCTGCCCAAAACCAGCTCCAAAAGCATGCATATGCAGATGTATATGAATGCCTTGCTATGCACAGGTTTGCAAAGTAAAAATCTTAGACGGTGGGGTTCAAATGTTTGCAAACCAGCTCCAAAGTAAAAATCTTTGACCTAAGGATTTTTAAAGTTTGCCAAGCAAAAAAAACTGGATAGTTATTCTATATGGAATGCATGGTCAGCCTGCTGCTCTCCAAATGCTGAAAAACTACTACTCTAGACAGCACGGCATAGGAGGAGTAGTAGTTAGGAGAGCCATAGTTTACACCTTCCTGAGTACATGCATTTCATACAAGAAATCTGACCAGACATATAAACATATATAAATTACTCACTGATGATTTGACGCTTCTTGGCATCTGCTTTCGCAAATTCTGCCCCATTAAGTTCCGTGGCAATTTCCTCCCAGGACCTATCTTTCTGCACGCGGTCATGGTATGCCTCCAGTCTTGTATCCCATAGATTGGGACGCTCTTCAATCAAAGTGATCAAACGCTCAACATCGTACAGTGGCATCTTGACAACTTGCCAACTTCTCCAGTCTGATTACCACAAATCTGGATCCAGCTCTGCCAAGCCCTTCCCCTTTGTTTTCTGTGGGCAGGATTTAATTTCCAGGAACGGATTCCGTTTAAAACGGATGACATACGGAATGACATCCGAATGTCATCCGTTTTTTTGCGGATCCATTGACTTTGTATTGTACCAGGATCCGATTTTTCAGGACAAGAATAGGACATGTTTTATATTTAAACGGACATGCGGAACGGGACAACGGAAACGGACAGCACACATTGTGCTGTCCGATTTTTTCCAGGACCCATTGAAAATGAATGGGTCCAGATCTGGTCCTGATCTGTTCCTGAAAAAACGGAACAGATCAGGAAAGAAAAAACGGACGTGTGAATGGACCCTAACACGTGGTTTTTGGTGCGGAAACGCACAGAAATCCGTACAGAAAAATACATGAAATTTCAGTTTTGAAATCTACATTCGTGTACAGGTACCCTTTGTGACCAGAACATCTTCAAGAAATCTGCACCAAAACCACACAAAATATGCACACTATTTATTGCGTTTTGTTGCATTTTTTAATGCAGTTTTTGGTGCTGATTTGATGCGCTTTTGTCGTAGATCTTTCTTTTGAAAAGGGTGAAATCCACACAAAAAACTGCAACAACAATAGACATGCTGCAGATTTCAATATCCGCACAGCAGGTCAATTTCCACAAGGGAGAAAAAAAAGTAAAGCGTACGTGAGATTTATCTAATCTGATAGACTGATGGTACTGTATTATGCTGCAGTTTTCCCTCACAAAATCTGCACAGGAATATTGCACACAGTGTGTGGGAACCCCTAGGTCATCGGAACACGTTGCGGAATAGGTGCGGATTTTCGATGTGGATTCGGCCTCTTTCACACGACGTTTTTTTTCCCGTTTACAGGCCGTTTTTTGCGTTCCGTATACTGAACCATTCATTTCAATGGTTCCGCAAACAAACACTGAAAAAGCCATACGGTCGTGTGAAAGAGGCCTTTTTCTGTTCCGTTTTTTTCCTTGTGGCATATACAGTAATTACATAGAAAAAATTGGGCTGGACATAACATTTTCAATAGATGGTTCCGCAAAAACTGAACGGATACGGAAGACATACGGATGCATTTACGTATGTGTTCTGTTTTTTTTGCGGACCCATTGACTTGAATGGCGCCACGGAACCTGATTTGCGGGCAATAATAGGACATGTTCTATCTTTCAACCGAACGGAAAAACGGAAATAAAATTAATGGTTCCCTATACGGACAGTATACGGAACGCAAAATTATTTAAACTTTTATATTTTATTTTTATATATATATATTTTTTTAATTATGATGATCATTTTAAAGCTCATAAATGACCCTTTAAATTATATTTTTTCATTTTTAATTTTGATCTTTTAGTGATTTAAAAAATGACAATTTCTTTGCATTTTGCTCATTTCTTATGTTGGCCTGCCATCTGGTGGCCAAAATAAGAATTGCAGCATTAATGCTCTGAATTTCTTCGTAGAGATTCGGAGCATTCAGCGCATGTACTGAAGTCCAAATTGGCCACACGGGGCTTCAGTACTAAACCCGGAAGCGTGAGCTTCTGGGTTTTTGCGCATTCAAGTGCCGTGATCTCACTTGATCACTGCATCCAAAGCATTTAATTACGGCAATTGGTATTATTGCTGCTTGCGGTAATTAGTCGCAGGTCTCTGCTGTTTGTAACAGCAGAGACTTACCGGCCATGCCGCCCGCAGCACGCGCGAGCGGGCGTCATGCTTGTACGGCGCTGGCAGCGAAAGGGTTAACATAAACAGAAAAAACTTCACAAAAAAACACACAACAAAAACGTACTAAAACCATATAAACAGTGTGAATTTATGTGTAGTTTTGGTGCATATTTCATGCGGATTCTTTAAATACAAATTTGCACTGTGTGTGAACCTAGCCTAACCTACAATTTTTTCTTTCATATTTATATGCATTTTCTTATAAAGACAACATATTTTTTTAGACACGTTTGGGCTAAAATATCAATTTTTTTTCCCCCAGACATTTTTATGTAATTTTGAGGTGCACACGTCTAGGGTAGAAGGATATGCTTAAAAATACTGGCAGACTGGCTTATATTACCCCTGGCAGAACCTCTGAGAACATTGCAGGGTGACTTTTATCTATAGATTTTTATGGTATACCTTGCTTTCTAGGAACACTTGACCGCTATTTTGGGTATTAGGATACCACCATGATCAGGGAGATGAATGGGTTATTTAAACACCTCCATGCAAGCTTTTTGAGTGGCTCATCAGTGATTAGAGAGCACACATGGTCCTATTAGCTGGATAGATTGCTTCTGTCTGAAATGAGCAGCAATGGTTGCAGTTAGATGATTATGTCACCAAAGAAGTCTAGAGATCAACCTGCTCCTGTTGGTGTGAGTACTGCGGTAATTTATAACTGATACAGCAAATGTCATCAACCAGCACTAGTTGGGTTGGGTTTGGTTTACACATTCAGGTTTCTTGATGCAGGTTTTGAAGCCAAGGCCAGGAATGGATCATAACCTGAGGACCTGTATAATGGAAAGACCACATCTTCTCCACTTCTGGCTTTGGTTTTGAAAACTGCATAAAGAAACCTGAACATGGACACCCAGCCTTGTGTTCACAGACTTTAGATTGGAGACACTGTAGGTTCTTCAGGCACAAACAATATGTTCTGAATGATATCACCAATGTGAGCTGGTGTTGGGAACATTGAAAAAATTCTAATCCAGCTAAATTTGTTCATCTTTGTACTATAGGGTTAATTTGGGAAAAAACATGGAAGAGGGAAGCTTGCACCTCCTGATGTAAACAATTATATGTGAAAATTGCCTTAGCTCAACCATGTCTTATTTTAAATACTTTTTTTTTTTTCTTTTAGGATCCACTCCTGTATTTTTAGCTTAAACTGCATGTGTGAACTAGGCCTTTAGTTTGAGGTTACATGACGACACATTTTTGTAGCATAGTGCAGCCTGTACAGCTAATGAAAGTGAATAACCTTTCTGCATTTTTTTTTTAAAGGGCTTCTGGGTCCATGTGGCTGCACCTCATAAGATAGGACTAGGGATGAGCGAACTTGTGTTTTCAAGTTCGGCGTACAAGGTTCGGGTTATCTAAGAATTCCGTTATGGATTCCGCTACCATGGACCATAAGTTATTGTCCGCGGGTAGCGGAATCTATAAACGAAATTCTTAGATAACCTGAACCTTGTACGCCGAACCTGAAAACACAAGTTCGCTCAACGCTAGATAGGACATGGCCCATATTTGATTGCATCTTGCTTATCACTGACCCATTGAAGTTAATGGGTCCGCACCGCAATGTGGGGCGCACACAGCCGGTACCTGTGTTTTGTGGAGCCACAGTTTGCGGTCTGCAAAATGGACACGGTCTTTAAAAAATGTGGGACTGGCCGAACATCTAAAATGTCTGTAGGCAGCCTGACAGCATTTGTACTCCCTGATCCTTTAGTTCTCAGGTAGGTAAGCTACTGCCAGAGGTTTATGTACAAAATGACTTCTCCAATAAATAAAAAAAAATACAAAAAATGCCAGAAAAAAACTGTTATACATAGAAAAAGCTGGGGATTTTTAATGCATTTGAAAACTCCAGAAAGGTGGGTTCACATGTTGGTATTGTGCGTCTGGAAGCCTTATGTTGGAGAGATGTGCATGGTCTTCTGAGTTGTCATATTTTAGATTCTTGAAATGTTGAGGTAAATGTATTGTGAGGGTTTGCACTTAAATTTTTAATTCCCTTGATATAAGGCATGTTCAAGTGCCATTTACTCTAGGAGGCTGGACATGAAGTAAATAAGTGACAGATGGTAGAGAGGGGGTAAAGACCCTGCCCTTCAGGGATTATACTCTACAAGAGAAGGATACAGTGGGTAAGGGGGGAAAAAGCTACCATGATCCGTATTTCCCCAAAAATAAGCCCTACCACGATAATGAGCCCTAGCACTATTTTGCAGGTTTTTTGGAGTAGCCTTAAAATATAAGCCCTACTTCAAAAATAAGCCCTAGATACAGCAGTATTTTAAATTTTATTATATAAAGGGATGGTGGGGGAAATGTGCGGGCTGCAGCAGCTCAGGAGCACTCACTAATGGCTCCTGAGCTGCCATGAAACTGCGGGCACAGGCTTCAGTGAATTAGCCTTCACTAAATGTTAAATTATGCTGGCAGCCCGCGCTTCCCTTCACTTTCACGTTGGGCTGTCGGCTTCTCTGTATTCCATGTACTGCCGCCAGCCCGCACGTTCTTACTTGCATGAAGGAGGCAGCAGGAGGATCTCCTCTCTGCTTCCTGGAGGAGCTTCCTACATCTCTCCAGTGCTGTATCTGATCTCACTGGTACCATAGATTGCCCCTCAGCTGTCCTTACCCAAGGGACCTAGGCAGCAATCTACGGTACCAGTGAGATCAGATACAGCACTGGAGAGATGTAGGAAGCTCCTCCAGGAAGCAGAGAGGAGATCCTCCTTCATGCAAGTAAGAACGTGCGGGCTGGCGGCAGTACATGGAATACCAGAATGAAAAATGTGTGGCAAAAATGACTATATAATCCACCCTCATGGGTGCATTCCTATGGATGAGGGGAGTTATAGTCATATTTAATATAAACGCTGTCCAGGGACTGTTCTGTAATTGGCATGTGTTTATATAAAATATGTTCATGGAGCCAAAATAAGCCCTAACCCTTTTTTCAGAGAAAAAAAATAATATAAGACCCTGTCTTATTTTAGGGGAAACACGGGTAGTAGTATAGTGGCAGCAGACTCATTGTATGATTTTCTTGAGAGGTGGGTTTTTTAGGTTACTTTTTTGTGTTCACTTTTTTCTGCTCTGGCCAGGATTGCAGGGGCATCACATTGCAGAAACAAATAGGGTTGCAGCGCAAGTCAAACGTGTGCAGCAACTGCAACCTCAGAATCAAAAAAAAATCCAGCACACTGTGAAACCCATTACTTTCTACGGGATAACAGCTTCACTGCGATGTCCCTGACCGCGACAGCTGTCTCGTGACCAGTGTTGTGCAGCCGTACCCTTAAAGGGGCCCTCCCACGAAGAATATTTAACAGTTTTCACACCAGCACCTGGATCTGAATACTTTAGTAATTGCATTCAATAAAAAAATTTGCATAGCCACTGAGTTAGGCCTAGTTCACACGAACGTATGGCTTTTATAGTTTTTCACGGATCCGTTCCGTTTTTTGTTTCCGTTTTTCCGTATGGCATATACAGTAATTACATAGAAAAAATTGGGCTGGGCATAACCTTTTCAATAGATGGTTCCGCAAAAACGGAACGGATACGGAAGACATATGGAGTACATTCCGTATGTGTTCCATTTTTTTTTTTTTGCGGACCCATTGACTTGAATGGAGCCACGGAACGTGATTTGCGGGCAATAATAGGACATGTTCTATCTTTGAACGGAAACGGAATGCATACGGAGTACATTCCGTTTTTTTTACGGAACCATTGAAATGAATGGTTCCGTATACGGAACACAAAAAAAAACGTCCCGTACACTCGCAAAAAAAAAACGATTGTGTGAACTAGGCCTTATTCAGTAAAATGTATCCGCATAGCGCCACCTGCTGTTTGTTTGTTTTCTTATTTCTTTGACCTGCTCACTGAGAAGGCCGCACATGCTCGGTTCCATCCTTCAACTGCCTCCTGAGCTGTGATAGTGAGAGCCGAGACAGCGCCCCCTGAGCTGCAGCAGAATAGACACTCCCCTTGAGCTGTCAGCCTGATATAAATCTAGCAGGGAAATAAACGGGGAGATCTCTGGATCCGTGTGAGGTACAGGGCTGGCTCTAGCTTTGTAGGAAAGAGGTTGTACTATATGATGTCTGATTTTAATTTTTTACATTAATCATGGGATAAATCCTTTAAGGCCCCACGACCGTATTTTCAGTCCGCATTCGATTATCCGATTATTTTGTGGATCGGATGCAGACCCACACAGTGGGCACAGTGTGCTGTCTGCATCCGTATGTCCGTTCTGTGGCCCCGCAAAAAAGATAGAACATGTCCTATCTTTGTCAGTTTTTCGGACAAGAATAAAACATTTATACAAGAGGTGGAAAAATTGGAGGCATGCGTATGGCTCATATCCTTGGTTTGCAGACCACAAAACGGGCTGTTACCTGGCTGTTCTGTGCATTGGGGACCGCAATGAGGCTGGTGCAGATTTGAATGGGTCCACCGCAAAAAATAGAACACGTTCGGAGGCATGGAGAGAAACGTGAGGTTCTGCACTGCACCTTCCGGGCTGTGGACCCATTCAAGTAAATGGGTCCACATCAGTGATGCGGTGCACAAATGGCTGGGGCCCTTATATTGCAGACCCGCTGTTTGCGGGCCGCAATATGGGCACGGCCGGGCAACGGCAGTGCATGAGGCCTTAGTCTGATCTGATCAACTAATCTGTTACAAAGTATGTGGAATACATGGGAGGAATCTTGGAGATATTTGTGAGAGGATTAGACAAGAAGAAGCTCTGTAATTATCAGTTCGCTTGCTTTATTTGGAACCAGAGTAAATTAAATTGAGATTTAATTCATTTTTCTTCTTTATCCAGACTGATCTAGTTGAGCAATTGGCTTATAAGGGTAGTGACGAGAACAATGGATAACATGAATGCCTCACCATCACCTGGCCGCTGGTTTAGGGTTTTAAGAAGGTAAGAAAGTGTGAAATTACATGGGATGAGATCATTACAGTATATTCTCTTTTCATAAATTCATTCAGTGCCAGTGATTATTTATCATAAAGAAAAATCTGTTTGGGCTGGGTTCACATAATGTAGTTTTGCTCTGCAGACTAAATTTGAATAATTTACATGTATTAGTATGTAGTTTTTTTCTCTTTTTGCTTTTACAATCCAGTGGGTGAAATCTGCCTTAAATTTGAATTGGTGCATCTTTTATGTCAGTAAGGGAACTGTTTTATAAGCTCCTTTGATGGTGGCACCCAGACTTGTATTTCCGAATCAAAAGTGGGTGGAGCTTAGGCCTGTTTCACACTGCCGTCAGGAGTTCCGCCAGGCTGTTTTGGCAGAGAACAGCCCATGGAGTTCTCTGGACTGGCAATGCCAGGAGTTACCGGAATGCCCTCCAGCCCCATTGACTCTGTAGGGGTATTTGTCCGATTGTATCCCGGCATATTTGTTGGCATTATTGTCAATGGGGCCAGTGGGCATTCCAGTAACATCCGGCAATGCTGGATCCAGAGAGTTCCTCCATGCTGTTCTCTGCCGAAACTCCTGCTGGCAGTGTGAAACAAGCCTTAGGGGCAGGGGTCTCCACAGCCTGGCAAATGATCAATAAATTATTCTAGAAAACTGGTGTAAATTCTAATTGAAATCTCCGCCAGCTGGAGTAGGTTTCAGTTTGTTGCTCATGGGCAACAAAAAGATGTGACAAATTTATGCGCTTCTTTTTTACGCAGAATGGACACTTTCACACATGCGTATTTATTTTTGAAAACGCGCTCCGTGTGAGACAGCAGTATTACCCAGACTGAACACTGCTCCGGTGACATAAACTCACAACATTAGGGTGGCTGCACACGGTACGGATTATGCGTGGTTTTTTTTTGCGCAGATTTTGAGTGAAAAAACTGCAGTGTAATACAGTACCAGCAAAGTGTATGAGATTAGACAAACCTCATGTACACTCTGCTTTTTAATTAGGTGCGGATTTTGAAATCTGCAGCATGTCCATTGTTGTGTTTTTCTTGTGCAGATTTCACACTTTTCTATGGAAAGGTGTGATCTGCGGCCAAACCGCATACAAATCTGCACCATGTGCAGGCCTTATAGTGCTCTGTGTTCCTGCCCGACCGCGGATTTACTGATTTGTACTTCTGTGAAATCAAACTGTCCACTTAGGAAGCAACACTAAGTGACAATCAATTTCACATGCTGTTGTGCAAATGGGATAGACAACAGGTGGAAATTATAGGCAATTAGCAAGACACCCCCAATAAAGGAGTGGTTCTGCAGGTGGTAACCACAGACCACTTCTCAGTTCCTATGCTTCCTGGCTGATGTTTTGGTCACTTTTGAATGCTGGCGGTGCTTTCACTCTAGTGGTAGCATGAGACGGAGTCTACAACCCACACAAATGGCTCAGGTAGTGCAGCTTATCCAGGATGGCACATCAATGCGAGCTGTGGCAAGAAGGTTTGCTGTGTCTGTCAGCGTAGTGTCCAGAGCATGGAGGCGCTACCAGGAGACAGGCCAGTACATCAGGAGACGTGGAGGAGGGCAACAACCCAGCAGCAGGACCGCTACCTCCGCCTTTGTGCAAGGAGGAACAGGAGGAGCACTGCCAGAGCCCTGCAAAATGACCTCCAGCAAACCACAAATGTGCATGTGTCTGCTCAAATGGTCAGAAACAGACTCCTTGAGGGTGATATGAGGGCCCGACGTCCACAGGTGGGGGTTGTGCTTACAGCCCAACACCATGCAGGACGTTTGGCATTTGCCAGAGAACACCAAGATTGGTAAATTCGCCACTGGCACCCTGTGCTCTTCACAGATTAAAGCAGGTTCACACTGAGCACATGTGACAGAGTCTTGAGACGCCGTGGAGAACGTTCTGCTGCCTGCAACATCCTCCAGCATGACCGGTTTGGCATTGGGTAAGTAATGGTGTGGGGTGGCATTTCTTTGGAGGGACACACAGCCCTCCATGTGCTCGCCAGAGGTAGCCTGACTGCCATTAGGTACCGAGATGAGATCCTCAGACCCCTTGTGAGACCATATGCTGGTGCGGTTGGCCCTGGCTTCCTCCTAATGCAAGACAATGCTAGACCTCATGTGGATGGAATGTGTCAGCAGTTCCTGCAAGACGAAGGCATTGATGCTACGGACTGGCCCGCCCGTTCCCCAGACCTGAATCCAATTGAGCACATCTGGGACATCATGTCTCGCTCTATCCACCAACGTCGCGTTGCACCACAGACTGTCCAGGAGTTGGCAGATGCTTTAGTCCAGGTCTGGGAGGAGATCCCTCAGGAGACTGTCCGCCACCTCATCAGGAGCATGCACAGGCGTTGTAAGGAGGTCATACAGGCACGTGGAGGCCACACACACTACTGAGCCTCATTTTGACTTGTTTTAAGGACATTACATCAAAGTTGGATCAGCCTGTAGTGTGTTTTTCCACTTTAATTTTGAGTGTGACTCCAAATCCAGACCTCCATGGGTTGAAAAATTTGATTTCCATTTTTTAATGTAAAGAACAAAGTATTTCAGAAGAATATTTAATTAATTCAGATCTAGGATGTGTTATTTTTGTGTTCCCTTTATTTTTTTGAGCAGTGTATAACGTGCATGAAGTTAGTAACAGACTAGTACAGTGGGGGAGAAGACCGTGCCTCTTAATCCATGCACCTTTCCCACAAAGCCTTGCCTACTTTTTAGACTAGGCATAGAAACTTTCTCTAAACCTAGATGTGCCAAAAAGTGGCTCAATTTGGCGCAAGTTAAGGTGCATTTACACTGAACAATTGTTGGGCCGGTCATCAGGAATGAACTTTAGTATGTTCCTGATATTTGAGCCATGTAAAAGGGGTTACTGATCAACCGATGAATGAGTGTTTTACTTATCGTTTATGCAGCACATTAAATCACTGTTTCCGGGCAGCAAATCCCTGTTTACACAGCACAATCTGGATGAAAACGAGCACTTGTCCCTATACAGTGGAGGTGACTGCCACAAGTAAACGCAGCTTTTTGCCTCCACTGATGAGCAGGCAGTTATCGGGAAGGGACAGTTCCTTCCCGATTTACAGTATTGCCTGCTCAGTCGACATCTGTAAATGCACCTTTACACCAAAATCTAGGTGCGCTCACATTAGTAAGTTGGACTAGTGACTGTGGAATAAGGCACACATAATATGGCCCAAGACTACACAGAGGGGCACATTTATCAAGCTTGCTTGTTTTTAGGCCTAAAATTAGATAGTTTTTCCTTTGGCTAGCTTTCTTTTTCTGAGTACGGTATTTATTAAAAGTTGCACAGCCGTTGATGAATTAGACTAACGGGGTTAAAAGCAGAGTGTGCCTGGTGTGCATGCTGTACCTGCGCTCCCTGGACTTTGTGTGGCTATCATGGCCCATAAACAGGTAGGAACTAGTGTTAGGGACCACTCATAGAGGCGACCTTGACGTGGTGAGTGGCTTATTACGCTTTGGCCAAAATGTACACCAATGCCTCATCCAGCATAGAGGCAGGGCGGAGTGCTGGTTGCAGAGTGCTATTGCATTTGTGTCTTTTTCTTTGTATATGTATTTCGCCATAGCGATGTGCACCTGCATATAGGGTTGTGCTGACTGTATCCCCCACATTTTTTCTTTGTATTAGTCTGACCTCTGGTGGTAGTTTTTCATTTAGGGTACTTTTACACTAGCGTTATTCTTTTCCGGCACTGAGTTCCGTCACAGGGGCTCAATACCGGAAAAGAACTGATCAGTTTTATCCTAATGCATTCTGAATGAAGAGCATTCCATTCAGGATGTCTTCAGTTCAGTCTTTCTTTTTGCCTTTTCAGGATGGAGATAATACCGCAACAATGTTTCTCAGTTATGAAGTCTCAAAGCGATCCCAACCTAGCAGGTGGTCAGTGTTGGCCGGCACTAGGGGACCACTAGTAGTGGTTTATCTAGGCCTCATACCGCCGGCTTGACATCCAAATTTCCCATGTTGAGTGGAACTTTGACATGGAGACTGTTGTGTAGCAATCATTTTTTCATACATACAGGTAGAGTTTACCAGATCTATCACTTCGGTTTGGGCAGAGGCGTTGCTAGGTTAAAACATTCGGGGCCTAGGCCCCTGATGTTTTGTCCCGGGCCCCGAATGTCCTGCCTGCTAGATAGATTGAACTGTATTGCCGTCCTCAGAATCTAATGCAGTGGAAGATCTGAAGGACCTGTGGTGACATCACAGGTCATGTGACCAGTAAAACAGGCAGTGGTTGAGAAGGACCTGCGATGATGTCACCATCATCTGACCAGTGCAGGAGAGGACAGCAGTGAAGAGGAGAAGTCCTGGGGGATGAAGCTGTGGTGAGGTCTTTACATGAGGAGAGGTATGTGAAGGGAGAGGCAGAGGAATGCTGGGAGTCGGTTATTTAACTGGGACTGTATTTTAGGGCTGAAGCGAGGGGTATTATTTACATGGGTTTGTATGTTGGAAGTGGCTGGGGGGTCATGTTATTTACATGGACTGTATGTTGATGGTGGCTGTAGAAGGGACTGTTATTTAAATGTGACTATGTTGGAGGCGGCTCTGGGAGAAAGTGATGTTATTTACATGGGACTGCATGTCAGAAGGGGCTAGAAAGGTAGTGATATTTACATGGGACTGAATGTTGAAGGTGGCTGGTGGGGGGGGGGGGGGGGGGGGGAATGATATTTACATGCAACTGAATGTTGAGGGGTGATGTTTACATGGGCTTGCATGTTGGAGACGGCTGGGGAGGGGGTGATATTTACTTGAGACTGTAGAAGGCAGCTGGGAAGGAGGTGATGTTATTTATATGGGACTGTATTTTGGAGGGTGCTGTAGATAGAGGGATGTTATTTACATGGGACTGTATACTGGAAGGGGCTGGATAGATGGTGTGATGTTATTTTACATGGGACTCTATGGCAGAAGGAAAGATAGTGTTATTTACATGGGACTGTATGGAGGAGGGAGGAATATAACTGCCGGGGCATTCTAAACACTGGGGGCACTTCAGGGTGAGCATTATAACAGTAGGGGGCAGTATAAATACTGGGGGCACTGTAGGCGACACTACAGTCGTTCTTATTACTACTGGGGGCTCTAAAGGAGGGACATAGATGGGGGGACCTTATTACCACTGAGGGGTCTGTAGATAGCTTTATCACCACTGGGGCAACATAGGGGGGCCTTATTTCTACTGGTGGCTCTGTGAAGGTATTATTAACCACTTGCCGTCACACTAACGCCGAAAAGCGTCATCTCTGCGGCGCTCCCCGGTCACACTAACGCCGATTGGCGTCATCTCGCGTGAGCCGCGATTTCCTGTGAACGCGCGCACACAGGCGCGCGCGCGCTCACAGGAACGGAAGGTAAGAGTGGATCTCCAGCCTGCCAGCGGCGATCGTTCGCTGGCAGGCTGGAGATGTGATTTTTTTAACCCCTAACAGGTATATTAGACGCTGTTTTGATAACAGCGTCTAATATACCTGCTACCTGGTCCTCTGGTGGTCCCCTTTGTTTGGATCGACCACCAGAGGACACAGGTAGCTCAGTAATATGTTGCACCAAGCACCACTACACTACACCCCCCCCCTGTCACTTATTAACCCCTTATTCACCCTTGATCACCCCTGATCACCCCATATAGACTCCCTGATCACCCCCCTGTCATTGATCACCCCCCTGTAAAGCTCCATTCAGATGTCCGCATGATTTTAACGGATCCACTGATAGATGGATCGGATCCGCAAAACGCATACGGACGTCTGAATGGAGCCTTACAGGGGCGTGATCAATGACTGTGGTGATCACCCCATATAGACTCCCTGATTACCCCCCCCCCATTGATTACCCCCCCCCCCCTGTCATTGATTACCCCCCCCCCTGTCATTGATTACCCCCCCCCCTGTCATTGATTACCCCCCCCCCTGTCATTGATTACCCCCCCCCCCCTGTCATTGATTACCCCCCCCCCCCTGTCATTGATTACCCCCCCCCCCCCCCCCCTGTCATTACCCCCCCCCCCTGTCATTGATTACCCCCCCCCCCCTGTCATTGATTACCCCCCCCCCTGTCATTGATTACCCCCCCCCCCTGTCATTGATTACCCCCCCCTGTCATTGATTACCCCCCCCCCCCCGTCATTGATTACCCCCCCCCTGTCATTGATTACCCCCCCCCCTGTCATTGATTACCCCCCCCCTGTCATTGATTACCCCCCCCCTGTCATTGATTACCCCCCCCCCCTGTCATTGATTACCCCCCCCCCCTGTCATTGATTACCCCCCCCCCCCTGTCATTGATTACCCCCCCCCCCTGTCATTGATTACCCCCCCTGTCATTGATTACCCCCCCCCCCTGTCATTGATTACCCCCCCCCCCCTGTCATTGATTACCCCCCCCCCTGTCATTGATTACCCCCCCCCCCCCTGTCATTGATTACCCCCCCCCCCCTGTCATTGATTACCCCCCCTGTCATGCTCCATTCAGACGTCCGCATGATTTTTACGGATCCACTGATAGATGGATCGGATCCGCAAAACACATACAGGCGTCTCCCTGGAGCCTTCCAGGGGGGGTGATCACCCCATATAGACTCCCTGATCACCCCCCCTGTCATTGATCACCCCCCCCCCTGTCAGGCTGCATTAAGATGTCCGTATGATTTTTACGGATCCACGGATACATGGATCGGATCCGCAAAACACATACGGACATCTGAATGGAGCCTTATAGGGGGTGATCAATGACAGGGGGGTGATCACCCCATATAGACTCTCTGATCACCCCCTTGTCATTGATCACCCCCCTGTCAGGCTCCATTCAGACATTTTTTTTTGGCCCAAGTTAGCGGAAATTATTTTTTTTTTTCTTACAAAGTCGCATATTCCACTAACTTGTGTCAAAAAATAAAATCTCACATGAACTCACCATACCCCTCACGGAATCCAAATGCGTAAAAATTTTTAGACATTTATATTCCAGACTTCTTCTCACGCTTTAGGGCCCCTAGAATGCCAGGGCAGTATAAATACCCCACATGTGACCCCATTTCGGAAAGAAGACACCCCCAGGTATTCCATGAGGGGCATATTGAGTCCATGAAAGATTGAAATTTTTGTCCCAAGTTAGCGGAAAGGGAGACTTTGTGAGGAAAAAAATAAATAAATTCCGCTAACTTGTGCCAAAAAAAAAAAAATTCTATGAACTCGCCATGCCCCTCATTGAATACCTTGGGGTGTCTTCTTTCCAAAATGGGGTCACATGTGGGGTATTTATACTGCCCTGGCATTTTAGGGGCCCTAAAGCGTGAGAAGAAGTCTGGGATCCAAATGTCTAAAAATGCCCTCATAAAAGGAATGTGGGCCCCTTTGCGCATCTAGGCTGCAAAAAAGTGTCACACATCTGGTATCGCCGTACTCAGGAGAAGTTGGGCAATGTGTTTTGGGGTGTCATTTTACATATACCCATGCTGGGTGAGATAAATATCATGGTCAAATGCCAACTTTGTATAAAAAAATTGGAAAAGTTGTCTTTTGCCGAGATATTTCCCTCACCCAGCATGAGTATATGTAAAAAGACACCCCAAAACACATTGCCCAACTTCTCCTGAATACGGCGATACCACTTCTCCTGAATACGGCGATGCCACATGTGTGACACTTTTTTGCAGCCTAGGTGGGCAAAGGGCCCACATTCCAAAGAGCACCTTTAGGATTTCACAGGTCATTTACCTACTTACCACACATTAGGGCCCCTGGAAAATGCCAGGGCAGTATAACTACCCCACAAGTGACCCCATTTTGGAAAGACACCCCAAGGTATTCCGTGAGGGGCATGGCGAGTTCCTAGAATTTTATATTTTTTGTCACAAGTTAGCGGAAAATGATGATTTTTTATTTTATTTATTTTTTTTTCCCTTACAAAGTCTCATATTCCACTAACTTGTGACAAAAAATAAAAACTTCCATGAACTCACTATGCCCATCACGAAATACCTGGGGGTGTCTTCTTTCCAAAATGGGGTCACTTGTGGGGTAGTTATACTGCCCTGGCATTCTAGGGGCCCAAATGTGTGGTAAGAAGTTTGAAATCAAAATGTGTAAAAAATGACCGTGAAATCCGAAAAGGTGCTCTTTGGAATATGGGCCCCTTTGCCCACCTAGGCTGCAAAAAAGTGTCACACATGTGGTATCTCCATACTCAGGAGAAGTTGGGGAATGTGTTTTGGGGTGTCATTTTACATATACCCATGCTGGGTGAGAGAAATATCTTGGCAAAAGACAACTTTTCCCATTTTTTTTTTTTTTATACAAAGTTGGCATTTGACCAAGATATTTCTCTCACCCAGCATGGGTATATGTAAAATGACACCCCAAAACACATTCCCCAACTTCTCCTGAGTACGGAGATACTTGTGGCACTTTTTTGCAGCCTAGGTGGGCAAAGGGGCCCACATTCCAAAGAGCACCTTTCGGATTTCACCGGTCATTTTTTACACATTTCGATTTCAAACTACTTACCACACATTTGGGCCCCTAGAATGCCAGGGCAGTATAACTACCCCACAAGTGACCCCATTTTGGAAATAAGACACCCCAAGGTATTCGCTGATGGGCATAGTGAGTTCATAGAAGTTTTTTTATTTTTTGTCACAAGTTAGTGGAATATGAGACTTTGTAAGAAAAAAAAAATCAAAAAAAAAAAATCATCATTTTCCACTAACTTGTGACAAAAAATAAAAAGTTCTATGAACTCACTATGCCCATCAGCGAATACCTTAGGGTGTCTACTTTCCGAAATGGGGTCATTTGTGGGGTGTTTGTTTTGTCTGGCCATTGTAGAACCTCAGGAAACATGACAGGTGCTCAGAAAGTCAGAGCTGCTTCAAAAAGCGGAAATTCACATTTTTGTACCATAGTTTGTAAACGCTATAACTTTTACCCAAACCATTTTTTTTTTTTTTTTATCAAAGACATGTAGAACAATAAATTTAGAGAAAAATTTATATATGGATGTCGTTTTTTTTTGCAAAATTTTGCAACTGAAAGTGAAAAATGTCATTTTTTTGCAAAAAAATCGTTAAATTTCGATTAATAACAAAAAAAGTAAAAATGTCAGCAGCAATGAAATACCACCAAATGAAAGCTCTATTAGAAGAAAAGGAGGTAAAATAATTTGGGTGGTAAGTTGCATGACTGAGCAATAAACCGCTAAAGTTGTGGAGTGCCGATTTGTAAAAAAGGGCCTGGTCTTTAGGGGGGTATAAACCTGTGGTCCTTAAGTGGTTAATAGGGCTCATCTACTAATGGAGGCACTCTTGTGGAGCATTATCACTGTTGGGTCCAGTAGGGGGCAGTATTACTAATGAGAGCATTCTAGAAGGGAATTATTGGTGGGACTGTGAGGAGCACTATTACTATAGGGGCACTAATTTTTCTTCAGGATAGTATTTGGGGGTATTGGGGAGCACAGCGAGCAGGAGGATAACACTGTAGGGACTCCAGGTTGGGGGATGATGATAGAAATGTGAGGACGCTAAGATGAATGTGTGTCACACTCTGCAGAGACGAGGCGCGTCGGAAAGTTGTACGGACCAAAAGGAGAAGATGATTATTATTGTTCTAGCCGTGCCAGTTATACCGCCAATACCAATGAAGAGAAGTGCGATTTCTGGTGTTGCTTCTAATCTGTGGTTGGCAAGCTCAGCAATTAGGTCTGTAGCTGAGTTCCATAGTGGGAGAATCTTGGGGCAGGACCACAAAATGTGAAGGAGGTTTCCCCTTCTTCCACATCCCCTCCAGCAGTCAGGAGGTGAGTTAGGAAACATTATATGGAGTCTGGTGGGTGTGTAGTACCATCTCAGACTAGTTTTGAATATCGCTTTCTGATGTGCCACGCAGCAAAAAGCTGTGGCAACCTGGCAAAAGGCAGTGTGCCATTTGTCAGATGAGAAGGACTTTTGCAAGTCAGTTTCCCATTTCACTAGGGGAGACTGTTTATCCCATCTCTTTCCCTGGACGAGGTGATCATAGAAAAGAGAAATGCCCCCCCTTTTTGGGAAAACCCTTATGAAGGTATCATAGGGCTACTTTAGGGATGTGTAGAGAGGCACTTTCATTTCTCCCCAGTAAGGATCTAATCTGCAAGAATAACCTATGGGTTATTTGTTAAGTGTCATACTGTATATGTGGGAGTCTGGGCCCATCAGGTCCTGAGCTGTGCAGATGCCCTGGGTTGTCCAGGTCTTGAGATCTAGTCCTGGGATATGGTCTGTCAAACATTTCGTGGAAATAGCGGAGGCAGGAAGTAGCCATCCCTATCAGCGGGGAACGGAGAGTGGAGCGATTTAAGTGAGGTTTTATCTATAAGGACCCAAGGTTTTTCTTCAGAGAGTCTTGCCACCAGTGAATTTGTTGATCTAGTAGACAGACAGTATAGTAATATTTAAGGTTTGGTACACCTAGTCCTCATCTGGTTTTATGCAATTGGGCCACCCTGGGATGTTTAGAGTCCCATATCAAGTCCATCATCTGGTTTTTTGCCTTTCTAAAAAAGGACTTTGGGATGTGGATAGGGAGGGTTCTAAAGAGATACAGAAGCTTGGGCAAAAGCAACATTTTGTACACCACCACTCTACCAAACCACGAGATCAAGCTGGACTTCATGTCTTTTATGTCTTTCAGTAGTTTCTCGAGTAGGGGAGGGAAATTGGTTTGAAACGTCTTGGACGCGGGGTAGGTCAGTTGAATTGCCAGATAACGCAGATCTGCGGATCCGCAAGACATGGACACGGCAATGTGCGTTTTGTGGACTGCACATCGCCGGCACTAATAGAATATGCCTTTCTGGTGGGAAGGAGCCTTTTCCATAGCATCATCACGACGGCATACAAGGAGATTGACCCCTGACCTCTGTAGGGGCAGGAACAGAGAAAGGTTAAATACCCCCCCTCCCACCACCAACACCAGTGTTTCCTGTCCCTACAGAGGACCGGGCAGAGAAAGGTCTCCCTGTATGCAGGGAGATGAAGCTAAGGAACTTGTCTTTTCTTATTTTTAGTTACCTTGGAAAAATCGCCTGCACCCTGGGGTGTGGGGCTCTATCTCGTCCCGGTAATTCCGGGGCCTGTTCCCTCGGCGCAGACTCCCTCCTGGCCTACTGAGTCTTCAGCTGGGTTGCGCGCCGGCGCCCGAGGCGCATAGTTATGACGTTGCGGCCGGCGTCCCAGAAGTGACGTGGACTGCGTTCAGCGTGGGGCCTGGCTTAAAGCAGAGGCCCGAACTCTGGGGAGATGCTTCCAAGGATCGGTCCCACTATTTGCGGAACCCTTACCTGCCAGGAAGAGGACGAAGCATCCGGCTACAATGTCTGGGACAGAGCGGTCCCCTAGAGCTGAACCGACGCTGCCTCCATCCGTGAGTCCCCTTCGGGGGTATTATAAGTAGTGGGTCAGGGAGTCTTCTTGATCTCCCTCTCCTGCTGTAGAGGATCTCTCTCTCTCTAGTTGTCCATTCCCATATAGCTGCCTTCTCCTTTCTTTTAGGTATCTAAAGAAACCCAAAAAAAGATCAAGAGATCCCTCAAATGTATCTCCTGTAGTGGCAGACTTCCTGACAACTATCCCAAAAAATTGTGCAAACATTGTATATCAAATATTGTACGGGATGTCGCACCCTCTCTAAAAGAGGAATTGAAATCTATGATACAGGAAGAGATTCGTTCATCTTTGGCCCACCTGTTCACTAATCCCCCCGATTTGCCGCAACCTAAGAGAAAGCGGGTTAGATCTCCGTCCCCTTCTGACCTAGAAGTTATAGCAGACGAGAGTGTCCACTCCGTCAGGTCATGGGAAGAGGGGGAAAGAGTCTCTGATTCGGACTCAGTGGATAATGGTCGTAGATATTACTTTTCTACTGAGGGTATGTCCGACCTATTGAGGGCGGTCAGGTCTACCATGGGAGTGGAGGAGGTACAACGTACCCATTCTGTACAAGAAGAAATGTTTGGGGGGTTGAGAGTTAAAAAAACTCGTGTATTTCCCATTAATGAGAGTATTAAAGATATGGTCCTTGATGAATGGGCAGACCCAGAAAGACGGCTAGGAGTCTCGGCTTCGTTCAAAAATAGATTGGTATTTGATCCTGAGGAGTCTAAAATTTTCAATGAGATCCTCAAAATAGATGTATAAGTCGCTAAAGTGAACAAAAAGACATCCCTTCCATTTGAGGATGCCTCCCAACTCAAGGATTCGATGGATCGTAAAGCGGACAGTCTTCTCAGGAAATCCTGGGAGGCGTCCATGTTTAATATTAAAACCAATATTGCGGCTACCTCAGTCGCCAGATCCATGTATCTTTTGGTTGGGAGAATTAGAAACCCATATAAAAGATAAAACATCTAGGGAGGAAATTCTCAATTCTCTACCTCTTTTAAAATCCGCCACGGCCTTCCTGGCGGATGCCTCAGCCGAATCAGTCCGATTCTCCGCCAGAGATGCGGCACTTTCCAACGCAGCCAGACAGACCCTTTTCTGGAGAATGTGTTTGGCCCGGTCCTAGATAAAATCCTAGAGAAGGCCGCGGACAAAAACAAGGGGTTTCCGGAAGATTGTCCCTTCAGACGTCGGTATCCTTTTAGCTCCTCCTCGAATCAAGAGAAAAACTACAGGGGGAAAGGGAAATCGGGGCGCTGGAGTTATCCAAAGGGGGGGAAGAGGCCAATCCTCCTCCCACCAAAAATCCTCCAATAAGCAATGACGCCGGAGTGGGGGGGAAGACTCTCAAAATTCCTGGGGACATGGGAATCTATCTCCCAGAATCCCTGGATCTCCAAGGTAGTCGGCGCAGGCTATCAAATAGAGTGGTCTTCAAGACCCCCAAACAAATTTTCACTGACACGGTTCCAAACAAACCTTTGGCAGGGAGTCCAGAAACTTCATCAGATGAATGTAATCTCACCAGTTCCGCCTCCAGAAAGAGGCAGGGTTTACTATTCAACATTATTTCTAATCAAGAAAAAAGAAGGCACGTTTCGGACTATCATAAACCTGAAACCATTAAACAAGTTTATTCGTTATCAGAAATTCAGGATGGAAATCCTGGCATCTACAATCCCACTACTAAGCAAAGACGTCTTCATGTGCACAATAGACCTGCGAGACGCTTATTACCACATTCCCATTCACACCAATTCCGAGTTTTCTCCGGTTTGCAATCCAGGATATATCAGGGAAGATCCATCACTACCAGTTCAGAGCCCTTCCCTTCGGGATTTCATCAGCCCCGAGAATATTTACCAAGGTAGTGGTAGAGATGGTCGCCTTCGTCCGGAGGAAGGGACTTAAGGTAATTCCTTATTTGGACGATTTCATTCTGATTAGCGAAGACCTCAGCCAAATCAACTCCAATCTGAGGTACTTTCTCTCCATCCTAGACTATCTCGGGTGGATCGTGAACAAAGAAAAGTCCGTCTTCACCCCCTCGAGTGAAGTTCGGTTCCTAGGCATGATTCTGGACTCCCGAAAGCAAGCGGTATTCCTACCCCTAGACAAAATATCGGTTCTTCAACAAAAGATCAGATCCTTTCAGAAAAGAAGATCTTGCTCTATCAGAGAGGCGATGAGTATGCTAGGTCTGTTAACATCCTGTATCCCGGCAGTCCCCTGGTGTCAAATACACTTCAGACCTCTTCAGTCCTGGATCCTGAGTGTCTGGAACAGGTGCCAATCCTCTCTAGATCGTCAAGTGATTCCACCAACCCGGATACTGCAGTCCCTAAATTGGTGGAAAAACCACGGAAACTTATCCCGGGGAACTCCCTGGCAGAAAACTCCCCAATTACAGGTAGTAACAGACGCAAGTCTGTCCGGCCGGGGCGCAAAGGTGGGGGATCATCTATTCCAGGGCACTTGGCCAAATTTAATCAGATCCCAGTCATCAAATTTCAGGGAACTGAGAGCAGTCTGGGAAGCGTTGAAGGTAGCAGAGAAAATGCTGTGTCATCATCACATAAAAGTGCTATCAGACAACACTACGGCCATTGCCTACCTTTCCCACCAAGGGGGAACACTGTCAACAACCCTTCAAGCACTGACAACAAAAATCTTTGCATGGGCAGAGCAGAAGGTGGCCTCTATATCGGCAGTTCATCTGAAAGGAATACTAAATCAGGAAGCTGATTTTCTCAGCCGCCACAGGATCGATCATACGGAATGGTCCCTAAGCCCAGAAATATTCAGGCTAGTGGTAAAGTGGGGGATGCCCGACGTGGACCTATTTGCCACCAGGGCAAACTCAAAGGTGGAGACATTCTGTTCTCTAAACCCCAGGGACAGACCTCATGCTTTAGACGCCTTCGCCACCCATTGGCATTGGAAACTGCTATGCTTTCCCTCCACTTCCCTTAATTCCAAAGGTAATACAAAAAATTCACCAGGACAAGGCCACGGTAATTGTGATCGCTCCCCCTATGGCCAAAGAGAAGTTGGTTCTCATCTCTCCAGAAATACTCCCTCCAGGATCCTTGGCCCCTTCCTGTGCGGGGGGGGATCTACTCCAGCAGGGTTCGGTTCTGCACCCAAACCCACAGTTTTTGAAATTAGCAGCATGGATCCTGAGTCCCAAACCCTGAAACTTCAGGGCCTGTCGGACAAAGTTATTACTACCTTGAAAGCCTCCAGAAAGAATATAACGTCAGCAATCTACCTTAAGATCTGGAAACGTTTCTGTTCCTGGAGTGGGGACAAATCTCCACATTTGCATAAATCCAACATCCCAAAGAATTCTGGATTTCCTACAGCAAGGTCTAGACCTGGGACTTAGACCCTCTACCCTGAAGGTCCAGATCTCAGCCCTAAGTTGTTTCTTTGACCAAGATATAGCTAGCCATCGTTGGATCAAAAGATTAATTAGGGCAGCGACGAGGCTCCGCCCAACAATCACCGCCCGTGTCCCTTCCTGGGATTTGAACATCGTTCTTACAGGCCTCACTCTACCACCTTTTGAGCCCATGTCCGACTGTCCAATAAAATTATTGTCCCTGAAGACGGCCTTCCTAATTGCAATAACTTCGGCCCGCAGAGTAGGAGAGTTGCAAGCTCTATCGATCAGGGAACCCTACCTCCGTATTCTAGATGATAGAATTATTCTCCGACTGGACCCTGGTTTTCTCCCTAAAGTTGTATCCAATTTTCATCGGAGCCAGGAAGTTAGCCTACCTTCTTTTTGTCAACACCCCTCTAATGACAAGAATCCTCTTTTCACTCTCTGGACGTTAGACGGGCAGTCCTAAACTAGATCGCTGTGACGGAAAAAATTAGAAAATCAGACAACTTGCTAGTTCTCTTTGGAGGAAGGTTTAAGGGCCAAAAAGCCTCCCTGTCCTCTATAGCTAGATGGCTCGAAGAAACCATTAGTCTGTGTTACCAAATACAAAATCTTACATGTCCAGTCAACATTAGGGCCATGTCTTCCTCTCAGGCAGAGAGAGCTGGGCCTTCTCTGGAGGAAATGTGTCGTGCTGCCACTTGGTCCAGCATCCATACTTTTATAAAGCACTATCGCCTGGATCTTTCCAGATCATCTGATCTGTCCTTTGGACGGAAAGTCCTCCAGGCTGTAGCCCCCCCTTAACTGATATAAAAAAATATCTCCTTGTATGCATTTTATTTGACCTAGAGGGTCTCTAGAAGGTATGAAGCAATACCTTTTTTCACTGTTTGCCACCACCGGGTTACTCTGTGTGATTTTGGAAACACTGGTGGTGGTGGGAGGGGGGTATTTAACCTTTCTCTGTTCCTGCCCCTACAGAGGTCAGGGGTCAATCTCCTTGTATGCCGTCGTGATGATCTCATGGAAACAATTACCGGTAAGACTAATTCCGTTTTTTTCCATTGCTGTGGAGAACACAGGAAGAAGTTAGTTAATAAGTAGATGACTGTATTTTTTTTGTAGTATAAGGAAGAAAATCAGTCAGGACCCGGGGCCTTATTAAGAGGAAGTGAGCGGATCACCTCAATTATTTCCTCAGGGGATATGGGCTTATTGAGGTCTTCCAATTGATCTGAGTGTAGTTTGGGAATGTGTATCTGAGCTAGGAAGTAGTTTATATCCCCCTTGAGTGGGCTGTGCAGTGTTCTGGTCTGTGCTCAAGTTGTATAGACGGGAGTAGTAGTCTCAAAGCATTGGCTATTTATCTCGGGGCAAACACTAGGGGCCATATTTATCATTCCTCTGACGGCTCACTCCACTTTCACATATGGCTAATGTCAGTTTTAGCCAAGTCAGATTTATAATCGGCCCTTTAAGACTGTAATAAATGTGGTTTGACGGTAGCAGTTTATCCGTCAGTAAGCAGCTTTACAAAAGTCGCACGTTTTTATGAAAGTCTCATAAGATAAGCATGGTCCTCACTGGAGTGAAATTGCGACTTTTTTGCGACTTTTTAAATAGTCCCAATAGTAAATCTGTCTAGAGATTCATTTACATAAGAAAACACTTTCAGAAAACTGGCGAGCATAGTGCAGAGCAGAAAAAAGTCGCAAATTTGTGCGCAGTTTTAGCGTTTGCGCATTTTTTTTGGGACTTTTTGACTCCGTTATTCAGACCTGAGCTAATGATAAATCTGGCCCATAGTCTTTCATTTACATGCAGGAGATGCCATATATCGTATAGATCTTGGACCCACGCTAGTTTTTCCACCAGAAAAATCATATTTAGCAGGACTGGATCTTAACAAGGTTCCAAGTAGAGCTTCAACATGCAACAAGAAGAAATGGGAGTGAGACCAAACATTTTTTGAGTTTTCAATTTAATGAAAACAACGAATAAACTGAAACAGGCTGTTTTTCAGCTGATCAAAAGTTTAGGACCACACCTCCCCAAAAAAAAAAAAAAAAAAAGAAATCCAACTTCCAAACATGAACTCAGTAATGAGTAGCTTAGCCGTTATTGTTTATCACTTCAAAAATTTGTTTCGGCATGCTTGATGCAAGTGTTTCCATGAGGTGAGTGGGAACATTTCTCCAAGTGGTGAACACGGCCGCACGAAGGCCATCTACTGTCTGGAACTGTTGTCCATTTTTGTAAACTTCTCTTGCCACCCATCCCCAAAGGTTCTCAATTGGATTTAGATCAGGGGAACATGCAGGATGGGCCAAAAAAAGTGATGTTATTCTCCCTGAAGAAGTCCCTTGTCCTGCGGGCATTGTGTACTGTAGCGTTGTCCTGTTGAAAAACCCAGTCGTTACCACACAGACGAGGGCCCTCAGTCATGAGGAATGCTCTGTGCAACATCTGGACATAGCCAGCGGCCATTTGACGCCCCTGCACTTCCTGAAGCTCCATTGTTCCACTAAAGGAAAAAGCACCCCAGACCCTTATGGAGCCCCCTCCACTGTGGCGCGTAGAAAACATCTCAGGTGGGATCTGCTTGTCATGCCAGTAACGTTGGAAACCATCAGGACCATCAAGGTTAAATTTTTTTCTCATCAGAGAATAATACTTTCTTGCACCTTTGAATGTCCCATGTTTGGTGCTCTCTTGCAAAGTCCAAACGAGCAGTTCTGTGGCGTTCAAGGAGACTAGGTTTTTGTGCAGCTATTGCATAAAACATAGACATTTAACATATCCCCAGATGGCTTGGATCTGAGTGCTCAATATATCCGAACAGCGCTCAGATGCCACAAACTCAGTCAAATCGCCATGGGGTTTAAGTTTAGCATGGGCTGATGAGAGGGCCCATAATTATGGGGCAAGAGGCTGGCAACCAGGCTTCTCCAGCACCCAGTGGCGAGATTGGTTTCGCCACAAACATTCACTTGGACACATTTCTACCTGAGAAATAGTCATAGTAACATAAAAGAGAATAAACATGGAATAAGTCATAGGGTTATAGGTACCCATCAAACTGGGGGTGAGAACAAAAGGTGTACAAAAGTGAGTCAAGAGGGAATCCACTTCCTTCCTCGTCCATAAGGTACGGTAGCAGACATATTAGGTCAGGCTATGGGGATTGTGTGACGTATCCTCATCCAGTCGTGTCGGGGAAGCGCTCTTAGTCAGTGGAAGGCCCTCTTCAACGGGAACGTGCCATCAAGGGCCTTTCCTTCTTCCACTGTGGCAGTAGCATGGAAAGTTCCTTTTCTGTTGAGTATTTTGGTGGGGAATCCCCATCTGTATGGTGTGTTGTCTCAATATAGAAGTAAGTGGAGCTAGGCGTCTATGGGCTTGCAGGGTAGCTGCCGATAGATTTGTGAACAGCTTCAAGGAGGTGTGTGGTTCCGGTAATCTGCCCCTTAACACTGACCTCCATAGCGGACCGTCCCCTTAACTGTGTCCTCCACAGCAGCCTGCACCTAGGGTGGCCAGAGGTCCGGTTTTAGGCCGGACAGTCTGGCTTTCAGACTCGGGGATGTCCTTTTGAACAGCTCACTTTCAGACAGCAGGACTGTGCTGTCTGAGCGTGAGCTGCAGGGATAAAGTCACCCTCTCTCCCACGCCGGCAGCTGACAGAAGATTATTTTTACCTTTATTTTTTTTAATCCCTGTCAGCTGCAGAGTGGGAGGGGGCGTGGCTTAGCAGGACCTGGGGGTGGAGTTTTTAAGTCCATCTTTTGAGGGTGGCCTAAATGACCACCCTACCTGCCCCTTAACTGTAACCGCCACAGAACTCCGCTCCCTTAACAGAGTCATCCACAGCACCCTACCCCTTAAACCCCTTAGCATGGGGCAGTCATGTACACAGTTCTTTTAGTATATTCTAACCTGAAGCGTCCCCATCACCATGGGAACGCCTCTGTGTTAGAATATACTGTCGGATTTGAGTTTCACAATCTAACTCGTAACCGACAGTATATTCTAACATAGAGGCGTTCCCATGGTGATGGGGACGCTTCAAGTTAAAATATACCATCGGATTGGAGAAAACTCTGATCCGATGGTATAAAAGGGACTCCTGACTTTACATTGAAAGTCAATGGGGGACGGATCCGTTTGCAATTGCACCATATTGTGTCAACGTCAAACGGATCCGTCCCCATTGACTTGCATTGTAATTCAGGACGGATCCGTTTGGTTTCGCACGGCCAGGCGGACACCAAAACGACTTTTTTCATGTCCGTGGATCCTCCAAAAATCAAGGAAGACCTACGGACGAAAAAACGGTCACGGACCAACGGAACCCTGTTTTGCGGACCGTGAAAAAATACGGTCGTGTGCATGAGGCCTTAGACTAATTGAAAAAAATGAAAAACTGATCACTAAGTAAAACAAGTATGCATTTGTTCTTCAATCCTTCACAATTTCTGGCAAATTTCTCCTGGTTAGAGGTCCCTCCTGCTATAGGAGTGGATCGTAAGGTAGAGTAGGTATAAAACGCACACTGGATGTGAATGCCATTTACTGTACACTATTACCATTCCATTTGATTTATATCCTCTTCTGGTAGAACATTACTGACTTCATCATATTCTTGTCATAAAGAACAGCCAAGTTGAGTGTAGGTACCAAGAATGAAGTAAAAATTATTGTCTTGCAGAACTTCTATTAATGTATACGTAAGTTATGTTCCTGAATTGACCTATAACTCTATGATGTAGGACAGTGGCTAGTGAAAGTCCTACAAGAAAATCCTCCACTTCATCTCTGTGTGAAGAAATTCTTAAAAAGTCCCAAGAGGCTTTTTCATCCAGAAAAACCAAGTCTTACTCGTTTAGGCTGGAACAGCTACAAGCTATGGTGAACATGTTGGAAAGACATGACACTGAATTCGTTGAAGCTCTGGAGAAGGATATGCACAAGGTCAGTAACTAATGTTGTTAAGGCCTCATGCACACGGCCGTTGTTGTGGTCCGCATCTGAGCCACAGTTTTGGCGGCTTGGATGCAGACCCATTCACTTCAATGGGGCCGCAAAAGATGCGGACAGCACTCCGTGTGCTGTCCGCATCCGTTGCTCAGTTCCATGGTCCGCAAAAAAAATATAACCTGTCCTATTCTTGTCCGCGTTTTGCGAACAAGAATAGGCAGTTATATTAATGGCTGGCTGTGCCGTTCCTCAAATTGCGGAACGCACACGGACACCATCCGTGTTTTGCGGATCCGCGATTTGCAAACTGCAAAACGCACAACGGTCGTGTGCATGAGGCCTAGGTTGTAGTTTTATGCTATGAACACCTTGAGAGGGTCTTTGTTAGATAATCTGCGTTTTATAGCTTTCCAGGGCCTATTAAACTAGTAGGCGGATCCATAATTGGGTTCTCCTATTAGCTACGCCAAGTGCAGTTAAAGGGGGCAGACTTAAACGGAGGTTGGTCCCTGTGCAAGAACAATATATGAACTCCATGACTGTGATGGAACACTTCCCATATCTTTCTTACTACTTCAGTCCCTTACATGCAATTTAAAAGACAGTAGGAGGCTGCTTGTCACTCAGGGTGACTTCCCCAATCTACTGGGTCTATGTGCAGCTGTACAGGTTGCACATATGGTTTGTCAACACCTGGTGATCAAAAACGAACCATTGCCTCTGAAACGCCACATTTTTTTAAATGGGCACCCTGTAATGCTTTACAGGTACATTGTTGTGTCTCTCACAGCAAGTGGATGGGAGCCATGTATGTGTCTTGAAAATAAATGCTACGTATTTATGATGTACAAAATGGATGCTATAATAAAGTAAGGTTCATTAATGCATATATTTTCCAAGATTGCTTGAGGACTTCTTGTGGTCATGTTTGTGTGTCTAAATAACAACATTGTTGTAACGCATGTACTTCAAGTCTCACACAAAGTACATCATGTTTAATGGGTTTACACTATCCCTTTCAGCCCAGGTTTGAAACCACCTTATCGGAGATCACTACTGTGAAAAATGAAGCCATTGATGCGATGAATAACCTAGAACAATGGATGGCACCTGAACCTGTGCAGAAGAGTATGGTATGCTTTTCACTGATGCCTAGTGTCTCGCTGCCTTTATGTTGCACAGTATATTAATTGTCTCCATTTTCCTTCATTCTTAAGACTTCATTTTTGGACAGCTGCTTTGTTCAAAAGGAACCAGTAGGTGTAGTTCTGATTATTAGTGGCTGGAGTTTACCAGTACAGCTTTGTCTCATACCAATGGTTGGTGCAGTGGCTGCAGGTACGTTTTTGGACCAGATCTTTGAGGACAAAGTTTTGGTTCCTAGATTTAATCTTGGATGTGCAAAACTTGATAAGCAAGATATGCCCATAATAAATGCTAGAAATGTAGTAGGTGCAACCTGGAGTAGCTCTAGATTTCTACTGACCATCCATTCAGTGATTGTTGAAAAAGCAAGATAAACGGGTGTTTCACACTAACCATTGCTTAGTAGGAAACAGTCATTGTGAGGCTTTATCTTCCAATCTAGATTTTTAATATTTTTTTAGGTCCTATTGCTTGACCTGCCTCTTTATTTTGGGGAGCCCTTTAGAGTCCCCCATTCTCATGATCCATGTGCAACCCGACTGATCAATTACTTTATCACATATTCCGTGGATAGAGGACAACTGCGAATTACTGTACCTGAATATCCCTTTAACACTTCAAATATGGAAACCCCCTAATATACTTCTTCTGAGTGGTCATGACTTTTCTCATGTATAATGGTATTATAATTACAATATTTGGTCTTATTAGATTCCACCTGTTCTCTTGGCTAGGTAACTGTGTGGTACTGAAGCTGTCTGAGACCTGTTCTCACACTGCGCATCTGCTGCAAACACTAGTTCCTCTCTATCTGGATAATGTAAGTGTGGCTATAGTTTTTAATGATTATGCCCTTTCCCCTATATGGCAATATATCTCCTCCATAGCTTAAGAAAAGTAATAGCAGTGATAAAATATACTTCCTAAAACACAAAAAATGTGAACAAAATGGTTACAGGGGTTTGCTGGGAGTACATTACTAATGACCTATCCTAAGGATAGGCCAACAATATCAATCAGCGGGGGTCTTGACGCTCAGCACCCCCTGCCGATCAGCTAAGCACAGCACTGTATATTGTATAGCGCCTATGCATGGTACTGCAGCCCAGGTCCTTTCAATTGAATGGGACTGTGCTGCACATACAGTAGGCCATGTGAAAGTGACATAACTGGCCTAGGTGAGCGCTCTGACCTCTTCAAACAGTTTATTTGGTGTGGGTTTCGGGGGTCGGAATCCCCCCACTGATCAGATATTGATGACCTATCCTGAGGATGGCGGGGGGGGGGGGGGGGGGGAGGAGTGTTGGGGGAAGGGGTGCCAATTCAATTTTTGCCTCATGTAGCACAAAGGCTATGTGCTTCCCTGGCCACAAATTACTGAGGGAAGGTGGGCCCCAAGCTGAACTCTTGCAACAGGGCGCATGAGATTTTTAACTAGGCCTCTGATCAGTACATGATATTGGGATATATTTTTCTATATGCTCTAGTCAATTCTACTTATTTTGAGATAAATATTTAACTGATTTCAGGACTGTTACCAGCTTATTTCTGGAGAACACACTGGACTACTGGAAATTCTGGAGCATAAATTTGATCATGTCTTCTATATAGGTAATTTTCTTTGCACGCTAAATATGATTACAGGGAACCTCTCGGGGATTAATGCTGTCTGAACGACTGCTCCCTGGTTGCAAAAGGCTGCTTTATTCTGTAATTCTGGTGTTTTGGATAGAGTTGAGCGAACCCGAACTTTAGGTTTTTCGGCACCCGAACATTTACGTAAAAGTTCGGGTTCGGCGCTTCTTGAAAGGCTGCACAGCAGCCAGTCAACAAGCGTCATACTACTTGCCCCAAAAGGCCATCACAGCCATGACTACTATTGGCATGGCTGTGATTGGCCAACTGCAGCATGTGACCAAGCCTCTATTTAAGCTGGAGTCACGTAGCGCCGCCCATCACTCTGCTCGGATTAGTGTAGGCATAGGCTGATGTGAGGGAGAGATCAGGGAGAAATCTTATGAAGAACTGCTTCTTTACTCAGTGATCTACAGCAAATGTGTTTTGTGGGTGCAGTGCACAATTGTTTTAAGCCTGCCCTGTGCCAACTACTACTGAAAACTATCTTTTTTTTTTTTTTTTTTTTTTTTTCCTTCAGTTAGTCAATATCCATACATAATCGGCAGCCATTTTATGCAACGATAGTGCACCAGCACAGGATATTTGCAAGTCCAGAAATACTGCTTTGAGACACGGGTTAAAAAAAATACTTTTTTTTCATATAGTGCACATCTAGGATTAGATGTGCATAAGTGAGTGTCACATTTAAGCCACAAATACGGCTTTTTGGTTACTGGGGTTATAAAAACCCTCTGATATACTGCACATTTGGGATTAGACGTGCATAAGTTACTGTGAAATTTAGGCCACAAATACCGCTGTCATATAGTTAAAAAAATAAATAAAATTGAGTGCAATACCCTACATTAGGGATTTTATTGGCGGTTAATTATTTTTAACAGACTTAACCACTTTTTACTTTGCTTAGTGAACGCTAACTATGAGGCAAACATCTAATAAGGGACATGGTCATGGTGTTGGTGGAGCCTCTGGTGCAGGGAGAGGATGTGGCCGTTCTGCCACAGCTACACGTCCTACTGAACCTACTACCTCAGGTCCCAGTAGCCGCGAGAATCTACAGCGATATTTGGTCGGGCCTAATGCCGTTCTAAGGATGGTAAGGCCTGAGCAAGTACAGGCGCTAGTCAATTGTGTGGCCGACAGTGGATCCAGCACGTTCACATTATCTCCCACCCAGTCTTCTGCAGAAAGCGCACAGGTGGCGCCTGAAACCCATGCCCATCAGTCTGTCACATCACCCCCGTGCATATCAGGGAACCTGTCTGAGCCTCTAGTCATGCAGCAGTCTCTTATGCTGTTTGAAGACTCTGCTGGCAGGGTTTACCAAGGGCATCCACCTAGCCATTCCCCAGGGGTGGAAGACGTATAAGTGGTTGTGCATCAGTGCTTTCTGTTTCCTGATGAGGACATGGGAATACCACCTCAGCACGTCTCGGATGATGACAAAACACAGGTGCCAACTGCCGCGTCTTTCTGCAGTGTGCAGATCGAAAAGCAGGTCAGGGAGGAAGACTGGGTGGAAGACTATGCAGGAGACGATGACGTCCTAGACCCCACATGGAATGAAGGTCGTGCCACTGACTTTCAAAGTTCGGAGGAAGAGGCAGTGGTGAGACCGAGCCAACAGCGTAGCAAAAGAGGGAGCAGGGTGCAAAAGCAGAGCAGCCGTCGCCAAAACAGTTCACCTTCTACTGGCCACCGTCACCAGGGACCGAGCACACCAAAGGCAGCTTCAAGGAGTTCCCTGGCATGGCACTTCACACAATGTGCTGATGACAAGACCCGAGTGGTTTGCACGCTGTGCCATCAGAGCCTGAACCGAGGCATTAACGTTCTGAACCTTAGCACAACCTACATGACCAGGCATCTACATGCGAGACACGGGCTGCAGTCGAGTAAGCACCTTCAAAACCAAGAAAGGGCTCAGGCCCCTCCTGCTCCCTCTTCTGCTGCTGCCTCGGCCTCTTCCCCCGCCTCTGGTGGAACATTGGCACCTGCCGCCCAGCAAACAGAGGATGTGCCACCAACAAAACCACCTCCGTCACCAAGCATCTCCACCATGTCACACGGAAGCGTTCAGCTCTCCATCTCACAAACCTTTGAGAGAAAGCGTAAATTCCCACCTAGCCACCCTCGATCCCTGGCCCTGAATGCCAGCATTTCTAAACTACTGGTCTTTGAAATGCTGTCATTCAGGCTGGTGGAGACGGAACAGCTTTAAACAGCTCATGTCGCTTGCTGTCCCACAGTACGTCGTTCCCAGCCGCCACTACTTCTCCAGGAGAGCCGTGCCTTTCCTGCACAACCAAGTATCGGATAAAATCCAGTGTGCACTGCGCAATGCCATCTGTGGCAAGGTCCACCTAACCACAGATACTGGCCATGCTTACTGGTCCACGTGACGCTATATCTCCCTAACTGCACACTGGGTAAATGTAGTGGCGGCTGGGCCCCAGGCGGAGAGCTGTTTGGCGCACGTCCTTCCGCTGCCAAGGATCGCAGGGCATCATTCTTTGCCTCCTGTTGCCTCCTCCTCTTCTACCACCTCCTCATCCGGTCAGCGATAGACCTTCACCACCAACTTCAGCACAGCCAGGGGTAAACGTCAGCAGGCCATTCTGAAACTCATATGTTTGGGGGACAGGCCCCACAACGCGCAGGAGTTGTGGCGGGGTATAGAACAACAGACCGACGAGTGGTTGCTGCCGGTGAGCCTCAAGCCCGGCCTGGTGGTGTGCGATAATGGGCGAAATCTCGTTGCAGCTCTGGGACTAGCCGGTTTGACGCACATTCCTTGCCTGGCGCATGTGCTGAATTTGGTGGTGCAGAAATTCATTCACAACTACCCCGACATGTCAGAGCTACTGCATAAAGTGCGGGCTGTCTTTGCGCGCTTCCGGCGTTCTCATCCTGCCGCCGCTCGGCTGTCTGCTCTACAGCGTAACTTCGGCCTTCCCGCTCACCGCCTCATATGCGACGTGCCCACCAGGTGGAACTTCACCTTGCACATGCTGGAGAGACATAGTGGAGTTTCAGCTGCAGCACGCACGGGTGAGTCGCACTGCGGAACCGCACCACTTAACCACCAATGACTGGGCCTCCATGCGAGACCTGTGTGCCCTGTTGCGCTGTTTCGAGCACTCCACCAACATGGCCAGTGGCGATGACGCCGTTATCAGCATTACAATACCACTTCTATGTGTCCTTGAGAAAACACTTAGGGTGATGATGGAAGAGGATGTGGCCCAGGACGAGGAGGAGGAAGAGGGGTCATCTCTAACACTTTCAGGCCAGTCTTTTAGAAGTGGCTCAGAAAGAGGATTTTTGCAACAGCAGAGGCCAGGGCCCACTACTGGAGGATGGAAATGAAGCATGTTCACAGCGGGGTGGCATCCAACGCAGCTCTGGCCCATCACTGATGCGTGGCTGGGGGGATACGAAGGACACAGACGATACACCTCCCACAGAGGACATCTTGTCCTTGCCTCTGGGCAGCCTGGCACACGAGTGACTACATGCTGCAGTGCCTGCGCAACGACAGCAGAGTTGCCCACATTTTAACGTGTGCTGACTACTGGGTGGCCACCCTGCTGGATCCCCGTTACAAAGGCAATGTGCCATCCTTAATTCCCTCACTGGAGCGTGATCGGAAGATGCGTGACTACAGGCGCACGCTGGTAGACCCGCTTCTGAGAGCATTCCCGACTGACGCCGGGGGACAAGTGGAAACACAAGACGAAGGCAGGGGAGGAGGAAGAGGTCGCCAACGCAGCTGTGTCAGCGCCAGCACCTCAGAAGGCAGGGTTAGCAAGGCTGACATGTGGAAAAGCTTTGTCACCTCGCAGCAACAACCGGCCCCAACTGCTGATATGGAGCGTGTTAGCAGGAGGCAGCATTTGAACAACATGGTGGAACAGTACCTGTGCACACGACTACACGAACTGACTGATGGTTCTGCCCCATTGAACTTCTGGGTCTCCAAATTGTCCACATGGCCAGAGCTTGCCCTGTATGCCTTGGAGGTGCTGGCCTGCCCTGCAGCCAGTGTACTCTCTGAACGTGTATTTAGCACGGCAGGACGTGTCATTAGAGACAGACGCAGCCGCCTGTCCACAGCCAACGTGGACAAGCTCACGTTCATTAAAATGAACCAGGCTTGGATCCCTCAGGACTTGTCTGTACCTTGCGCAGAATAGACAGTTCTAACAGCCTCAACCATCCATCCTTGTACTCAAGTGCACTAATTCCTTTTTTAATTTTTTATATGTCCCAATATTTTGGGGGATACCCCTATGTAAAAATGCAAAATGGCACACATCTGTGTTGGCTACCTATTCCTCCTTCACCGCCGCTTCCACCTAGACCGCCACGTGAGCCTACACGGCCACATCCACCCAATCACCATCTCCTCAACCTCTTCCTCCTACATCATTCCTAATTTTTATGTTTTTAAGGTCTTTTATGTTTTTTTAGTTCATTTCCCTATCCACATTGGTTTGCAGAGCATTTGCCATGCTCTTAAGTACATTTTGCTGCCCTCTAGCTGTTTCCAGGGCTATTTTAGAGCCATTTTAGTGGCCAAAAGTTCGGGTCCCCATTGACTTCAATGGGGTTTGGGTTCGGGGTCAAGTTCGGGTCCCAAACCCGAACTTTTTTTTTCAAGTTCGTCCGAACCTGCCGAACCCCAATGTCCAGGTGTCTGCTCAACTCTAGTTTTAGATAAAACATGACTTAAGATGAGAATAGAGAGAGTAGAGATAATTGAACTCATACAGTTTGAAATTAATTTGACCCATAACTTCTTAAAAATTAGGATTGAGACCTAATCTGAATTTTTGGAGATTTCTCATAAAGGGGGCATCCATTTTTCAGATCAGAAGACAGGAAAGATGGAGGATCACTAACCCCAGGTGACATGTGGAATATAGACTGGCAGATATTTGTTTAAAAAAAAATAAAGAAAACGGAAAATTAAGAAATCTGACAGTGCACTGTTTTAAATAAGCTATGTGTTACCCATAGGTATGTTGCTACTTTGACATTAATGGCGTCTTGGTGTTAAAGAGCTTGAATTGGAGTCTTAGGAGACCTCAAAATGTCATCTATAACTTGGCAGGGCAGTTGGGGCACTTTCAAATTTACTCAGAATCAAATCGGCTGAATCAAATTTCAATATCCACTCATTGCTATTAAAGAGTCATCTAGGTGGCTCCCTGGCATTCTTGCCCTACTTCTCACCCCCACCCTGATGCCAATTTCTTAACACCTTTGCTATAATGAAAGTGCTCATTGCCCATGGACCTTCTGCTGCTCCCCTCTTGCCTCTACCTGGTGCTGCTTAAGGCGATCGCCTCACCTTGCCTCATTGGTGGTGCACCCCTGGTCTTGCCCCATCCTGCCCAGCTAAATTGACAGGCCTTTCGCTATACACAAATAAGGAGAGACCTGTCAATCAAAGCCAGTCGGGTTGCTACCCAGAAGTCTCTTCTGTCTATTATATGTTGCAGAGTTTGAGTAAACCACAGTGCTCATAATTTGCGCAGCATAATTCTCCTGACAGGTTCCCTTTTAAGTATATCTAATATATGAAAATCTATAAATGATAAATGTACATAAATGCGTATAGGAGATGGTTACTAAAAACACAACTCTAAGGCCCCTTTCAGACTAGTGAGTTTTCCATACTGGTGCAATGCGTTCACTTCAAATTCAATTCATGCGTTCAAAGTGAATTGAACACATTGCACCCACAGTGAATCCTAACCCATTTATTTCTATGGGTCTGTGTACATGAATGTCAGTTCTGCATTAGGTGAAAACCGCAGCATGTTCTATATTCTGCATTTTTCACTCAGCCCTGGTCCTATAGAAGTGACATATGGCTTCCGTGAAAAAAGGCATTGCATCTGGATTGTTCTTCCTTTTTTTATTTTTTCCACACGTGTGAAAAATGCATCAAAACTGATAGCATCTGCGTGAAGAAAAAAAACGGAAGAACCACTGAACACAATTGCAGACAAAACCATCAAGTTTTTTTCCTGAACAAATCCGGACACAGGGAGATTTATCAAACTGGAGTAAAGTAGAACTGGCTTAGTTGCCCATAGCAACCAATCAGATTCCACCTTTCATTTTCCAATGGAGCTGTGAAAAATGAAAGGTGGAATCTGGTTGCTATGGTCAACTAAACCAGTTCTACTTTACACCAGTTTGATAAATCTCCCCCACAATCCGTATCGTTCGTGTGAAAGAGGCCTTATGTAGACTGTGTAATGAGTTAATTTTAGTTCTAGTTCTAAAAAAAAGTCAAAAAATTAACAAGCCTTCAATTTCTATGTTGCAGGTGATAATATGACAGGTAGGCAGGTGATGCAAGCGGCAGCCAAACATATGACCCCTGTATCTTTGGTCCTCGGAGGAAAAAACCCTTGCTATGTGGACAAGTCATGTGATCTTGCAGTGGCTGCTCATAGAATTGCCTGGGCAAGGTTTATTAATGCAGGCCAAAATTCACTGGCTCCGGAATATATTCTTTGCCATTTGGATATTCGAGATGCCTTAATCCATCAGCTGGAAATGTGCATTCATGAATTTTATGGCAAAAATCCTCGCGATTCTCAGCACTATGGGCGCATGGCAAGTTTGGACCAATACAGAAGAGTTAAGGATTTTCTGTCCTGTGGTCAAGTGATCATTGGAGGACAGACTGATGACAGTGAGCGATATATTGGTAAGTACGGGGCCGTGATATGTATATTGAATAAAGACTTAAAGGGGTCACCTCCAATAATTAGATGCTGGTCCCAGAAACTATACAGTGGACTAAAGCCTCATGCAGACGCCTGTGGAACACTGTCCGTGGGATACTGGACTGGCATTGCAGGAGCGCATGGCGTCATTGGTAGCAACCAATGACGCCGTGCGCTCCTGCAATGTCAGTTCGGTATCTCACGGACTGTATTCCATGGACGTCTGCATGAGGCTTTAGGCATAAGCAGATGACTCTCTCCGTTGTGTAGTGACTGCAGTCTGCAGATCAGATCTCATTCATGAAAATCCCTTTAAAACAGCCATAAAGGAAAAGATATTTATGACTTATCCCCAGGATAGGTCAGGTGTTGTGTGCGACACCCGGGACCCCAGCTGATCAGCTGTTAGACGAGGCCTTGAGCACCGCAGTCTCTTCCTAGGCCAGTGACATCATTGTACATTGGTCACATGGCTTTGTTGCATCTCAGCCCTATTCAAGTCAATGGGGCATAGCTGCAATACCAAGCACTACCACTATATGATGTGCTGCTCTGTCCTTGGAAAGCTGCCGGGAGCACAGCATCTCCCTGTAACAGCTGATCGGCGGGGATGCCGGGGGACTTGCACCCCCGCTGATATGATTATGATGATTTATCTTTCTCAGTAGAAGTCATCATTATCGTTTCCAGGATAACCCCTTTAACTTCTAAAAACAGAGCAATCTAATGGCACTTTTTGAAGACCTAATCCATACTGCTCAACCTTCTAGAGCCTTGCAATGCGGGTCTCAGTGGCAATCGCAATGGATTCCTGTTTTTTTTTTTTTTAAATAAAATATAAAAATGCAGTTTTTTCCTGTGTCCTTGAAGAAAAAAATGTTTCTGTGATTTTTATTTTTTTGAGGTTGTTGGTAATTAGGGATGAGTGAATTGACTTTGGATAAAACATCCAATGTCAATTTGCATAAAACTTTGTTTCGCGAGACTTCGGGTAATAACTTCATAAATTGCTTTATACTGTAAACAAAACACTTCCCGAACTCTGGTTCGGTTCCAAGTAAATTGTGGTTTCCATTGCAATAAATGTCCCACTACCTATTGACACAGATTACAATCCATGCTGAAAACAAAAAATCTGCTGCGGATTTCCTATTGAATTCAATGGGAGACAGAGATTTTGGCATGGAATAGGCCCTGAAATCCGTATGAAGATTGTAGTGAACATACCTTTTTATATATTTGTATCCTCTGTTGTTCAGCCCCAACAGTTCTGATTGATGTGAATGAATCAGATCCAATTATGAAACAAGAAATTCTTGGACCAGTCCTCCCCATCTTGACCATCGAATCTTTGGAAAAGGCCATTCAGTTCATCAACAAGAAGGATAGACCTTTAGCTGTATACGTCTACTCTAATAACACACAGGTAATTCTGCATAAAGATGCAGTCTAAGGGTATATTCACATGACTTTGAATACACATTTGAAAAAAAAGTTTTTTGGTGCGGTTTTTCAGTTTTCCATTAATTTCAGTGGCGCTGATTTTTCTCATTGGGGTACACAGGAACTGTGGGTATAGCGATGTCCTCCAGGTGTTGACACTAGATAAAGCTGTTAGCTCCTCCCCTGGCAGCTATACCGCCTCCAGCCTGGAGAGAGCTTCAGTTTTTTCTAGTGTCAATAGGAGGCAAGACCTCCTGAAGATTTATTTTAGTTTATTTTTTTCTCTTTTTAGGTGGGAAACAGTGGTCGCCTCGCCTCCCTGTTCTCCTGGGGAACACGCCAGCGTTGGTCCGCCACGCTGCCTCCTCCCCCCACCAGAAGACTAGGTGGACTAGGGCAGCCCAGCTCCCCTGCAATTTCGCCAGCCAAGGGGTCCCCTAGGTCCGACATAGAAAAGACCCTCCCGCCATGCCAGACTCCTGCCTAGCTGTTCCCCTCCCCCAGTAGCCAGCTGAGAACCGCCCCTGGTATTCTTGCACTTAACCCTTCCTGGCCAGCCACTTCTTTTAGGGTGGCGCCGGGTTAGAGGCAGTGCAGTTGTATGTATGTATATATATATATATATATATATATATATATATATATATTTACACATTTAATACGCACCCCGGCTCCTCAGCACACATCATACAGAGGAGGAGCTAAACCGTGCGGTACCAATCTGGGCCCGTGCCCTGTCCCGGTCACAGGAGGACCTTTCATAGTCCCAATCCGCCCTACACGGTCGCTTAATTGATAATTCTGCATCCACCTGCGCAATACAGGGACCCCTGAAGGATTCCCAATATGCCCCTCGGGGACGTTTGGGTGACAATCCTCCACCTGCGCAATCAAGGAGGACCTCTGACATTCCCAATCCACTCTCCTGGGTCATTTGGTTGATAATTCTCCACCTGCGCAATTCAATAGAAGACCCCTGACTTCCCAATCCACCCTCCTGGGTCGTTTGGTTAATAATTCTCCGCCTGCGCAGGGATCACTGATTTACAGGACCTTTGACCATCCCAATCCACGCTTCGGGGCCGTTCGGTTGATAATGTACCACCTGCGCAATCCAGTGGAGGGACCTCTAGAAGTTCCCATTCCACCCCCTGGGTAGTTTGGTTGATAAGTCCTCACCTGCGCAGTCCGCGACTGCCAGGGGCGTGGTTCTGACGGATAGACCTACGTGCAAGCGGACCACAGCAGGACATCTTTTCTCTTCAAAATCTCGCACCCCCACCCTTCCTTCCTGGGTCACACTCAGACAAACAGACGTTAATCCGAAGTGATCTCCCAAGTTTACGTCCACGGTGGCCAGCAGTACTTGTCGTATGCATTGCCCCCTTCTATAGGCGGAGTAATTGCAATACAGTACTTGCCTTATACAAACATCCACCTATGGCAGGGGACAAAGTACAATAACACTGTTTTCTGTGCCGGGCGTATACATTCCCCCTCCCGTAGGTGGCAGAATTGCATCTCCACTGGGTTCAGTACCTGCCGTACGCATTAGCCCATAGTGCATAGGTGGTGGGATGACCTTATCACTGGTTACTTTGTGTACTGTATGAATTGGCCCCTTAGGTGCAATAATTGCACTCCCTCGGGGTACAGGACTCGCCATATGCCCTAGTTCTCGCCGTGGGCATTACCCCCCCCCCCCCCCCCCCTTTATAGGGGAGTATTTCCCTACCACTGGCTTCAGTACTTGTCGTATGCATTCCACCTTCCATAGGTAGCGGAATTGCACATGGTCCCGACTGTCGCGCTCTCCCTCGCCATAGGCGGAGTGTTGCACTTCACCGTGCTTCCAGCTACATTTCCCCCTTCCACAAGTGGTCCACTAGCGGGGAATACCTAAACTCCTCGGGATGCTGCAATTCAACTATGCCACGGCTGCGTGCCTTCGCTTATTACACAAGGGGGCGTGGCAACAGTCAGTACCCGCGGGTGCGCGGTACTCTTACTCTAGTGGTATATGGGTGCTGCCAGTGGATACTGTGGCTATTCCTTCTTTCTTTTGGCGCTTGTTTTGGACATGCTTAGAACATCCTCTGTCTTCTCAGGGGGTTGCTTAGCAACACTTGTGTCCTAGAAGACCCCCCATCTCCATGGGCCTCCACCGTTCCAGTCGGTCATAATATTGTCCGCATCAATGAGTAGTGCGTACACCATTGCACATCTATGGTGAGTACGTTCCAGCGAGTCGAGTGTTTCACTGACTCTGTATTCTCTATCCATCACTCCTCCTTCTCTGAGGAAGTGGTTCTGCTGGCACTCTGGTTAGCTTCTACAGCGTGTCCCCCCCCCCCCCCCCCCACACAGGTGCAGTTTTTCGCTAATGCTCGAGTTCGTAGTCGCTGCAGTGGGACATCCCCCTCAGGTAGGTCCTACTCTGACACTAGCTTGGCAGTTCCTCTTGTTCAGCGCCCTTCCAGGTAGAGTTTTTACTGTGGCTCTACTTCACTGGGGCGGTATAGTACATGGCTTCTACAGATAGTCTCAGGCCCCCCTCACTTGCGCTGACGTGGCTAGCACTGACTCCTACTGTGGGAGTGGTATTTGCGTTACCACTACATTCTTCAGTTTTTTACTGCACAGCTCATTTGTCAGGTGGTGGGCTCTTCTAGCACTGAATTCGGTGGCCCCTCCGCTGTTGCGGTATGGGGCTAGCAGAAGTGTGACTCCTCTCGCCTGGCTTTCTCCTCAGGCGGAGTTTTTTTGGCGCAGCCACTTAATCCTTGGCTTCTTCTGTATAGCGCCGGTCTCAGGTGGGGAATGGGCTTCAGTCCTAGCCTATTTCTCTCCTGTCTTTTCCTCTGGCTCATGGTTCATAGCCACCCCGCAAGTCTTGGTAGCTCCTATATTACTACCTCCTCTCATCTTCTTTGCACGGAGTATTAGTTTTGTGGCACTCCGGTCCTGACTGGTGGGCTGTTGCGTCCACCACATCCCCCCCCCCCCCCCCTCCTCCAGGGAATCCTTCCATTGCTCCTGGGTGTGCTAACTGTATCTACACAACAGATTCCCACCTTTCTCTCCCGAGCAAGAGATCCAAATACATGCGGCGTGGATGCCCTGATGTCTCCTTGACAGGAGTTCTCCCCCCTTACGTGTTTTTCCCCTTCCCCCTCCTACCCAGAGTTCTTCGGAAGATCAGGATGGAGGACAACTGACTATCCTATTCGATCCGGATTGGCCCCATCATGCATGGTACGCTGGCCTCGTTCTCCTTCTAGGAGACGTCCCTCGGTCACTGCCACTTAAACGAAGAGACCTTAAATGCTGATGGAAGACCTGACCCTGTGAAAGAAGGTAGTTTGACGGTGTGGCCATTGACACTGCAAATTCTAACACGCAGAGGGTTTTTGACGGATGTCATCCGCACTATGTTCAGGCCAGGAAGCCTGCATCGTCCAGGAACTATTTCGAGACCGGAAGGTCCTTCCTGGGTTCTGTAAGATCCGAAATATTCCACCACTTAGTTTTTTCTCTCCCCACGGTCCTGTCCTTTCTACAATCAGGGTTGGACCTTGGTCTGGCCCTTGGTTCTCTGAAGGGTCACGTGTCTGCGCTTCTATTCTTTTCCAGCGCCCTCTGGCCCCCTTGGGGCCTGTAAGGACCTTTTTTCCTCTGTACTGTCCTCCTTTACCGCATTGGGGTCTGAATTTAGTCCCCTCAGCGCTCCAGGCTTCCCCCCCCCCCCCCCCCCCTGGAGACCTTACGGGAGATTTCTCGGACTCCGGTCCTGGAAGGTAGTTTTTCTGGTCGCTATTGCTTCCATCAGACGGGTGTCTGAGTTGGCGCTCTCTTGCAGAGAACCTTTCCTGGTTATTTATAGTGACGGGGTGGTTTGCCGGCCTGTCCTTTTTCTTTCTTCCGAATGTGGTCTCTGACTTCCATATTAACAAGGAAATTGTCCTTCCCTCAATGTGCCCATCTCCTTCACACCCTAGGGAAAGGAGTTACACCATTTGGATCTTGTCAGAGCTCTGAAGATCTATTTAGCAGCCTCCAGTCCCATCCGCTGTACGGATCCTCTTTTTGTCATTCCGGAGGGTCCTCGAAAGGGATTGGCGGCTTCCAAGGTGGCAATCTCACGCTAAATTCGGTCTACGATTACTGAAGCATACCGTGCCCGAGGCAGTGTTCCGCTCTTCGGTGTCACGGCTCACTCCACCAGAGCGGCGGGCGCATCTTGGGTTTGGAGGAATCGCGCTTCGGCTGCACAGTTGTTTAAGGCGGTGACTTGGTCCTCCTTACACACGTTCACAAAATTTACCAGGTGCATACTTATGGCAGTGTGGTCTTGCAGGCGACAGTTCTTAGATGCCTGCAGGGATGCTTGCTTCCATGGGTCTGTGGTTTTTCCCTCCCTGTGGACTGCTTTTGGACATCCCACGGTTCCTGTGTCCCCCAAGGAATATGAGCGATAAAAGGAGATTTTTGTATAACTTGCCAGTAAAATCTCTTTCTCGCTCTTCATTGGGGGACACAGCACCCACCCAGTATTGTTGTTCGACCACAGTTGTAGCTGTTGCTGGTTAGAACCCCGTTGGGTCTTTTGGCATGGTTGGTGTTCCATGTTTTTTCTTTAGTTGGCTTGCTTCTCCTACTGCTTGTACACAAACTGAAGCTCTCTCTCCAGGCTGGAGGGGGTATAGCTGCCAGGGGAGGAGCTAACAGCTCTTACTAGTGTCAACGCCTTCTAGAGGGCATAGTTATACCCACGGTTCCTGTGTCCCCCAATGAAGAGCGAGAAAGATTTTACTGGTAAGTTTGTACAAAAATCTTTTTTTTTTTTTTTTTTTTTTTTTTTTTTTCCAACGTAGGAAAAATAAATCAAGTTCTACCTCCCTCTGAAATGAATGGGAGGCTTTTTAGAGGCGTTTTGAAAAACAGTGGCAAAAAAACATTGCGTGAACTGGTGCGACACCCAGGGCCGCTGATAGGCCAGTACAGCTGGCCCAGTTGTACCGGGCCCGGCTGGCAGGGGGGCCCGGGCTGCCGACTCCCGAGCCATTTTAATTTTTTTGCTGTCAGTGGGCTGGCTCCAGTAACAGCAGGCAGTGTGGGGGCGGCGCTCACTCACTGACGTCACACGCCTGCTCCTCCCACTAGGCGGCGCAGGCGCGTGACGTCAGTGAGTGAGCGCTGCCGCCCGCACTTGTTACTGGAGGCTGGAGGGTGGAGGGAGGAGGCAGGAGCTGAATGTAAGGTAGTATTTTAGTAAAGAGATGAGCGCTGTGCCTGTGCTAAAATTAAAGTTACTGTCTGCAGCCTGCACGGCTGCACCGATTTATTAATGTATACTACTGTGAGTGGCGGGGGGGGATCTATATGGATGACGTCATGACGGCACTGTTATAGGGAGGGCGGGGGATCCGTGGATGGCACTGTTATGGGGGGGGGGGTCTGTCATGTGGATGACACTTATGGGGGGGGGCCGGGGGGTCTGTGGATGACACTTATGGGGGGGGATCTGTGGATGGCACCATTATGGAAGGGGATCTGTGGATGACACTGTTATGGGGGGGATCTGTGGATGACTGTTATGGGGGGGATCTGTGGATGGCACTGTTATGGAGGGTATCTGTGGATGACACATAGCATAGGATGCTATATACGGTATGTGTCATCCACAGATCCCCCTCTATAACAGTGCCATCCACAGATCCCCCCCATAACAGTGCCATCCACAGATCCCCCCCCATAACAGTGCCATCCACAGATCCCCTCCATAACAGTGCCATCCACAGATCCCCTCCATAACAGTGCCATCCACAGATCCCCTCCATAACAGTGCCATCCACAGATCCTCTCCATAACAGTGCCATCCACAGATCCCCCCCATAACAGTGCCATCCACAGATCCCCCCCATAAGTGCCATCCACAGATCCCCTCCATAACAGTGCCATCCACAGATCCCCTCCATAACAGTGCCATCCACAGATCCCCTCCATAACAGTGCCATCCACAGATCCCCTCCATAACAGTGCCATCCACAGATCCCCTCCATAACAGTGCCATCCACAGATCCCCTCCATAACAGTGCCATCCACAGATCCTCTCCATAACAGTGCCATCCACAGATCCCCTCCATAACAGTGCCATTCACAGATCCCCTCCATAACAGCGCCATTCACAGACGACCCCCCAGCGCCATAAATATCACTTGTAGACAAATCTGCATGTTGTTTCAAGGCGGCGTCTGGGGAGGGGCCAAGGGCGGGGCCAGGGGTGTGGCTGAAGGAGGGATCAGGGGGTGGAGCTGAAGGGGGCCCCGTCATGTATGCTGTACGGGGCCCCATGATTTCTATCAGCGGCCCTGGCGACACCATAGACTATAATTATAAAAATTGTCACGCGACAAACGTTGTTGTGTAGCCCTAGCCTAATAGGTGAAATCTACAACAGTATTTGCATATAGTTTGGATTTTAAAGGGAACCTGTCACATGAAAGTGCAGTCTGATCTGCAGGCAGCATGTTGTAGAGCAGGGGGAACTGAGCAGATTAATATATGGTTTCCTGGGAAGTTGTCATGTGGGTAAAAAAAAATGCATTTTTTTTCCCCAATGACTTTTTTGCTCTGTTAAAATGTCAGAGAAAAATTGTATAAAATTTCACAGTAAACTACAAAAAATTGTATAACAAAAAGCTTACTGTTTTCTTTAACAAAAAAAAAAGGTGGGAAGGAAGCTTTGGCCCCTTTCAAAAGAATATTTCCTTCCAGGTGCTGTTTGATTCAATTGAGTAGGTATCTCCACATAAGTGATTTTCGTACAGATTGTTGCGGTGATGAGAAAATTGTGCCATGCACTATCCTGCTTTGACTTCCCCAATGATTCATTGGAATTAATGGGTCTGCAAGAAACTGACGCCATCAGTGTACAGCCTTGTTTAAAGACTCGCAGGCAGGAACGTTTCCTATTGTGTGCCTGAAAGGGGCCTTGGTATGATTACCTACTAAGCCCTGTCAGCAGTTTTATAGGGTTAAAACTGCTGATAGATTCCCCTTTAACTATTAAATATGTAATGTAGAATAAGTAGCTGCCCATACCTGCTAATTGTACCGCTATAAGCAGAATTGCTTCTGTAGAGAATAAGATTTATGACATCCACAACACACTGCTGAATCCATTGTCTGACAGACACAAGTGGTGTCTGATAAACTCCACTGACTTCTAATAGGGTCTATTGGGTCCTGCCAAAGCGTAATTTTATAAATGAGGATATCTGTGGTAGGGGCTCCTAATGGAGCCTCTGATGCAGGTATGAACATGGCATCGAAGTCCTTTAGCATGGACCGATATAGCAAGCAATTATGAAGAATGAACTAAACCTTCCCAAAATTGCCTGTCTGAGATGAGCGGCACATTTACATGCAGCAATCACCTCTGCTCTGTGGGGATGAGTGATCGCTTGTCCTCATAGAAAATCGCTGTTTAGACAGTACAACCTGCTGCACAGAAATGATACATTTTTGGTGCCAGCACAATGACACTATCACCTGGTGAATGAGGGTGTGCTTGTTCATCGGGTGATTGCTGGCACCTATGACATGGGTCCAATACCGGGAACAAGCGTTTCTACAAACACTCATGCCTGACAATCTACCTGATTTATCTGTCTTTTTTTTTTTTTATTAATTATTATTATTATTTTTTATTATTATTATTATTATTATTATTATTATTATTATTAGTCCATGCAAGGGGTGAGTGGACAAATCAGTTGGTAGAAAACCATAGCCTTTAAAAAAAAAAAGGGCCTCATTTATCAAAACTGTCTAATAGGAAAACTTAGTTGTCCATGGCAACCAATCAGAGCTCACGTTTCATTTTTTCAGAACACTTTAGGACATGAAATACAAGCTCTAATTGGTTGATATGGGCAACTGAGTTTTCCAGTTAGTTTTGGTAAATGAAGCCCACTGATTGGAAGCATAAAGTCAGGCCTCTCATTAACGATTTAGCATGGTATAAAATAATTGTAAGATTATGAACTGGCATGTCTTTGCACTTTGTATTTCATGTATGTCCTTCTGCCTGTAGGTCATTTCAGAAGTTATGTGCAATACCTCTAGTGGCAGCTTCTGTTCAAATGACAGTATGGTCCAAAGTCTGTACACAAGACTGCCTTGTGGGGGTGTAGGTGAGTATACACTATTAAAAGGATTTTCCAAGACTTTATAACTGATGAGCTATCCTCTGGATAGGTCCTCAGTATCTGATCGGTGGGGGGCAGACACCCAGGACCCCCGTTGATCAGCTGTTTGAGAAGGCACTGGCACTCCTGTCAGAGCTGCGGCCTTCTCCGTGATCACCAAGCACAGCGCCGTATACTGCATTGCGGCTGTGCTTGGTATCTATGGTGCTGAGCTGCTCCTAGGCCACGTGACCGATGACCGTGTTATCACTGGACTAGGAAAAGCTGAGAAGGCCGTGGCACTACTGCGAACGGATTGACCTATCCAGAAAAGTCTCAGAAAAACCCCTTTAAAACTGCTGCATGTTCCAAGCAAATTTGTTAATTGTGCAGTTATGGTCCCACAGAAAGTCAAATGTGAGCAGGTATGGGTCCAATTTAGCTCAAGGAGTGGCTATTAGACACTCTATTAGAATATCTTTCTGAATATATAGTGTGTAACAGCACTGTTCGATATTTGCTTCCTATATGAGTTTCCTGCCCCCCCCCCCCCCCCCCTTGCTAGATTGTACAGAGCTGTAGCTAGGCATTATATTATAAAATGTCCATTGGGAATGCATTGAATAGCTTGAGAACTGCTGAAGCTATTTAATCGCTAGAGATTAAAGGCGTATCTGGTTTTATGAAGTTTTCTCCTATCCACAGAACAGAGGATAACTATTAGATCGATGAGGAGCCTACTGCTGGGATCCCATACCCTAATGAGCCCCCTCAATGAACTGAGCAGGCGGTCAGGCTGCAGTTCCATTCATTTCTATGGACGTTCTAGATATAGCAGAGCACTGTTTTATGCGGTCTCTGAAACTCCCATAGAAATTAATGCAGCAGCCCTTCACATGTCCGACGAGCTGCTCCATTCATTTCGAGGGGGGGCTCCACTGGGTACAAGATCCCTATTTTTAAAATTGATGGATAGGGGATAACTTCTCAAAACCGGAATACCCCTGTCACCGTAGAGGAATCGCTGCTTAAAGAAAGTAGTTGGAAATTGCTCTGAAATCCCAGCATGTACGAATTTAAATAAAAATATACCTAGCACTTATTCAGCAATACTTGCTGGTATGTGTTTTTTTTTTTTTTTTTTTTTAAAGCTACTCAATGCATTCTCTATGAACAGTGATTTTTATTTTTATTTTTTGTGACCAAATCTAGTGGAGACAGCATAAAGAATAGCAGAAAAAGCAAGTTTAAGGCCTCACTCCCACTTCAGTGATTGTGAGCCAAAACCAGAAGTGGAGCCTACGATGCTCTGTTGATCTGCACCAGCTTTTGGCTTACAAAAACTGATTGAAATCACTGACGTGTGAACTAGGCCTAAGTGTGAATTAGGCCTAAATAGCTGCAAAACAGATACTGGCTGTGTGCATTCTGTATTTTACAGAATGTCCAGCCCATAATAGAACAGTCCTAGCCTGCGTAATGCAGACAATAGAACATGTTCTATATTTTTGTGGATGCCTTGGAACAGACACCGTGTGCTGTCCACATCTTTTGTGGCCCAATTAATGTGAATGGGTCCGCATCCAAGCTGCAAAAAAAATGCGGATTGGATGCAGACAAAATAAGTTCATGTGCATGAGACCTAAGGTTTGGGCTACACTGCATTCTTGGGTGAGACAGGTGTTGTGCAAGCCAGCAATAGAAATAAATGAGGTTGCAGCTCAACGCTATTTTTTGCCGCGATCTCAGAATCACAAAATATCTAGCAGGGTTGTGTTTTTTGCACGGAAGGCACAGCAGCATTTGTCAGTGATCCGCACTTCTGCATGCATCTGCTTGGCTTTTGCAGCATGTGGAGTACGGATTCATAGAAATTATTATATAGGATCCGTAGTCAATGCTGCAAAAGCAGAGCTGATGCAAGTGAAAGGTGCAGATCGCTCTAAGCGCCGCTGCACCTTCTGCACTTTGTGGGAAAATGAAGGTACCCTTTAAGGCATTAAAAAGAAAAATGTCTGCCCCTTTTTTTTATTTTTATTTTTTAATAAAAGGGTCCCTAAAAGAAAGTTTGAGGTACTTTTTGTTGTGTTGGTAAAGCCAGCCTAAAGCCTGTATTACACCAGCCGATTATTCGGCAGATTATCGCTAACTAGTGTTCGTAGTAACGCTCGTTTGCGATCATCTAGCAGTGTAATACTGCCGCCGATTCATCGGACAATCCATATCTTTTGACAGGTTAAAAAATCCTCGTTTGTTGGCGGCAGATCGTGGTGTCTAATCTCGACCTGCTATCGGGAAACAATTATTCAGTATAGGGAAGAGCGATGGTATAACGATCACTCCTTCCTGTACTGAGCTAGCGAGCAGACAATTGTTGGGAAGGAACACTTCCTTCCCGACATTCGCCGGCAGAATCGGGCTGTGTAATACTGCTAGGCCAACTAAAGGCTGTATTTGTAAGTAAATGTTATTTAACCATTGTCGGGGGCTTTTGTCTGATATATTTAAACTGATATGTAGTTACCATTGACCTCCTATCATTTGTCCTAGGAAACAGTGGTGTAGGAGTATATGGTGGGAAGTTCAGCTTTGATGCCTTCTCTCACAGCCGTGCCTGTCTCCTGCGCAACACTTCCATTGAGTGTGTCACTTACCTGCGCTATCCTCCCTATGCTGAGAAGCAGCTGCGTCTCATGCAGTGGGCCACATCTATCTCCAGAACAAACTGGTGTCGCATATCGTAAAGACGTTTTATAACCTTTGTTTGGAGAGCTGCATTCGATGTCCTGTGCAGGCATATGAATGTTTCTGCTTTCAATATGGATGTGAAACTTGTGTCCTACAGCCAAGATCATTTAGTCTTGGCAATGTGATTATAGTATAAATTATTTTAAATGCAGTGCATATGCGTGGGGAAATATTAACCCTATAGCTGTGTACCTTTTTTCACTGGTATGCACTAATGTTTAGGAGATCAGTATCTTGTCACCAGATACTTTTAAAACCATTAATTTGGCATTAAAAAGAGAAACGTTGAAAAATGGCAGCTACTTCAAAGCTTTGCGTTTTTGTATGTATTTTAATAAAATTAAATTGATATGGAATTGATATCTATATGCAAAGGTTTCCGTGTCACAGTTCAACTTTCTGCATCTGTAGTTATACATGGTGGTCAGATTACAGTTTATAGGAATTGGTTCTATTTTCAGTCCTTGTATTCAGAAAAAAATGGAATGCCACACTCCCAGACAATGACAGTAACTTTAATATCATGATGGAATGAAAAGTGTTACTGTAATTGGGAATTAAAGACTACTTTATTTCTTAGCTAGTTATATTTGTGATAGATTTCTAGGTCTGCCTAGAACGCAGAATGTCCTGATATATTTGCAAAGGGATTTATTCAGATAATGTGTTCTTGATGTAACAGGTCCTGCTTCAAAATGCCAGTCTTGTAAGGCCTCCTGCACACAACTGTAGGTGTCCTGTTGCCGTATTGCGGATCCACAATACACGGGCACTATTCTATGTGCATTCCGCATCACTGATGCGGACCCATTCACTTCAATAGGTCCGCAAATCCGGAGATGTGAAACGGAAGCCCTACAGAGTGCTTCCGTGGGGTTTCGTCCTGTACTTCCGTTCCGCAAAGAGAACATGTTCTATCTTTTTGCGCAATGGCCGGATTGCGGACCCATTAAAGAGAATGGGTCCACGATGCGCTGCGGCTGCCCCACAGCCGGTGTTCGTGCATTGTGGCCTGCATTTTGCGTGCCGTAGCACAGCCACGGGCGCGCATGTTCGTGTGCAGGAGGCCTAAGTCTGAACATCCTATACTTCAAAGAGAAAAATATTCTTCAAGTTGCCTTGTGTAGCCTGATCTGTACCCATGAACTATGTCTGGTCTCCTCACTCCAAGCTTGATCCACTGTCCATGGCATAATTATAAATCTCTCATGGGTACATTCGAGTGTACACTGTCTCAGACCGGCCTTCTGTCTTGGCTGCTGTGAAAAGGTAATCGCTTAATTGGCAAAATAATAAAAACTATATCTATGCACCTATTACACACAGATATAAGATTAATAGCATCAGCTTAAGCTATGTTCAAAAACTCTGTTCCCCCCCATTGTAATGATTCCTCTGAGCAAACTTTTAACAGCTAATTAAAATGGACCTCTAGCATAATTAACGTAGTCATCCCATGAAAAATGATCACCTATCCACAAGATAGGTGATAAGGATGTCAGACTGCTAGCACCAGCGATTATGAGAATGCAGGTATGTCCACTGTTTCTTTCACTTCTGAGCGAGCTCTTCTTTGTCATCCCCTAGAAGTGAAAGATGTAGTGGGGAACTGACATGCACACTACCACTCAATTCTGATAAGGGAACACTGTTTCTTGGCATTGACAGGGGGATGGGGTGTCTGTTGTTTAACACCTATGGTGTGGGAAAGCAGCGTTTCCCCATTATCTATCAATGGAAAAACAGCCAGCAGCACTCCAAATTGACAAAAGAAAAGTGTGGTTTATTGGACCCAAAGTCAAGCGACGTTTCAACAGCTTGTTGCTGTCTTTATCAAGCATAGTGCACATGTGTTACAGACATGCTTTAAATAGGGACATCAATTCACAATAACTTAACATCAATTGAAGAGTATATGATCAAAATACAGAAATTAAGTGATACATGTGGTTAAAAAGATTACATATAGCAAACTGCAAAAATCTGGCAAATACAGTGCATCAAAAAAATATAAAACATTAATACAGCATCTTATGTTTACTGTGAGAGATCTTAATGAGTGCAAGTGATTACCCTAATAGAGTGAATTAAAAACTCACTGTCCAGTGGGTAACTGTATGCAGCATAGATCGTGCTCCGTGGCGTCCCCATTCACTAACCGCGCATGCGCGAGAGAGACAAGTCTCGCGATTACTCCGGCGTCTAGAGACTGAATAGCAGCCACAACCAAGATGGCCGAAACGGCCTCACACGTATTATGCGCATGTCCAGACGGTAATAGGTGCCGCCCAACAGTCACTATGTAAACGTAGTCATGGGAATGAATAACAACAAATCCATGGATCCTGATTCTATCAATATAGTGTTTAATCGCAGGGTCTAGGACACTGTCACCCGCCGATCCACATGGCAAAGCATGCATGACCTCTGGGCACAGCGTCTTATCAACCCATTACTTTGGCTGTAGGAAAACAATATACAAGGTAGAGAGAGGGTGTCACCCAACAATGATAGATCATGTTAATGAGCCATCAGTGTAAATTAAGGAGGAAATTGGCGTCGCCAGGATGTCCCCGCGAACCGCCATCAATCCCCCATAGGGGTGCATCGCTCTCCCACCCATACATTTAGATATCTGAGCCAGGTCAGTATAAAAAGATAACAATGATGATCCAGGTGCCATGGAAAAATAAATAGAAATGAATACATATATAGACTGTATAGGTAGGCATCCAGTACAATGTGGACTAAATTCCGCATAAATAATACATCAATGATCAAAGTGTGTAGTGAGCGGATAAAGTGAACAAAACTTGGGTAGCCAACTGGAACCGCGCTATACAACGCATCATACAGCACCTCAATCATGGCAGTAAGGATAGAGCGAATCTAAAAACAAAAAGAGAGAATGTTTATATGAGAATTTTGCTAAAATTTGTGCACACCCCCCTCTACACTCACTTCACTGCTGCTTTAGAATGTCCTCGGAGCAGAGCAGGGAGCTAAGCCCCGCCCATCAGCACGGGCCATTAATAGAGGAGCCTGGCTGCTTAATAGTGCAGCCAGGGCTCAGTACAGTGTGCTAGAGGGCGATCCTGTCTCCCCTCCCTCTCCTAACTATTAGTACAGCCCAGCTTCTGCTACAGAGACTGCTCTGTAGTCGGCAGTAACAGGAGGGAGAGGGGAGACAGGAAGTGCTGCAGAAAGAAGATGCTGTGCCTGTCACTGTCAGGAGCCCATACATTCCAGGCTTATCCCTGCCAACCCTAGCTGTCCTGCATCTCATGTAGCCCCCCCCCCCTCCTGCTGCATTCATCTTCTGTCCTTTGCCCCCCCCCCCCCCCCAGCTGCATTCATCTGCTGTCCTTTCAGAAGCCCCCCCAGTCCTGTCCTGTGGGCCCCCTACTTATCTGATGCCCTGCCCTCTAGGCCCCCTATCCATCTGATGCCACACTCCTCTGGGTGCCCATGTGCAGCTTGGGGACACCAGTATGAGGCCAGAATGGGGACTGGAAGATCACGGAGTGGCAGGGAGCAGGCGAGTATAGTACAACTGTACAATGCACCGCTAGTTCACATCACATTTTTGTCCCACATTTAAGGCTGGGTTCACATCACGTTTTTCCCATCCGTTTAATATATACAAAAAAAACTTATTCGGATGCCTCATACTGATGCCATGACAGTGACATCCGTTCACCATAGAGTTTCATTGTAAAAAAAAAAAAGTATCCACGTTCTTGTATCCTGCACAATCCGGTAAAAAAAATGGAGTACTGCATTTTTGTATTGTGTACATCATAGTCCAGTAAAAACACATGTATGTTAAAGAATCAGATGCCACTGTATGACGCCTGCCTGCCTGCCCGTTTAGAAATGACTGGGCCCCACAGCAAATTTTTAGCTACTCCACTGGTTACCAGGGGTTCAGACCATGGGGACAGACTACAGTCTGTGTCAGCCCTGCAGCAATACATAGAATGGGCGCCTATCCTACAGCAGGGGTCATACTGTGCTGTACATACAGTGTAGTGTGATGTCATGGTCACGTCTCCGGGTATATTACCCAGGAAAGCACAATTCTGCAAAAAGGACATGTTCCATTCCACCAAAAGATAGAAGTGCGGAATGGAACCCCACGGAAGCACTGCGTAGTGCTTACGTAGTGTTCCGTGATTCCGTTTCGCACCCTTCCGCATCTCTGGATTTGCGGACCCATTGAAGTGAATGGGTCCACATCCGTGATGCGGAATGCACACGGAAGGGTGCCCATTTATTGCTGATCCGCATATGCGGTCCGCAATACGGGAATGGCTGGCCCCTTTCACATGAACGATACGGGTTGGCTCCAGATGCGTTCAGTGTGCATTCAGTGAAACTCGCACCTTTTTCAAGCAAGTTCAGTCAGTTTTGTCTACGATTGCGTTCAGTTTTTTCTGCGCAGGTGCAATGCGTTTTGATGCGTTTTTCATGCACGTGATAAAAAACTAAGTTTACAAACAACATCTCCTAGCAACCTGGTGGTGAGCGTGGTGACGTCGGCACAGGTCCTGATGAATGAAGATAGAAGATTTCTATCTTCATTCAGCAGGACCTGCTCCAACGTCACCACGCTCACCACGTTGTGAGCGCGGTGACGTCATCAAAGGTACTTTTCCTTCCAGGTCCTGAAAGAAGATGAGCTGGGCTGCGTGATCAAGTGGATGAGGTGAATAATTAAATTTTTTATTATTTTTTAACCCCTCAAGCCACATGTTACTTAGCATTCTTAATACAGAATGCTATTATTTTCCCTTATAACCATGTTATAACGGGGGGAGCCTATACAAAAATTTGCTGTGGGGCCCAGTCACTTCTAGTTACGCCCCTGGTGGTGTGTGTCATGGATCTTCACTAGGGTTGTATTCGTGGCCACACATCTCTCAGTGGAGTTGTGGGAAAGGGCAGGAACTGAGGAATGGGTGGGGATCAAGGAAGTCGCAGGGGTGAGATGACTATTTTGATCTATCTTTTATTTAATTATTTTGCACAAATCTTGCGTATTAAGGTGTATAGAGTAGCAGTTAGAGATAGACCACAAGGCTCATTATCCTATGTACATAATGAATACGGAACTTTTTTTAAAGCTTTTAATTGTAGCAGTGTAAATGGCCCCCTTGAGCTATGATAGGGAGAGAGCTGCGGCTGAAAGGACCCCCTTCCCCGAGCTGTGATAGGGAGAGCACTGCAGTAAAAAGGAAACGCCCCCTGAGCTGCCAGACTGAAATAAATCCAGCAGAACAATTGGAGCAATGAACAGGGCCGGACTGGCCTGCCGGGATACCGGGAAATTTCCTGCTAGGCCGGCAGGCCCTGCTGACAAGTGGGGGCGGCCGGCGGCAGGGCACAGCAGGAGATGAGCCTCAGGACGGCGATACAGATGTCTATGCTGCGGCAGGGGAGGGAGAGGTGTGTCCCCCTCCTATTCCTCTGATAGGCTGCCAGCACTAGACCGGCAGCCTATCAGAGGCAGGTGCAGGCGGCGCGATGACATCATCGCGCCACCTGAGCCGTATAGCGAGGGACACAGGCTGGAAGAGGCCTGCATCGCATTGCTGGAGGTAAGTATAAGTTTTTATATTTTTTGTTTTTTTTTAACCACCTAACGCAGGGATGCGTCCTGCGGGCGGCTGGGTTATTCCTCCTCGACGCATCGGCGCGTCATCTCGCGAGACGTGAGATTTCCTGTGAACGCACGCTCACAGGATCGCAAGGTAAACAAGTTGATCTACAGCCTGCCAGCGGCGATCATTCGCTGGCAGGCTGTAGATGTGATTTTTTTTAACATCAGAAAGGTATATTAGACGCTGTTTTGTTAACAGCGTCTGATATACCTGCTACCTGGTCCTCTGGTGGTCCCTTTTGCTTGGATCAACCACCAGAGGACACGGGCAGCTCTGTAAGTAGCACCAAGCACCACACTACACTACACCCCCCCCCCTGCCACTTATTAACCCCTGATCACCCCATTCAGACTCCATTCAGACGTCCGTATGGCTCCATTCAGACGTCCGTATGTGTTTTGCGGATGCACAGATCCGCGGATCTGCAAAACACGGACGTCGGCAATGTGCTTTCCACAAATGCGGAACAGAATTGCAGACGTGTGAATGGGGCCTAAGGGTCCCTTATCACCGCCAGTTAGTTAGCCACTTGTTGGGTAGTTAGCGCCCAGCCCACCGTACCACAGTCACTGATTAGCGACAGCGATGACGCTAATCAGCGACTAATCAGCACTAGTACCATATAGTATCTGTAAGTGATCAAGACTGATCGCAATCAGATCTATATTAGTACATTAGGGTCACCTTAGGCTCCAAAATCACAGAAATATCGTGGCAAATATGGGGGGAACTGCTCAAACCCCAAACACTGTAGCGTGTTTTTCATTGGGGGAGCAGTCCCATCGCATGTGGACCGCAGCAAACTACTATCCCCAGCAAAAAAATGCATACAATGGAGGATGTCGGCGCGGTCCACATGCACCACAAAGGCATCCTACACAAACCGAAGCATTGTGCGGATGAAAATATAATCATATATATCACAGAAAAAAATGCAACAAACTGATATGCCACTGACTATACTGGCTAGTCATAAATGCAGATATTAAAAGCTGAGACTTTTGCCAATATATTCCTGTCAGGAAAATATCGGAGCCCATCATGCACCACGTCACGGTCACTCAGCATGGCAAGGGGTCCTACCACTACGCTAACTATGGTGTGAACAAGGTCTGAAGGTGATGAAATCCAGCTCACAGCCAAGCTTCCACACAACCGCCTAGCAGGACAACTAGTGCAATTCCTGACAGGAATATATTGGCAAAAGTCTCAGCTTTTAATATCTGCATTTATGACTAGCCAGTATAGTCAGTGGCATATCCGTTTGGTGCATTTTTTTCTGTGATTTAGATGATTATATTTTCATCCGCACAATGCTTCGGTTTGTGTAGGATGCCTTTGTGGTGCATGTGGACCGCGCCGACATCCTCCATTGTATGCATTTTTTTGCTGGGGATAGTCGTTTGCTGCGGTCCACATGCGGTGGGACTGCTCCCCCAATGAAAAACACGCTACAGTGTTTGGGGTTTGAGCAGTTCCCCCATATTTGCCACAATATTTCTGTGATTTTTGTTTTGTTTTATATGTAAGTGTATGTGCCTTTACCTGGCATTTAAACACTCCTTTGCACCTGGTGACCTCCATCACACGGTCTGATATGGGTGGGGCTTACAGTCTGGCTTTGTTCACATTGCACTAGTTGTCCTGCTAGGCGGTTGTGTGGAAGCTTGGCTGTGAGCTGGATTTCATCACCTTCAGACCTTGTTCACACCATAGTTAGCGTAGTGGTAGGACCCCTTGCCATGCTGAGTGACCGTGACGTGGTGCATGATGGGCTCCGATATTTTCCTGACAGGAATATATTGGCAAAAGTCTCAGCTTTTAATATCTGCATTTATGACTAGTCAGTATAGTCAGTGGCATATCCGTTTGGTGCATTTTTTTCTGTGATTTATATCACCTTAGGCTCCACAAAAAACGCAGTGTTCGCCCGATCAGGCCTGATCTTGTGCGCACACTTGCGTTCAGTCCGCCCCACCGCACTGACAGAAATGTTTTTTTTCTCATCACTGCAAAAACACCGTAAAATCACTGCGGCGCTTTTGAGCTTTCTGGATCTTTATTAGCGATCGCAGCTTTTTTTTTTTGCACATTTTTTGGCAGAGATTTTTTCATCCACATTGATCGATGCGAATGAAGAAATCTGTGCCGTTAATTTTTTCTTTCAGCCCATATGCTCAATATAAGGCCTCATGCACACGATCGTGCCGTTTTTTGCGAACCGCGGATGCGCAAAAAACAGAAGGCGCCTGAGTTGACTTCCGCAATTTGCGGAACGGAACGGGCGCCGGCATTATAAATGCCTATTCTTGTCCGCAAAGCGCGGACAAGAATAGGACATGTTATATTTTTTTAGCGGGGCCGCGGAACGGAGCCACGGATGCGGACAGCACACGGAGTGCTGTCCGCATCTTTTGCGGCCCCATTAAAATGAATGGGTCCGCATCCGAGCCGCCAAAACGGCGGCTCGGATGCGGACCCAAACAACGGTCGTGTGCATGAGGCCTAAGGAAAATAGCAGAAACTCCTAATGCTGGCCATACATGTAATGATTGCGGAGACCCTCAAATGCCAGGGCAGTACAAACACCCCACAAATGACCCCATTTTGGAAAGAAGACACCCCAAGGTATTCGCTGAGGGGCATATTGAGTCCATGAAAGATTGAACTTTTTGTCACAAGTTAGCGGAAAGGGAGACTTTGTGAGAAAAAACTAAAAAATATCAATTTCCGCTAACTTGTGCCAAAAAAAAATCTTCTATGAACTTGCCATGCCCCTTACGGAATACCTTGGGGTGTCTTCTTTCCAAAATGGGGTCACATGTGGGGTATTTATACTGCCCTGGCATTTTAGGGGCCCTAAAGCGTGAGAAAAAGTCTGGAATCCAAATGCCTAAAAATGCCCTCCTAAAAGGTACTCGTTGGACTTTTGGCCCCTTTGCGCATCTTGTCTGCGAAAAAGTGTCACACGTGGTATCGCCGTACTCAGGAGAAGTAGGGCAATGTGTTTTGGGGTGTCTTTTTACATATACCCATGCTGGGTGAGAGAAATATCTCTGTAAATTGACAACTTTGTAAATGACAACTTTTCCCATTTTTTTTATACAGAGATATTTCTCACACACAGTATGGGTATATGTAAAAATACACCCCAAAACACATTGCCCTACTTCTTCTGAGTACGGCGATACCACATGTGTGACACTTTTTTGCAGCCTAGGTGTGCAAAGGGGCCCAAATTCCAATGAGTATTTTTAGGATTTCACAGGGCATTTTTTACGCATTTGGATTCTAAACTACTTTTCACGCTTTAGGGCCCCTAAAATACCAGGGCAGTATAAATACCCCACAAGTGACCCCATTTTGGAAAGAAGACACCCCAAGGTATTTCGTGAGGGGCATGGCGAGTTCATGTAAAATTTTATTTTTTGTCACAAGTTAGTGGAATATGAGACTGTGAAATCCTAAAGGCCCTCATTGGAATTTGGGCCCCTTTGTGCACCTAGGCTGCAAAAAAGTGTCACACATGTGGTATCGCCGTACTCGGGAGAAGTAGGGCAATGTGTTTTGGGGTGTATTTTATTATATACCCATACTGTGTGTGAGAAATATCTCTGTATAAAGAAAATTTAAAAAGTTGTCATTTACAAAGTTGTCAATTTACAGAGATCTTTCTCTCACCCAGCATGGGTATATATGTAAAAATACACCCCAAAACACATTGCCCTACTTCTCCTGAGTACGGCGATACCACATGTGTGACTTTTTTTGCAGCCTAGGTGCGTGAAAGTGTAGTGCAGAATTGTAAAAAGTGTTTAAGCTGGGGGGGGGGGGGGGGCTGAGGTGGTTAATATAGGTACCATATAGGCACATGATAAGGGGGGGGGGGACTACTGGGCTGGCACATGATGGGGGGGACTACTGGGGGCTGGCACATGATAAGGGGGACTACTGGCACATGATAAGGGGCGGCTACTGGCACATGATAAGGGGCGGCTACTGGCACATAAAAGGCGGCACTGGCACATAAGGGGGGGCTACTGGCACATGATAGGGGGGCAGTCTGGCTACTGGCACATGGGGGGGGGGGGCTCTTATTACTGGCACATGATTGGGGGCATCTATTGGGGCACTTATTACTGGCAGATTATTGGGTGGCACTATAGGGGCATCTCCTGAGGCTAAAAAGAAGGTATTTTATATGGGGGGCTCTGTATAGGGGCATTTTATACTGGGATACATTATGGTGGGTACTATGGGGAAGGGGGGAGAGGAGCACTATAGGGTCATCTACGGGGGCACTCAGAAGGGGTATTTTATATGGGGGCTCTGTATAGGGGCATTTTATGCTAGGATACATTATGGTGGGTACTATGGGGAAGGGGGTAGAGGAGCACTATGGGGTCATCTACGGGGGCACTGAGAAGGGGTATTTTATATTGGCACATTATGGGAACATTAGCTCAACTGGGGGCATTACAAAGGGCTATGTTTTGCATATTATAAGGAGAATTATTTCTACTGGGGGGGGGGGGGGGGGGGGCATTATGGTAGGCTTTATTACTCCCCCATGGTATGACCCCCTAGAAGCAGCACCAGCCTCTCCCTGCTCTGCTATCCCTCTGCCCCTTCTCCAAATCCTTATTATGAAATCTTTCTCATTAGGGTAAAGCACATCATCAGCTCCGCCAAGCCCCCCAGCCAAGTGTTTAAGTGGAGTCCGAGACCCCCAAGGGCCAAGCCAAGTAACTAAGTTTTTATGTGAAATATGTTTGTTTGTAGTTGATCTTTATTATCGATTTTACATTGCAGATTTTTTATTTTTTTTGCAGCATATGGGTGAGATTTTATAAATATTTTTATTATTTGGTCGAAAGGCTCATTGGGGGGAGGAGGGGGGATTGTAACAGGACTGCCGTAGAATATCTAAAATAGCTGGTCAAGTAAAATGTTGCATGCAACAATCATTAAATAGGTGGCTAACAAAAAGGGCGTGGTAAAACACTGTCTGAGCATGCTGAGAGTTGTAGTTTTGCAACAGTTGGAGGCATCCTGGTTGGGAAAACACTGTGATAATATGAACAATGGGGGTTCTACAAAAGAGCTATCGTGGGGCAAAGTTCATATTCGTGTTTACACACGTGTTTTAAAATGAATGCTTTTTCCTATTATAAACAAGTAAATAATGACGCAATGCTGTGGGGCTGGTGTGCAACTTTTTCCAGGGCTGGTTTTTATCCCCAGTCCGGCCCTGGCAATGAATGGGGAGATCTGTGGGTCCAGGTGAAGCACAGGGCTGGTTCTAGCTTTGTTGTGATGTACTAGATTGTCAAGTACTATATGATGTATGATTTTCATACATTATAGCATAACCCCTTTAAGTAATGGCTGAAAGGGAAACTTGCTGTTTTGGGTGATGTTCACATGGGGTAGATACGCAGTGGATTTTCTGTCCAGATTTAGTGGTTGGAAAGTCTGCAGTGTAGCAGCAAAGTGATGGATGAGATTTTACCAAATTTTAATTCACAATGTGTGAAGGAAAAGTCTGCATGGACATTGACCTGTCGTGCAGATTTTAAATCCACAGCATGGCAATATACAGTGCGGATTTCACCCTTTGCAATGCATAAGGTGAAACCTTCAGCAAACCTGGGGCTCAATTTGTGACAAGGCCATCTGCTGCATTTTTTTCTACCCAATTTATATCCGGTGTGGGTATATTAAAGGGCATGTCTGATTTCATATTGAGGGTGACTGCTGGCAAAACTCCCATCGATCACCGGTTTAAAGAGGCCGCAGAGCTTGTGTGATTGCTGCGTCCTCTTCAGTATTTACATGTATGCCGCCATCTGATGATGGGTCATCAATATCATAAAACTGGACAACTCGCATGTGGATGTGAGCACAGAACATTAGATCTGCAATCACATAGTAACTGACTGTACCATAAATCACTATGATGCAGTCAGGTCAGGAGAGCAGCGGTCGGTCCAGGTGATGTGGTAGTCACGGTTGTGTGAATCAGCCTAAGGCTTATTGCACACGACAGTATATTTTCACGGTCCGCAAAACGGGGTCCCGTTTTTCCGTGATCCGTGACCGTTTTTTCGTCCGTGGGTCTTCCTTGATTTTTGGAGGATCCACGGACATGAAAAAAAAGTCGTTTTGGTGTCCGCCTGGCCGTGCGGAGCCAAACGGATCCGTCCTGAATTACAATGCAAGTCAATGGGGACGGATCCGTTTGACGTTGACACAATATGGTGCAATTTCAAACGGATCCGTCCCTAATGACTTTCAATGTAAAGTCTGGAGTCCCTTTTATACCATAGGATCGGAGTTTTCTCCAATCCGATGGTATATTTTAACTTGAAGCGTCCCCATCACCATGGGAACGCCTCTATGTTAGAATATACCGTCGGATATGAGTTAGATCGTGAAACCTCATTTCCGACAGTATATTCTAACACAGAGGCGTTCCCATGGTGATGGGGACGCTTCTAGTTAGAATATACTACAAACTGTGTACATGACTGCCCCCTGCTGCCTGGCAGCATCCGATCTCTTACAGGGGGCCGTGATCAGCACAATTAACCCCTCAGGTGCCGCACCTGAAGGGGTTAATTGTACTATCATATCCCCCTGTAAGAGATCAGGGCTGCCAGGCAGCAGGGGGCAGACCCCCCCTCCCTCCCCAGTTTGAATATCATTGGTGGCCAGTGCGGCCCCCTCCCCCCCCCTTCCTCCCTCTATTGTAATAATTCGTTGGTGGCACAGTGTGCGCCCCCCCCCCTTCCTCCCTCTATTGTAATAAATCATTGGTAGCACAGTGTGCGCCCCCCCCCCTTCCTTCCTCTATTGTAATAAATGTGCCACCAACGAATAATTACAATAGAGGGAGGGGGGGGGGGCCGCACTGGCCACCAATGATATTCAAACTGGGGAGGGGGGGAGGGTCTGCCCCCTGCTGCCTGGCAGCCCTGATCTCTTACAGGGGGATATGATAGTACAATTAACCCCTTCAGGTGCCGCACCTGAAGGGGTTAATTGTGCTGATCACGGCCCCCTGTAAGAGATCGGGTGCTGCCAGGCAGCAGGGGGCAGTCTTGTACACAGTTTGTAGTGTATTCTAACTAGAAGCGTCCCCATCACCATGGGGACGCCTCTGTGTTAGAACCGACAGTATATTCTGAGTTTTCACGAAGTGAAAACTCAGCTATGAAAAAGCTTTTATGCAGACGGATCTTCTGATCTGTCTGTATAAAAAGTAACCTACGGCCACGGATCACGGACACGGATGCCAATCTTGTGTGCATCCGTGTTCTTTCACGGACCCATTGACTTGAATGGGTCCGTGAACCGTTGGCCGTGAAAAAAATAGGACAGGTCATATTTTTTTCACGGCCAGGAAACACGGATCTCGGATGCGGCTGCAAAACGGTGCATTCTCCGTTTTTTCCACGGACCCATTGAAAGTCATGGGGTCCGCGAAAAAAAACGGAAAACGGCACAACGGCCACGGGTGCACACAACGGTCGTGTGAAAGAGGCCTAAGGCTGTTTTCACACAGTAAGGCCTCTTGCACATGAACATTGTGTGCCCGTTTCGTGCATTGGGGACCGCAATTTGCGGTCCCCAATGCACAGGCAACATCCGTGCAGCCACCGGGACGGATCGAGACACATTTAACTTGAATGGGTCCGTAATCCGTCCGCACCGTAAAAAAATAGAACATTCGAGTGAATGGGTCACATGGCCTCAATACGGCCACGAGCAGGCAACGGCCGTGTACATGAAAAAAGTCAGTTAGAAATGGCACCGCGGCAGGACCGCATAAAATCCTCACCAAAAACTGCAAGTAACACATGTGATTTTTTTGTGTGTGATTTTATTATTTATTTTTTGTACTGAAATTAGTGCAGCATTTCTGTTTTACAGTCCACACCGGTGTGGAGGTAGCCTTAGGGCTCATGCATACGACCATATGCGGTCCTCAAAAAAATGGATGACGTCCATGTTACATCCATTTTTTTATTTTTATTTTTTATTGTAACAATGCCTGCCCTTGTCTGCAAAACAGAAGAATAGGACATGTTCTATTTTTTTGCGGAGCGGACATATGGATACGGAATGCACACTGAGTCATTTCCATATTTTTTGCAGCCCCAATGAAATGAATGGTTTCGCATACGGGCCACAACAAAAATGGAAAGGACACCGACAAAATATACGTTCGGATGCATAAGACCGATACTTGGGCCAGTTATCGGGGATGAGTGTTTGTAGAAAGGCTTGATAATCGGCTTGTGTAAAGATGCCCGTTATCACGTCTTGGCACCTAAAATCATTGTTTCTGGAAATCTGATTATCCTATATAAACAGCGATGATATTTTATCCCTAACCATTGTAGGGAAATGTAGTGTAATATGATGCCCATAGATATTAATGGGAATCCATGTGAAACAAACCAGATACTGAGAGTTGTCTTTTTAATAAGCATTTCTTAAGTGGAAGTTGTGATCTGGGAAATGTACACGTTGCTTGTTTTATGATATTGTGTGTGCCAGTCTTCTTCAGGCAGTCAGAATCTAAAGTAGAATGTTAGAGCTCGCACACCCAGGACTCACACGACAGCTGCTGAAGTCCCGGAGCAGTGGTCATGCCAACTCGGTGGTGGGTGCAGCCTGGTTCATAACTATGTCAAGCATTCCACACTGTCCACTGCCCCGCTTCATCACAGTGAGGGTTAAAGTTGTTGTCTCATCTGAGAAATTATCAATGTCAGATAGGTGTGGGTGCCATCTCTGTGACCCACACCTATCTCCAGACCCCTGAAGTGGGCGAAAGCAGCTGCCCAAGTGCAACCGCCCTTCCTTCATTTCTATGGGACTGCCGAAAATAGCCGGTTGCTGAGCTTGCACGTTTTTCAGAATATTTTCAGAATTCCCATATGGAGAGCTCGCCGCACACGCACGGTGTGCTTTCCTTCATTTTCGGGGGCCCGTTCTGGGGCCTGCACCTTTATGACATTGGTGGCATATCCTAGCGTATCCGTTCTGTGGTCTGGAAATCGTAGATCCACAAAATACAGATTCAGTCCGTGTGCTGTCGGCATATTTGCAGATCGATTGACTTAAATGGGTCCACGGTCCACATTTTGCAGGCATATTGTATCTGCATACAATGTTTTTTGTCCGGCCGAAACCCTGCATTTCTGCTGGAAATCAGCCGGACCTCAATGGGGATATGGTGGTGAAGTGGAGGATCTGGCAGCTTGTTCCAGCACAGATATCAGAACGGAGATGTGAACAAAGCCATAGACCATTCTCTAGTAAATGAAATAAAATGATTCTCTAAAGTACTGAATGTTTTAACTATTTGTAATGTTATGGACTTGGCTTCTTGCGAGATTTTGAAATGCAAAGAAAAACACATTAAACAGGTTGGCGTTAAAGCGGCTGGGAGAACGATATAGATGACCTATCCACCGACACCCCTGTCAGAATGGTGTCCCTTAAAACAAGGAGATAAAGTATTGCTTTAAAAAGCCCCGTCTAACAAACTGTCTCCTTCCTTTGAGCCTGAACACTATGTACTAAGGAAAAAAAATACTCAAGTGTTTCTTGAGGATTCGGATGTGATGGAAGCTGGTGTACAAGCAGAAAGTCCTAGTGGTATTTCTGACACCAACCCACATACGTCCACATCAGAACCATCAAGAGTTAAAGGGGTTCTAAGAAAATGAAAATACTTGAATATTACTTTATTATAAATAATAGACAAAACAAGTCATTATAAAAATTGAAAGGTATTTGGGTATAAGGAGCAACCATTAGGAGAAATATAATGGCCCCGTCCTATTAGGACACACAAAACCTGTCCTAATCACACAGGACAAGTTACTTCACAATACTGAGCTAAAGAGCTTCCTCATCCTCCCTTCTGCTCTGCTTGTCAGGAATTATGATCCTGAATGCAGATGATAAGATCTTCAGTTGAATCTGAGTAGGAAAAGAGTTCATGAGGAGACATGAAGTATGGAGAGGACGGACAGGACAGACTGTGGTAATGGAGACTGCATACAAGTGCTGCTGCTCATTAGTCACATCTCACCCTCCTCTCTGTACTATAGTGTAAGTGACGCCGAGTCCAGGAATATAACTTTATCTTCATACCCACCTGCATTCTGACACTGTGCTCCCATAAACCAGCAGAATAATGCGTTGACAGAACTCCTGTGCTCACGCACATAATGGAGAGGACTCAAAGAGGAGTCCTCTCAATGCATTTTAGTGCTGGTTTGTTGGAGTGCAGCGTCAGAATTCAATCCCATTAACGGGTGTCTGTTACCAGGAAGTTTACTCTAAGGCTCCTTTCACACGGGCGAGATTTCCACACGGGTGCAATGCGTGAGGTGAACGCATTGCACCCGCACTGAATCCGGTCCCATTCATTTCTATGGGGCTGTTCACATGAGCAGTGATTTTCACGCATCACTTGTGCGTTGCGTGAAAATCGCAGCATGTTCTATATTGTGCGTTTTTCATGCAACGCATGCCCCATAGAAGTGAATGGGGCTGCGTGAAAATCGCAAGCATCCACAAGCAAGTGCGGATGCGGTGCGATTTTCACGCATGGTTGCTAGGAGATGATCGGGATGGGGACCTGATCATTATATTATTTTCCCTTATAACATGAATAAAAGGGAAAATAATATCATTCTTAATACAGAATGCATAGTAAAATAGGGCTGGAGGGGTTAAAAAAGATAAAAAATAATTTAACTCACCTTAATCCACTTGTTCGCGCAGCCTGGCTTCTCTTCTGTCTTCATCTGTGAGGAAAAAGACCTGTGGTGTCGTCACTGCGCTCATCACATGGTCCAATCACATGATCCATCGCCATGGTGATGGATCATGTGACGGACTATGTGATGAGCGCAGTGACGTCATCAAAGGTCCTATTTATCAAAGATGAAGACAGAAGAGAAGCTGGGCTGCGCGAACAAGTGGATTAAGGTGAGTAAATTATTTTTATTTATTTATTTTTTTAACCCCTCCAGCCCTATTGTACTATGCATTCTGTATTAAGAATGCTATTATTTTCCCTTATAACCATGTTATAAGGGAAAATAATTACATCTGCACAACCTTGAACCCAAACCTGACCTTCAGTGAAGAAGTTCGGGTCTGGTTACCACATTCCGTTTTTTTATCACTCGCGTGCAAAACGCATTGCACCCGCGCGATAAAAACTGAACAACGGAACGCAATTGCAGTAAAAAATGACTGCAATTGCGTACCTACTCGCACGGGTTTGCCGCAATGCACCCGGAACGCATCCGGACCTAATCTGGACACGCTGGTCTGAAAGGGGCCTAAGGATGGTTGTACATAGTGCAGATTTATCTGCAGAATATCCACATGAAATCTGCACCAAAATCACACAAACAATGCACAGAAATCCTCCCTATTTATTGCGTTTTTGGTATGTTTTTTTTGTGCAGCTTTTATGCAGATTTTCCACAGACTGAAAAGGATGAAATCCACACAAGAAAATCCCAACAAGGATTGACATGCTGCAGATTTCAAAAAATCTTTCTATCTTGACTAACAGGAACAGGTTCCCGAATAGTCATCTCCCCTGGTCCTATCAATCAAGAAGGAGAGGGACAAGCTGGCAGAGAAAACAGAAGGTGCAAGGATGCACCTAGTGGTGTGGTCCCACCCTCTGTGCCCTAACTTTTCATTTGCATTTGTTTTAAAAACATTTATTCCCCAGAATGAAGCAATGGATCGCTTAGTGAAAAGTATTATTACATTCAGCAATGATAGCCCTACATTGGTGGAGTTTTATCAAAACTAGTTCAAAGGAAAAGTGGCATTGTTGCTGTCACGCTTTGGTGTGGGAGGGAAACACCACACCGAGCATAGGAGGGAAGGGGGGGAACAGGGAATCAGGCCTAAGAACTAGGGAAGGAAAATTAACACCTCCTAGTGAAAACCCTAACTGACTGCCAGTATGAACAGACCCCAAAGGTAGGTGAGTTCATATGCAGGAATACCTAGAGTCCTATCCAGCCCTAGAGGACCCTGGTACTAATGGCAGGCATGAGACTACCTGTTCCTCCAAAAGAAAGGACGAACAGGAGTCTCCTTCAGGCCTAATACAAACAATAGGGAAATGCAACAGACAGAACCCAAACAAAATGCCAAAGGGGAAGAAAAGACTTAACTTCAAAGAAGCAATGGAAGAACAAGGAACTCAACTATAAATAGAGAAGGTTAAATGACCCTAATAGCCACACTTGGGATAAGAAGGTGTGGCAAGCACCAGAAACAACACAGACGTCATTTGATCTAAACGGAAAACATGTCAGATCTAACCACGTGTTGCCAGTCTCACCGATCTCCTGCCACCTGTCGGGGGAACGTCCGTGACAGTTGCCCATAGCAACCAGTCAGATTGCTGCTTTCAGTTTCTAAAAGAGCTCTGAAAAATTAAAGGTGGAATCTGATTTCCTTTGCACCAGGTCTGATAACTCTCCTAAAAAAAAAAAAAAACATATTCTCTGCCGCGTACCAAAGCCCAAACAAAAAATCCAAATTACTTGCCCAAGATTATGTAATATTTCTATTTTTATTTACAGAAACATTTGGTTAGGTCAGTACTCTTTACTGTAAATATAAATGGCCAACTCATTCAGCCATTCATACAAATAATACTTAAAGGGGTGTTCCTACCTGGATATTTAAGGCATATACACAGCATAGATGAATTGAGCTTTCTCAATTTGTGGGTGTGCTTGGCTATTTTCATCCTTCCAAAGAAGTCACCTCTCCATTCATAGTGGTGCCAAAGTAGGACCTGTGCCTATTGGAGATTTATGGAATATCCTGTGGTAATACTTTTTTAAAGAGTTAGTTTATCCTATGGTTAGGCTATCATAGTCCAAAAAATATCAGTATCAGATCATGGGGGGCTGACTCCCAGAACCCCCACTAATACGCTGGTTAAAGGAGCCGTGGTACTCCTTTACCAGGCACAGTGCCTTATATTTTCCCTTCAGTTGGAGTCCTAGGAGTCAACCCCCACTGATCTGATGATTTCACCATTATTCTGTGCTACGCTACAGGACGTTCCTTTGTCCCAATTCTTTACTGATAGAAAATACAGATTATTGCTATGCGGTCAAAATAATATGTTTTTCAACATTATCACATTAGACCCTGGCCTCAGGGTTAGCCACTCTACACTACTCACAAAAAGTTAGGGATTTTTAGCTTGTGGGTGAAATTTCAGGATGAACCTAAAATGCACTCTAATCTTTACAGGTGAATGTAATGGGACGTTCTCTAAACTTTTGAATGGACATGTCCAACTGTTCAGTGTTTCAGAACTTTTTGCACAACTTGCTGTTATCTAACACAGAGCTTAAAGGGAACTTGTTACCGGGATTTGATGTATAGAGCTGAGGACATGGGTTTCTAGATGGCCGCTAGCACATCTGCAATACCCAGTCTCCATAGCTCTGCGTGCTTTTATTGTGTAAAAAAAAAGATTTGATCCATATGCAAATTAACCTGATATGTGTCCTGTACGTGAGATGAGTCCAGCGTGAAGGAGCGCAGGACCGGCCCGCATCCTCCGAATCTCCTCCTTGCTCCCCGACGTTAGAAAGCCAAGGTGCCGTAATCTCATGATGCACGAGCTAGCGCATGCGCAGTGTCGTCATAGTGTTCCTTCCCTGTGCTGGCATCAGCCTCAGGGAAGGAACTGCGTATACGCTAGGTCGCGCATCGCGAGATTACAGCGCTCTGGCTTTCCGACGTCGGGGAGCAAGGAGGAGATTCGGAGGATGCGAGGCGGTGCTGGGCTCCTTCACGCTGGACTCATCTGACGTTCAGGACACATATCAGGTTAATTTGAATATGGATCAAATCGTTTTTTTTACCCAATAAAAGCAGACAGAGCTATGGGGACTGGGTATTGCAGATATGATAGCGGCCATCTAGCAACCCATGTCTTCAGCTCTATATATCAAATTCCGGTGACAGGTTACCTTTAATGGCAAAATTCACAACAGGTGTGTGTTTGATCCATGAATCGGCCAGTAAATTTCCTGGTTCAATTAGAATTGGTATTTAAACAGTCCTCCTCATCATGCTGTTCACATTTTGACATCATGAGACCAAAACAACACCTAACAACTGATCAACAGTACCTCGCCATTGTGAGGCTTCAAGCTGGATGTTCTCAGGTGGAAGTGGCCACTGAGCTTAAAGTGTCATCAGCAGGTTGCAACAGAGATACAGAGAGACTGCAAGAGTCATAGAAAGACATAGAAGTGGACATCCTTTGGCCACATCCAACACTGATGACCGCTTCATTGTGCACATGAAGGCACAATTAAGGGAGGTGAGAGGCACCCGAGTGTCACGTCAGACTATTTAAAACCGTTTACATCAGCGTGGTCTGCGTGCTAGAAGACCTGCAAGGGTACCTGACCACACCACCAGGCACAGGCGTCATTTTCTTGCATGGGCCAGGGAATATCTACACTGGATGAGGGACCAGTGGGCCTCAGTGCTGTTCACTGATGAAAGTCGATTCATACTTTGTAGAGATGCTGGCCACCAACGATGATGGAGACATCAAGGAGAGCACCATGAATCAGCCACAGACGCGCCTTTGGTGGTGGTGGTGGTGTTGTTACGGTGTGGGCCAGTGTGTCTAGTCAATACAGAACTGCCCTACACTTTTTGAATGGTACAGTGACCAGCCCATACTTCATGAATAACATTATTAATCCAGTCATTGTGCCTCGGCATGAACAACACAGTCCTAATTTCATCTTCATGGATGACAATGCGCCAACTCATCAAGGTCACATCATTAGGGAACAGCTGCTGGAGACTGGGGTACCTCAAATGGAGTGGCCTGTACTTTCTCCAGACCTGAATCCCCTTGAAAACATCGGATCAGCTAAGTTGCCGTGTAGACGCTCGTAACTCTATATACCAGAACCTAAATGACCTGAGGGCCGCCCTTCAGGAAGAGTGGGATGCCATGCCTCAGCAGACAATAAGTCGACTTGTGAACAGCATTAGACATTTTTGTCAAGCTGTAATTGATGCTCAAGGCCACATGACAAGTTATTGAGACATTGACATTTTTTGTGGGGGTATACCCACCACTGTTGCTGGCTTTTGTTTCAATAAATCACCATTGCATGCTTCTATGTCACGTGTAGTGGGGAAGGGGAAAACACCAGATACACACAAGAAATAGACAACAGTCTAGACTTCAAAAGCTAAGGAAGAGGGATGGTGACCTCCTAGTAATCCCTAGGCCTTTCCCTAACTCCTGCCAGTATGAGCAGATCCTGATGGTAGAAATGCTCATATGCCGTATACCTAGGCCCTTCTGATACTGATGACCTCTAGGATAGGTAGCAGGAGACGAGACAGCTGGTTCCTTCCCAGATGAAGGAACCCGCGTCTCCCTGAGGCCTAGAAACAAAACACACCAGAGAATAACAAACAGGAAAGGCAACTAGCACTTAGCTTTGGGATGTATGGAGAAACAGGAGATCCAAAACAAACAAGCTCTAGCAACTCCAACAGGAAATATCAACCCCATGGTCAGCAGTGTGAGGCGGAACTAAATAGAGCCTCATCACTGATAACGAGCAGAACCTGAGGAGAGGTGAGATCCTGCCAAGCAACATACTAAGAGGAAAGCAGAGAGACTTGTCAGATAGCCTCACATGCCCTACTTAAATGCCCTACTTTCATGATATAATATCACTGTAGCGTGAACTTATTATGTTTTCCATAAATTTCACCAGAAAGCCAAATATACCTAACTTAGTAGTGTATATTACTGGCTGCTCATGTGTTAGGAACGCCATTTAAGGCAGCAGGTACTGTAATTCACTGTTATTAAACCATCGGCCCTCATGTCACGTTTACGGCAGTTCTTCTTACCTTGCCGAAGCTGCAGTCCTAAATGGCTGCTGATAGATGGGACTAGTCATAAAACCTTCCATCTGCATCCTTCAATGACTTACGGGATGGACCAGGGAGCCAGCATGTGCAATCTGTCTGCACTGGTAGTCAATGGAAGCTGCTGATGGAGAGGACTGATCACATGACCTTCCATTAGCAGTTATTTTGGGACCACAGTGCCGACATGCAGGTAACAGGAACTGCTAATAAACATTAACTAATCTTATTAACCACTTCACATTTGGGCCATTTGCCCCCTTCCTGACCAGGCCTAATTTTGCAAATCTGACATATGTCACTTTATGTGGTAATTAGAGTTGAGCGAACACCTGGATGTTCGGGTTCGAGAAGTTCGACCGAACTTCCCGGAAATGTTCGGGTTCGGGATCCGAACCCGACCCGAACCTCGTCCCGAACCCCATTGAAGTCAATGGTGACCCGAACTTTTCGGCACTAAAAAGGCTGTAAAACAGCCCAGGAAAGAGCTAGAGGGCTGCAAAAGGCAGCAACATGTAGGTAAATCCCCTGCAAACAAATGTGGACAGGGAAATGAATTAAAATAAAAAAAAAATTAACCAATATCAATTAGACAGAGGTCCCATAGCAGAGAATCTGGCTTCACGTCAGCAGAGAATCAGTCTCTTCATGCCATAGCAGAGAATCTGGCTTCATGTCATAGCAGAGAATCAGGCTTCACGTCACCCACCACTGGAACAGGCCACTGTCACATATTTAGGCCCCGGCACCCAGGCAGAGGAGAGAGGTCCTGTAACAGAGAATCTGGCTTCATGTCAGCACAGAATCAGTCTTCATGTTATAGCAGAGAATCAGGCTTCATGTCACCCACCACTGGAACAGGCCACTGTCACATATTTAGGCCCCGGCACCCAGACAGAGGAGAGAGGTCCCGTAACAGAGAATCTGGCTTCATGTCAGCACAGAATCAGTCTTCATGTCATAGCAGAGAATCAGGCTTCACGTCACCCACCACTGGAACAGGCCACTGTCACATATTTAGGCCCCGGCACCCAGACAGAGGAGAGAGGTCCCGTAACAGAGAATCTGGCTTCATGTCAGCACAGAATCAGTCTTCATGTCATAGCAGAGAATCAGGCTTCACGTCACCCACCACTGGAACAGGCCACTGTCACATATTTAGGCCCCGGCACCCAGACAGAGGAGAGAGGTCCCGTAACAGAGAATCTGGCTTCATATCAGCACAGAATCAGTCTTCATGTTATAGCAGAGAATCAGGCTTCACGTCACCCACCACTGGAACAGGCCACTGTCACATATTTAGGCCCCGGCACCCAGGCAGAGGAGAGATGTCCCGTAACAGAGAATCTGGCTTCATGTCAGCACAGAATCAGTCTTCATGTCATAGCAGAGAATCAGGCTTCACGTCACCCACCACTGAAACAGGCCACTGTCACATATTTAGGCCCAGGCACCCAGGCAGAGGAGAGAGGTCCCGTAACAGAGAATCTGGCTTCATGTCAGCACAGAATCAGTCTTCATGTTATAGCAGAGAATCAGGCTTCATGTCACCCACCACTGGAACAGGCCACTGTCACATATTTAGGCCCCGGCACCCAGACAGAGGAGAGGTTCATTCAACTTTGGGTTGCCCCGCAATATAATGGTAAAATAAAAATAGGATTGAATGAGGAAGTGCCCTGGAGTACAATACTATATTGTTAAGGGGAGGTAGTTAATGTCTAATCTGCACAAGGGATGGACAGGTCCTGTGGGATCCATGCCTGGTTCATTTTTATGAACGTCAGCTTGTCCACATTGGCTGTAGACAGGCGGCTGCGTTTGTCTGTAATGACGCCCCCTGCCGTGCTGAATACACGTTCAGACAAAACGCTGGCCGCCGGGCAGGCCAGCACCTCCAAGGCATAAAAGGCTAGCTCTGGCCACGTGGACAATTTGGAGACCCAGAAGTTGAATGGGGCCGAACCATCAGTCAGTACGTGGAGGGGTGTGCACAGGTACTGTTCCACCATCTTATTGAAATGTTGCCTCCTGCTAACACGTTCCGTATCAGGTGGTGGTGCAGTTAGCTGTGGCGTGGTGACAAAACTTTTCCACATCTCTGCCATGCTAACCCTGCCCTCAGAGGAGCTGGCCGTGACACAGCTGCGTTGGCGACCTCTTGCTCCTCCTCTGCCTTCGCCTTGGGCTTCCACTTGTTCCCCTGTGACATTTGGGAATGCTCTCAGTAGCGCGTCTACCAACGTGCGCTTGTACTCGCGCATCTTACTATCACGCTCCAGTGCATGAAGTAAGGTGGGCACATTGTCTTTGTACCGTGGATCCAGCAGGGTGGCAACCCAGTAGTCCGCACACGTTAAAATGTGGGCAACTCTGCTGTCGTTGCGCAGGCACTGCAGCATGTAGTCGCTCATGTGTGCCAGGCTGCCCAGAGGTAAGGACAAGCTGTCCTCTGTGGGAGGCGTATCGTCATCGTCCTGCGTTTCCCCCCAGCCACGCACCAGTGATGGGCCCCAGCTGCGTTGGGTGCCAGCCCGCTGTGAACCTGCTTCATCCTCATCCTCCTCCACCTCCTCCTCATCCTCGTCCTCCAGTAGTGGGCCCTGTCTGGCCACATTTGTACCTGGCCTCTGCTGTTGCAAAAAACCTCCCTCTGAGTCACTTCGAAGACTCAGAGGGACCACAGTGCCGACATGCAGGTAACAGGAACAGGAATGACCCCTCTTCCTCCTCCTGGGCCACCTCCTCTTCCATAATCACCCTAAGTGTTTTCTCAAGGAGACATAGAAGTGTTATTGTAACGCTGATAACGGCGTCATCGCCACTGGCCATGTTGGTGGAGTACTCGAAACAGCGCAACAGGGCACACAGGTCTCGCACGGAGGCCCAGTCATTGGTGGTGAAGTGGGGCTGATCCGCAGTGCGACTGACCCGTGCGTGCTGCAGCTGAAACTCCACTATGGCCTGCTGCTGCTCGCACAGTCTGTCCAGCATGTGCAAGGTGGAGTTCCACCTGGTGGGCACGTCGCATATGAGGCGGTGAGCGGGAAGGCCTAAGTTACGCTGTAGCACAGACAGGCGAGCAGCGGCAGGGTGTGAACGCCGGAAGCGCGAACAGACGGCCCGCACTTTATGCAGCAGCTCTGACATGTCGGGGTAGTTGCGAATGAACTTCTGCACCACCAAATTCAGCACATGCGCCAGGCAAGGGATGTGCGTCAAATCGGCTAGTCCCAGAGCTGCAACGAGATTTCGCCCATTATCGCACACCACCAGGCCGGGCTTGAGGCTCACCGGCAGCAACCACTCGTCGGTCTGTTGTTCTATACCCCGCCACAACTCCTGTGCGGTGTGGGGCCTGTCCCCCAAACATATGAGTTTCAGAACGGCCTGCTGACGTTTACCCCGGGCTGTGCTGAAGTTGGTGGTGAAGGTGTGTGGCTGACTGGATGAGCAGGTGGAAGAAGAGGAGGAGGAAGCTGAGTAGGAGGAGACAGGAGGCAAAGAATGTTGCCCTGCGATCCTTGGTGGCGGAAGGACGTGCGCCAAACAGCTCTCCGCCTTGGGCTCAGCCGCCACTACATTTACCCAGTGTGCAGTTAGGGAGATATAGCATCACTGGCCGTGCTTACTGGTCCACGTATCTGTGGTTAGGTGGACCTTGCCACAGATGGCGTTGCGCAGTGCACACTTGATTTTATCAGATACTTGGTTGTGCAGGGAAGGCACGGCTCTCTTGGAGAAGTAGTGCCGGCTGGGAACAACATACTGTGGGACAGCAAGCGACATGAGCTGTTTGAAGCTGTCTGTCTCCACCAGCTTAAATTACAGCATTTCATAGGCCAGTAGTTTAGAAATGCTGGCATTGAGGGCCAGGGATCGAGGGTGGCTAGGTGGGAATTTACGCTTTCTCTCAAATGTTTGTGAGATGGAGAGCTGAACGCTGCCGTGTGACATGGTTGAGATGCTTGGTGACGCAGGTGGTGGTGTTGGTGGTACATCCCATGTTTGCTGGGCGGCAAGTGCCAACTTGCCTCCAGAGGCGGAGGAAGAGGCCGAGGCGGCGGCAGCAGCAGAAGAGGCCGAGGCGGCAGCAGCAGAAGAGGTAGCAGGGGGAGCCTGAGTGACTTCCTTGTTTTTAAGGTGTTTACTCCACTGCAGTTCATGCTTTGCATGCAGGTGCCTGGTCATGCAGGTTGTGCTAAGGTTCAGAACGTTAATGCCTCGCTTCAGGCTATGATGGCACAGCGTGCAAACCACTCGGGTCTTGTCGTCAGCACATTGTTTGAAGAAGTGCCATGCCAGGGAACTTCTTGAAGCTGCCTTTGGGGTGCTCGGTCCCAGATGGCGGCGGTCAGTAGCAGGCGGAGTCTCTTGGCGGCGGGTGTTCTGATTTTGCCCACTGCTCCCTCTTTGTCTTTTGCTACGCTGTTGGCTTGGTCTCACCACTGCCTCTTCCTCCGAACTGTGAAAGTCAGTGGCACGACCTTCATTCCATGTGGGGTCTAGGACCTCATCGTCCCCTGCATCGTCTTCCACCCAGTCTTGATCCCTGACCTCCTGTTCAGTTTGCACACTGCAGAAAGACGCAGCAGTTGGCACCTGTGTTTCGTCATCATCAGAGACGTGCTGAGGTGGTTCCCATGTCCTCATCATCAGGAAACATAAGTGGTTGTGCGTTAGTGCATTCTATCTCTTCCACCCCTGGGGAAGGGCTAGGTGGATGCCCTTGGGAAACCCTGGCAGCAGAGTCTTCAAACAGCATAAGAGACTGCTGCATAACTTGAGGCTCAGACAGTTTCCCTGATATGCATGGGAGGTGATGTGACAGACTGATGTGCTTGGTTTTCATGCGCCATCTGTGCGCTTTCTGCAGAAGACTGGGTGGGAGATAATGTGAACGTGCTGGATGCACTGTCGGCCACCCAATTGACTAATGCCTGTACCTGCTCAGGCCTTACCATCCTTAGAACGGCATTGGGCCCCACCAAATATCCCTGTAAATTCTGGCGGCTACTGGGACCTGAGGTAGTTGGTACACTAGGACGTGTGGCTGTGGCAGAACGGCCACGTCCTCTCGCAGCACCAGAGGGTCCACTAACACCACCACGACCATGTCCACGTCCGCGTCCCTTACTAGATGTTTTCCTCATTGTTACCGTTCACCACAATAAGAAAAATATTATTCGGGCCAATGTATTGAATTAAAATTCAGGCCTTTTTTTACAGACACCTAACACTGTCTGGCTATCTATTTAGGTACCGTATTACACTAATACAGGCACACCAGTAATGACAGATTTAGCTGAATATAAATGTGAGGCCTATTTTTTAGGCGCTGTGTGACAGGTATACGTTTAATCACAGAATTAGACTTGTATCTGCACTGTAGCGTGTGTGTTAAGTTTTTCAGAATGACCCTATCAGCACCTTGAATCTAATATATCCTTTTAGGGATAGATTTAAAGTAGGCCTGATACAGCAGAAACCACTAATTTTGAGAATTGCAAATTTGGGAATTGTTTTTCAAACCAGAACAAAAACTGTGCTTTTACGGTCACTAAAAATAACTTGACCAGCTAAAACAGTACTGATTTGGATGAATATAAATGTCAGGCCTATTTTTTAGGCGCTGGGTGACAGGCTCAACTTGCCCCTGATGTAGTATATGGCCAAAAAATATCCACACTATTGATGGTTAAATGCACTTGGGTGACACAGGCTCAGCCTGCACCTGATGTAGTATATGGCCAAAAAATAACCACACTATTGATGGTTAAATGCACTTGATGAAAGCTTGACCCTGATGTAGGATATAGCAAAAAATAACCACACTATTGATGGTTAAATGCACTTGGTGGTAGCTTGTGCTGGCGCACCACAAGCCACAAAATGGCCGCCGATCACCCCAGAAAAAAGTGACTGAAAAACGCTCTGGGCAGCCTAAAAACAATGAGCAATTGAATAGAAGCAGTTCAATGATCCACAGCTGTAGATCGATCACAGATTGAAGTCTTTTGGAGGAGTTAATCTGCCTAATCTCGCCCTAACGTCGCAGCTGCAACCTCTCCCTACGCTTGTATCAGCAGAGTGACGTGCAGCGCTATGTGACTCAAGCTTATATAGAGGCTGGGTCACATGCTGCACTGGCCAATCACAGCCATGCCAATAGTAGGCAAGGCTGTGATGGCCTCTTGGGGCAAGTAGTATGATGCTTGTTGATTGGCTGCTTTGCAGCCTTTCAAAAAGCGCCAAGAAAGCGCCGAACACCGAACCCGAACCCAGACTTTTACGAAAATGTTCGGGTCCGTGTCACGGACACCCCAAAATTCGGTACGAACCCGAACTATACAGTTTGGGTTCGCTCATCCCTAGTGGTAATAGCTTTGAAACGATTTTACTTATCCAAACCATTCTGAGATTGTTTTCTAGTGACATATTGAACTTCATGATAGTAATAAATTTGAGTCAATATATTTCACCTTTATTTATGAAAAATCCCAAATTTACCAAAAAATTTGCTAAATTCGCAATTTTCTACAACATTCCCCATATGCCTACTTTACGTTGGCATCATTTTGTAAATGTCATTTAATTTTTTTAGGACGTTAGAAGGCTTAGAAATTTAGAAGCAATTCTTAAAATTTTTAAGAAAATTGCCAAAACCCACTTTTTAAGGACCAGTTCAGGTCTGAAATCCCTTTGTGGGGCTTACATAGTGGAAACCCCCCATAAATGACCCCATTGTAGAAACTACACCCCTCAAGTTACTTAAAACAGTTTTTACAAACTTTGTTAACCCTTTAGATGTTCCACAAGAATTAAAGGAATATGGAGATCACATCTAATTTTTTTGGCAGATTTTTCATTTTAATCAATTTTTTTCTTTAACACATCGCGGGTTAACAGCCAAACAAAACTCAATATTTATTACCCTGATTTTGCGGTTTACAGAAACACCCTACATGTGGTCGAAAACTGATGTAAGGGCACACGGCAGGGCGCAGAAGAAAAGGAGCGCCATATGGTTTTTGGAAAGCAGATTTAGCTGAACTGGTTTTTAGATGCCTTGTCCCATTTGAAGCCCCCCTGATGCACTCTTACAGTAGAAACTACCATAAAGTGACCCCATTTTGGAAACTAGGGGATAAGGTGCCAGTTTTATTGGTACTATTTTGGGGTACATATGATTTTTAATTGCTCTATATTATGTTTTTTGTGAGGCAAGGTAACCAAAAAATGGCTATTTTGGCGCTGTTTTTATTTTTTACAACATTCATCTGACAGGGTAGATCATGTGTGATTTTTATAGAGCAGATCGTTATAGACATGGCGATACCTAATATGTATACTTTCTTATTTATTTAAGTTTTACACAATAATAGCATTTTTGAAACCAAAAAAATTATGTTTCAATGTGTCCATTATCTGAGAGCGATTTTCCTATGCAGAGGCTCATTTTTTGAGGGATGAGGTGACGGTTTTATTGGTACCATTTTGTGGGACATACGCCTTTTTGATCACTTGGTGTTGCACTTTTTGTGATGTAAGGTGACAAAAATGGCTTCTTTTTTTTTTACGGTGTTCACCAGAGAGGTTAGGTCATGTGATATTTTTATAGAGCTGGTTGTTACGGATGCGGCGATACCCAATATGTATACTTTTTTTTTTTATTTATTTCACTTTAACACAATAATATAATTTTTGAAATAAAAAATGATGTTTTAATGTGCCCATGTTCTGAGAGCTATATTTTTTTTTATTTTTTGAGTGATTTTCTTATGTAGGGGCAAATTTTTTGCAGGATGAGGTGACGGTTTTATTGGGACATATGCCTTTTTGATCACTTAGTGTTGCACTTTTTGTAATGTAAGGTGACAAAAATGGCTTTTTTTGACACAGTTTTTATTTTAAGTTTTTTATGGTGTTTATCGGACTGGGTGGATCATGTGATATATTTATAGAGTCAACTGTCCCGGACGCGGCAATACCAAATATGTCTATTTTATTTAATTCTTTCTATTTTAATATTTTTTTTTATTCCTTGGGGAATTTTTTTTTTTTTACATGTGAAACAATTTTTTTTATTTTAACAATTTTTATTTTTATTTTTTATTTTACACTTTGCATCCCCCATAAGGTCATACAAGACCTCTGCGTGACATTTAACTTTTGATTTCTCCTGTAACTGGGGCTGACATAGTAGCCCCAGTTACAGGGGAAATACATCCCCCAGAGAGGCTGTATAAAAATAACTTTATACGAATGTTCGAAATTAAGCACAAATGCATGCGGATGTTACCCAGTCACACGGGAAGTCCGAAGCCGAGGTCAGCCACTCGTCACCGCCTCAAAGATGCAGAGAAACTCGCGCAAGACCGGAACCATAGAAATCTAAATTTTATCGCGATCACATGATCGCATACCACTTCCTGTCGCACCATGGGAACTGGATGCAAATGCAAATGCCATACCGCATGAACAGAGCCACCGGAACTTAGGTAAAAAGCGATCACATGATCGCATCTTACCGGTAAGCCTGCGCTCACCCAGGCCAAAAAAGCCTGTTTATACAGATCAAGACCTGTGCTGCACTAAATATTTAAAACATGGAGCAGGTTTAGACAGACATGGCATTTCAGCAACAGACCACCCCAATAAAAAAAGGGACTCCTGCACATAGTGTCATCATACAAAACTTATCAGGAGGCACCTCCAAAAGAAGTTATACCTATAAGGCGAATATAGGATGTCTGCAAAGCAAAAAATAATACATAAAATCTATGTAAAATGTGCTAAATAGATGCCTACAAACTATATATACATATAATTAAATATAAAATGTGACATGAGTACTGATTACAGTCGTGCTATGCAAGCTCACACCATACATAGCAGGACCAAATCCTCTATAATAGTAATGAAACAAGTGTATAAAATTATGTATAAATAAGGCGCAACATTATGCGCTATACCCATTCCACATCCATAGAGGGTACCAAGCATGGCCCTCCATAGTATTTCTAGTAAAACACAGTACATGTGAGCATATATTAAAGAACAAGTAGAAGAAAGTACTTACTATATTCATAAAAGTACTTATATAATGCATATAACAACAAGTGCTGCATGGTGCCAAAAAAAAAAGAAAAAACAATACACAATAGACGAAATTGTGATGGTGCAGTGCAGTGCAAGTGAAACATGCAAGTGACATGCAGGGATTTTAAATTTTTAAACTTAAATGACTATATGATGGATAATACAGAACATCCTAAGTTTCACCCATATAACAATTCAATAAAATATAAGCTTAGTACATACGCCGGACTACATATCCAAAGGCTACCCCCCAAAATTAATAAAACCATCAATCAAATATAAAAATATATTAGATGGCACTCTCTTCTCTGTGTTCGCATGATTGTCAACCCGATCCAGATTGTAAATATAGAATGGCCAAATGATCCAAGGCACATGTAAGATCCGCAGGTACCAAATCCCATATTTGTAATCCTATTAAAAATACAGAAACAACAATGTTAGTATAAAATGACAGTTAAAAACACATAGCGAGTGACTGGTTCGAAGCCCGGGCCATAGGCAACAATGTCATATCAGTGCACCGAAGGCAACAGAGAGGGAACACACTCCACAACAAGACAGATTTTAAAGGAATGGGGCAAAACTGTTGCCCTCATTCAAACCAAAAGGTGTAATGGTGCAAAGAAGAAAAATCCATTTGGTTTCTCTTTGGGCCAGTGTTTTTTTCCAATTGCCACTTCGTGTATCTATGAGAACCCGGTCGATACCTCTGACCCGTAATAGAGACCCATCTGATTCGTGTTTTTCCTTGAAGTGTCTTGCCAAGGTCTTCAACTGTGTCTCATCTTCCTCATCTTTAGCTGCTATAATGGATAGCACATGTTCTCTGACTCTTCTCCTCAGAATTACATGGGCAAATGGCCCAGTATATGACCCCCATTGTCATGCAATTAATGGAATGTGTAATCCTGAAGGTTTTGTTATTAGCAGAATTGTGGAACTGTGTTGCTCTCTCCATGTTAGCACAGGCAACACACTTACCACAAGGCTTGCTCTCCCACGGGGTCCCCTTTGTCCCAAAGAGGCCCACCTCTTTGCAGGTATAGTGGCTGCGGACCAGCCGGTAACACAAATTTTTAGCCCTCCTAAAAGTGATTGAAGGGTATGGGGTAATGGCCCCCTGTAGTTGTGGGTCCTGTAATAGAATATCCCAATATTTTGTTAGGGCATTATTTACCTCCTTCCACTTGTTGTTATATTCTGTGATGAATCTCAGTTGTTGGGAGTCTTCCCGCGTACTTTTCTTGTGTAAGAGATCTCTTCTCCTTGATGATCTGGCCCTCCAATAGGCCTTTTCAATACAACGCCTGCCATAGCCTCTCTGCTCAAATCTTTCCCTCAGGTCCCTTGCCGTGACCTCGAACATCTCATCGGAGGAACAAACCCTGCGAACTCGCAGGAATTGTCCGACTGGAATACTTTTAATTAGGTTTCTTGGGTGTGACGAATCTGCATGCAGGAGAGCATTTACTGATGTTTTTTTTCTAAACAGATTGGTCGTGATCCGTCCACCAGCATCCACCTGAAACAGCACATCCAAAAACTCAATTGTACGAGCAATCTTGTAGGTAAGCTTGATATTTCTGTCATTATCATTGAGCAAACCAATGAAATGTCCGAACTCCTCTTCAGTCCCCTGCCAGATAATCAAGATGTCATCTATATAACGTCCCCAATACTGGACGCCATTAGCCTCTGGCAGGGGATCCGTCTGGAGGACTTCCCTCTCCCACAGCCCCAGGAACAAATTTGCATAAGAGGGCGCACAAGACGCCCCCATTGCCGTCCCCCGGAGCTGCAGGTAGAAGGACCCCCCAAACAGGAAGAAATTATGTGTCAGTACATTATGTGTTTGTTTCATGTCAGTTCTCTGTGCTGCAGTATTATTGGCTATTTGTCAGGTGCATTACACCTGATTATCAATCATCCAGGCTATATGTAGGGTGGTAGCAGGTGCTAATGTATACGCCCCCTGAGAAAGCGAAGGAGCGAAATGTGCGTCGGGGTGCGCTCTCTGCCAGACCTGGGTTTGTTCCATCTGTGCCTCCTATCAACTCTAGGTAATATGTTATAGTATATTTTTTTCTTATTCAACGTTTATTACTACTGTTGTTGTCCCTCCATACAGCTTATGGGCTAGCTATAGGTGCTGTTACTTCACCCTTGTTTCTGGCTCCTATTTTGCAGTAGTTGTATGTTTATCTGTGGGGGTTGGAGGCTTGTACGTGTATTGGAGGTAGGGTTTATATTGCCTGCTTAGTGCAGCATACACTGTTTCCCTATTCCTCTCTTGGATTTTTGGACTCCTTTACCCAGAGTCCGGCGGCTGAGCTGCTTATCGCAGCGCTTGTCTGCACTGCTGCTACTCATTTTATCATTTTCTATGGTCTGTTATATTTATTATTCAATAAAATATTTGTGTTATAATTGTATATGTGTGTCTTTTTCAATTGGTTGTGTTATAACTTTTCGGCACACATAATCTCATCCTTTGGATGATTTAATAGGTGGTATTATATTTCATGTAAAACAATGCTTTTTAAGCAACCTTTTTGTTTTGTTTTATTCATTTTGGGGGGTAGCCTTTGGATATGTAGTCCGGCGTATGTACTAAGCTTATATTTTATTGAATTGTTATATGGGTGAAACTTAGGATGTTCTGTATTATCCATCATATAGTAATTTAAGTTTAAAAATTTTAAATCACTGCATGTCACTTGCATGTTTCACTTGCACTGCACTGCACCATCACAATTTTGTCTATTGTGTATTGTTTTTTCTTCTTTTTTGGCACCATGCAGCACTTGTTATTATATGCATTATATAAGTACTTTTATGAATATAGTAAGTACTTTCTTCTACTTGTTCTTTAATATATGCTCACATGTACTGTGTTTTACTAGAAATACTATGGAGGGCCATGCTTGGTACCCTCTATGGATGTGGAATGGGTATAGCGCATAATGTTGCGCCTTATTTATACATAATTTTATACACTTGTTTCATTACTATTATAGAGGATTTGGTCCTGCTATGTATGGTGTGAGCTTGCATAGCACAACTGTAATCAGTACTCATGTCACATTTTATATTTAATTATATGTATATATAGTTTGTAGGCATCTATTTAGCACATTTTACATAGATTTTATATATTATTTTTTGCTTTGCAGACATCCTATATTCGCCCTTTAGGTATAACTTCTTTTGGAGGTGCCTCCTGATAAGTTTTGTATGATGACACTATGTGCAGGAGTCCCTTATTTTATTGGGGTGGTCTGTTGCTGAAATGCCATGTCTGTCTAAACCTGCTCCATGTTTTAAATATTTAGTGCAGCACAGGACTTGATCTGTATAAACAGGTTTTTTTGTCCTGGGTGAGCGCAGGCTTACCGGTAACACAGTGAGTAAGATGCCATCATGTGATCGCTTTTTACCTAAGTTCCGGTGGCTCTGTTCATGCGGTATGGCTCTTGCATTTGCATCCAGTTGCTGTCACGGCGGACAGGAACTCAGACAACCAAATACACAAGTGTCTAGGCTAGATGCTGGGGACAGGTCACCTCCTAGCACATCCCTGACTTCTTTCCCTATGCTGCTAAGCCCACATTCAGACCTTAATGGTAGGAATGAAGTGTCCTCGTGCCTGGACTGCAAACACCCTAGAATCCCTGAGATGGTGAAAGGGGAGAAGGGGCAGAAGAGACACAAATAGCCTAGACCGCAAACAACACAAACAGAAATCAAACTTATCTGAGCTGGAACAGACAATCCTTCCTTCTTTGAATCCAAGGCCAGACTGAAAGCTATAACCGCACAGCCCTCTGGGCTGGAAGGCAATTTAAGCCAATGACCCCGCCCAGAGCACCTGAAGGAAGGCGGATCCAGCATGATTCCAAAACAAACAAAAGGTTAGACACGTGCTGCCAATCTGACAGACTTCCGCACACCGTCTGAGCCGGGCATGACAGTTGCCATGGTGCGACAGGAAGTGGTATGCGATCATGTGATCGCGATAAAATTTGCATCCAATTGCCATGGTGCGACAGGAAGTGGTATGCGATCATGTGATCGCAATAAAATTTAGATTTCTATGGTTCTGGTCTTGCGTGAGTTTCTCTGCATCCGACTTGAGGCGGTGACGAGTGGCTGATCCTCGGCTGCGGACTTCTCGTGTGACTGGGTAACATCCGCATGCGTTTGTTCTTAATTTCGAACATTCGTATAAAGTTTATTTTTTTTATTCTTTTCTCCCACTTCCTGGTCTTACTATGGCTGGTCATGTGACCGGTGAGGCTGACACTGCGCTGTCTCTGTTTGATGACGCAGTCAGCAATGATTGGTTTGTTTCATGTCAGTTCTCTGTGCTGCAGTATTATTGGCTATTTGTCAGGTGCATTACACCTGATTATCAATCATCCAGGCTATATGTAGGGTGGTAGCAGGTGCTAATGTATACGCCCCCTGAGAAAGCGGAGGAGTTGGAGGCTTGTGGGGGTTGGAGGCTTGTACGTGTATTGGAGGTAGGGTTTATATTGCCTGCTTAGTGCAGCATACACTGTTTCCCTATTCCCAGAGTCCGGCGGCTGAGCTGCTTATCGCAGCGCTTGTCTGCACTGCTGCTACTCATTTTATCATTGTCTATGGTCTGTTGTTATATTTATTATTCAATAAAATATTTGTGTTATAATTGTATATGTGTATCTTTTTCAATTGGTTATGAAATATAATACATAGCAGAGTCAAGGTTCGGAACTAGGGCTTTGACAAAGCTGTGTTCTCTCAAAATTTGCACAAAGTTGATATAATACTGTGCTCTAGGGTTGTGTTGGTTTTATTATACCAGAGAGTATGTGCCTCCAGATGTTCTTTTAGAAGAAAAGAAGAAGTGCTTGAGTACAAGGAGTGTGATCCTTAAGAAGGATGGATCCATAAGGCAAAGACTAGATCCTCATCTTGTCAGAGATTTGCTTAAATTCCTATGGCCCAATCCAAAAAATGATGGGTTCCATAGGTGAAGATCATATCTTGTTAGAGATATCTTTAAGACCTGGGGGGAGTCCATAAGATGGATGGGTCCTATAGGTGTAGAGCATATGCAAATCTTATTATTGCTATGTTTACGTACCTTGGGCCCAGACCATGCGATGGGTGGATCCTATAGGATAAGACCATATCAATAGAAGCTAATTCATCTTCAAGGACAAAGTAACATCGGGTGATTCCTATCAAACAGTGTGTTGAAAGGGTAAGTTATTATTGAAAAGAAATGTGTCTCCATCTTGTCTTCTCTAAATATGTAAAGAAATGTTATAACATCTCACCTACGCACTGTTTCACGTCCCCCTGCTGTGAGTTAGGTTCGCTTATCTGTCCCAGGACAGATTCTGGGAATATCCCAGAACTAGAACAAACGTTCTTGCCTTATTCAGGGTCATTCGGCACAACTGCGTACATTCTTATATGTGACTGATTAAAACCTATTCTTTTTACTTACTGCACGTACACATACCATGTAAGGATGTTCCGGTATTATCTGTATGAGCACCAATGTTTATCTTTTATGATTGGTTTAACGCTATTGTTATGCAAACTTTTCTACTGCTTCTAAAAGGCCAGGCGATAGCATAATAAAGTTAGAGTATTTCTCATTGATACCTGTGTGTGTCTGTTATTACCAACTAAAAAACATCTCTCTTGACGTCAGTGTCTCAAACCAAGGTTGTCGTAGAGGTCCAGAAAGGTCCAAATCCTTTCAATTATTATCTAGAATATCAATGATAAAGTACAGTAATGTATAGTTTGTAGAGTTTTATGCTATTTCTTCATGTTATTTCTCTTTGTTCCTTTGCCTAAATTATTAGCAAATTTGTAAAAGCTTATTTCTACCTCTAATGGTGAAGTTATGGAAGAGGCTGCAGTTTTGTTTAAAGGGGTTATCCAAGGTCTAAAACATCCCCTTCAATGCCAGGGCCTCTTATGTACATAGTACTTACCCCGTTTCTCAGCACTCGCTTAGCTTCTGCTCCCCGAACGGCTGTTGCTGCATTTCCCTTTCGCAGTGATTATAACATAGGGGATGGGGGAGAGGAGAGCCAATAGCAGTCTGCGATGCTAGGGAGGCTCATCCATGTCGTTCCCCCCCTAACCCCCCAGTCGCCGGATGTTTTGATCTGCGCATCGTGGAGATGCAACAGTGTCCATGCAGGGAGCATAAGCTACGTGGGTTCCTGGGACCGGCGTAAGTACCATCTATATGAGGGGCCCAAGCATTGCGGGTGAAGTTTTACACCTTGGATAACCCCTTTAAAGGGAATCTGTCACCTGCTTTTAGCATTTTAAGCTGTCACCATTGCCATGTTCACTAAAGTACCTTATTTCCTGCAGTCTTACTTTATTTCGTTTTGTCATTTTGATAAAAATTCCCTTTTTATGATATGCTAATGAAGCTCCAAGGTGCCCAGAGGGCCGTTTTTTTTCCTCTGGTGCCCAGTGACGCCCCCTGCAGTGCTCAGCCCGCTTTAATTTGAATCCCAAGAACGCTTCGTGATCCTGAAAAAACCTCCCACAGCCCCGACAAACGGTTCCGCCCCCTCCCCACCTCATCTTCTACCTTCCAGAAATGCCCCGTCCTTCTTCCTGTTGACGGCCAGAAATCTCGCGCAGGCGCAGTACCGCCTGCGCGATCATCAAGCTCCTGAGGGCAACAGCCTCAAAAGTCTCACTGGGCATGCGCCGAGCCCAGTGACGTAATCTGAGCGCTGTTGCCCTGAGGAGCCTGATGATTGCGCAGGCGCAGTATGCAAGATTTCTGCGCGAGATTTCTGGCCGCCGACAGGAAGAAGGACGGGGCATTTCTAGAAGGTAGAAGATAAGGGCTTTTTTTTTTAATCAAAAATGACAAAACGAAATAAAGTAAGAAGAAGACTGCAGGAAATAAGGTACTTTAGTGAACATGGCAATGGTGACAGCTTAAAATGCTAAAAGCAGGTGACAGATTCCCTTTAAATATGTATCCTTTAACAAATTTGTTAATAATTTAGTAATGAAGAGGGAAAGCAGTGATTACAGTGCCTTGAAATAGTATTTATACCCCTTGAATTTTTCCACATATTTTCCCTTTAGACCCACAAACTTAAATGTATTTTATTGGGATTTTACATGATAGACCCACACAAAGTAGCAGGTATGTGTGAAGTGAAAATGTGATACATTGCTTTCAAATTTTTTTATACATTTAAATCTGTGTTGCATGCAGTTTTATTCAGCCCCCTCTACTCTGGTACCACTGTACAAAATCCAGTTTGACCAATTGCCTTCAGAAGTAAACTAATTAGTAAATAGAGTCCACCTGTGTGTAATGTATTCTCAGTATAACTACAGCTGTTCTGTGAAGGCCTCAGTGGTTTGTTGGTTAACATTAGTGATCAAATAGCATCATGAAAACCAAGGAACACACCAGACAGGTTTGGCCACTTTTTAATATCAGTTTTGTCCCCATTCATTGTCAATGGGGACAAAATGGAACAAACCGGAATGGAGTGACTCAGAATGCAATCCGTTCTGGATTATCGCATTCTGTGACCAGAGACAAAACCGCTGCAAGCAATGGTTTTGCATCCAGCTTGGGAAACTGAACAAGCAGGAACTGGCACCAGAAAACCATATAAGTCAATGGTGCCAGATCAGTTTTTGGACATGAAAAACCGGATCCATCTCCCAATGACTAACAATGGTTTTAGTGCCGGATCCAGTTTATTCATTTTCTTTATAATACAACTGGATACGTTCTGAAGCATGCAGCCGACTGTATTATTCGAACAGAAGCATTTTGCTGTGGTTTTGAGATCCCCTGCTGGATCTCAAAACCGGACAGCATAAATGCTTATCTGAAAGTAGCCCTAGGGATAACCTTTTGGAGAAGTGTAAAGGTAGGTTAGGTAATAAAAAAAAAAAATATCCCAAGCTCTGAACATCTCATATCCATGTGTTAGAATGGTCCAAAGACGTGAAAATTGCTGTTCACAGACGCTCTCCATCCAATCTGACTGAGCTTGAGCTGTTTTGCAAAGAATCTGCAAAAATATCAGTCTCTAGTTGTGTAAAGCTAGTAGAGACATACCCCTAAAGTGCTTGCATTTCTAATTGCAGCGGAAGGTGGTCCTCACTGGCGTACATACAGGAGTCGCAGTTGCGACCGGGCCCGGCACTCCAGGGGGCCCGGCCGCCTGTGGACCCCTGGCCCCTGCAGTAGTGCTGTACCCGGGGCCCAGTGCTCTTCATTTCCGCGCGGCCCACCCCTTTAATATACTTACCCTCCCCGGCCGGCGCTTCACTGTCCTGAGCACGTACAGCGTCAGGACGTAGTGCGCGCACTATGACCTGATGCTGCATGCTATCAGGTGACAGTGCAGCGCCGGCCGGGAAGACAGAGGAGCGCAACTTCTGCCGGAGAGGAAGAGCAGCCACGGCGCAGAACAGGTAAGTATGTTGGGGCCTGGGGATCACTCTGTGGGCTGCCGCTGATTGATCTGAGCCGATGGGGGCTGAGTGGGGGTCTTATGGGGGTCTTTGGGCTGATCTGAGGTTTGATGGGGGCTTTGTGGGGGTCTGTTGGCTGATCTGAGGTTTGATGGGGGCTGAGTGGGGGTTTGATGGGGGTCTTTGGGCTGATCTGAGGTCTGATGGGGGTCTTTGGGCTGATCTGAGGTCTGATGGGGGCTGAATGGGGGTCTTTTGGCTGATCTGAGGTCTGATGGGGGCTGAGTGGTGGTCTTTGGGCTGATATGAGTTCTGATGGGGGGCTGAGTGTGCTGATCTAAGGTCTGATATTGGCTGATATGAGATCTCTCTGCAGTGGCAGAGAGACTCACTGAGGCCAGCAGCAGCCATTTTAGTCAGATTACAGCCACTCTGCATCTTTGGCTCTAATCTGACTGAAATGGCTGCTGCTGGCCTCAGTCTCTCTGCCACTGCTGCTCTTAGGGTGGCCAGACGTCTGGTTTTAGGCCTGACAGTCCAGTTTTTAGACTCCTGGTCCTGCGCAAGGCCAGGACGGACATCCAGAAGTCCCCCTTTTTTGTTGTTGAATAGATGGATGATGAAACGGCGGTTCCAGCTCAGGCATGGTCACTTTAAGTACCAATGGCAGGGGACAGGGCCTGGCAGCATGTCCGGATCACACTGCGCACTTATGTGACGTCACAAAGTTATCAGCCCTGCAAGTCCGGCAGGAAGTTCGGAACAGAGGAGCGCGGGAGCCACTGCTAGTGTCACGGTGGGGAGTGGGGGAAACCCCCCACTGTGCGGTGTCAAAGGGTAAAAGGGTATTAGCCTGGCCAAAAGGAGTAATAAGGGAGCAGGTCACCTCCTACAGCGTCCCTAATCCTCTCCCTGACTCCTCACCGTATGAGCGGACCCCGATGGTATGACGGCTAATACTCTGGATTCCTAGAGAACCTGAGTCGTCCTGATAATCCCTCACCAAGGAGCCGGGAAGAGACGACCTGTTCATCCCAGTCATGGAGGAACAGGAGTCTCTATCTGAGGCCAGGCTGCAAGGAGAGGGGAACACATACAGCATATGGAGTTAGCAGGTAAGCGAAACCCATAACACACTTACCCGCCACAGCCACACTGACTGGAACCCGTGCACAGGTGCTGCTGTCCACACCAACATTAAAGGACACAGCACAAACCACAACCACACAGGAACCCAGGACACCCATAGCTGCAATAAACATGAGACAGGGGAATGTCTAGCAAACATGCTGGACACCAAACATCACCAGCCATGTAACACAACACAAGACATACCCCACGCAAACCAATAGATAAGAAGGGAAAGACACCATAATAACATCAATGACCACAAGGGTGGCCCTCACTGGACAGATGGTAAAAGCCAAAAACAGTGAACCAACAGAATACACCAAGGCTGGAGGAACACTGAGCTTCAGGCATCCAGCAGAGGCTAAATAGCCCAAACAGCCACACCCACACACACACACATAAACCCAGTGTTCACAAAACACTAGGAAGGGAGTTAACCCTTCCAACACCAGACAGAGGAAGGAAGCCACTTAAAGGGGAAGTGCACACACAAGCATACCAAACCACACGTAACCACCGGCAACAGCATGCGTGGTAACCATGTCATGGCAATCACCCAGAAGGCCGAGACACTGCCACCGCATACTCTCACAGCAACACATTGCCACGGGCAACCGCAAGTGTGTCAACAGTGTCACAGCGCAAACCAAAGGCCGTGACAGCTAGTCTGCCACTGCCCACTTGACCAGTAGTCTGACTCTATACTACAGTCACTCACCCCACCTCGCCTCGTTCTCTCTCTCTGCCAGACATTTCTGCCAGCCTGAGCCAGGACCAGGAGCAGCACTCATTCAGCCAGCCAGGGCCCACACTGAGCCCAGCCAGCCTCCAGCATTCAGCCTTGCCAGTTGCCACTGCCTTTCAGCAGGTCTATTCAGCAGCTTTCAGCCTGAGCCAACCCAGGTAATAGTTACTATCTGGCCTTGGTATGTTCTGTATATTATATGTGAGCTGGCCTGGTATATGTTATACATCTTCTGGTATATTAAGATGTATAACTTATATCAGCTGTACATATAAGGGTATCTAACATATAAGGTTATACCAGCATGCTCTAGATCCCTATATACAAGAAAATGTATAACTTATACCAGCTGTACATATATAATTATTTACAGGAGATACCAAGGTTATACCAGCATGGTCCATATCACTATAAACAAGATGTATAACTTATACCAGCTGTACATATATAATTATATACAGGAGATACCCAGGTTATACCAGCCTGGTCCATATCACTACATACAAGAAGATGTATAACTTATACCAGCTGTACATATATAATTATATACAGGAGATACCCAGGTTATACCAGCCTGGTCCATATCACTACATACAAGAAGATATATGTACGGCTGGTATAAGTTATACATCATTATATACAGGAGATGCCCAGGTTATACCAGCAGCCTCCATATCACTATATACAAGATGTAGAACTTATACCAGCTGTACATATATAATTATATACAGGAGATACCCAGGTTATACCAGCCTGGTCCATATCACTACATACAAGAAGATGTATAACTTATACCAGCTGTACATATATAATTATATACAGGAGATACCCAGGTTATACCAGCCTGGTCCATATCACTACATACAAGAAGATATATGTACGGCTGGTATAAGTTATACATCATTATATACAGGAGATGCCCAGGTTATACCAGCAGCCTCCATATCACTATATACAAGATGTAGAACTTATACCAGCTGTACATATATAATTATATACAGGAGATACCCAGGTTATACCAGCCTGGTCCATATCACTACATACAAGAAGATGTATAACTTATACCAGCTGTTCATATATAATTATATACAGGAGATACCCAGGTTATATCATCAGCGTGGTCCACTATATCACTATATACAAGATGTTATACCGTATATCATCCTCTTGTATATAGTGATATACAGTATATAATATATATATATATACATACATACATACAAACACATGCGCGTGCGTGTGTGTTTGTGCTTTAGGGTGCACACCCTAATGCAAAAGGCTGCGCACGCCTATGGTTAAGTCCCTGACCCCTGACTTTCAGTCCCACCCTCCCCTGACCCTCCGCTCACCAATCAGGCACTACTGCTGCTGCTGCTGCTCTCCCCCCCCGCCACCTGACACGCTACATCGTGCGTAATGCTATGTTCTGTATAATGCTACGTCGTGCGTACGTTTATGGAGCCTTAACCTGCCCTGGAGGACCTCACCCGTACCACGCTAAGCCCACCTGCCGTCGTTAGGCCAGCTGCCAGTTGTGGGAGAGAAACATGTTACTGATAGGGGACATTACCCTATCACAATAATGGATTCAAATATAAAGAGATTTATATTAGCTCATGGCCTGTGCCGACCTCCAGGACCTTTTTCACAAGATACAGAGAGAAGGTGCTTTTCTGAAAGCTATTATGAACGAATTACAAAAACAGGCATTAAGATCCCTGCGATGTGGCAATGCTACTCACCTAAACTGAATGTAGCATACTGTGAACCATGCTGGCTGTTTGGGGACCGTAAAAAGGCAGGATTTGAACCTGCATGGGCAAAAGTAATGCAGAAATGGCAAAGGCTTTCTGCAAGAATTCAGGTTCATGAGTCTTCCAAAACTCATATAGAAGCCTGTGTAGTGTATGAACAGTGGAGGAAGAACAAAACAATTGATGAGGAGAATGAAAAGCAAATTACACAGGAAAAAAACTATAGGAGACAAGTATTACATAGAATTGTTAATGTAACATTGACAATGTCAATGGCTAATCTTGCCTTCTGTGGTCATAGAGAAAAAGTAGGCGAGGTAAACGATGGGAATTTTCTCTCCATTATACTCGCGGAGTATGACCCTGTTCTGGAACTGGGTCATCCTACCCAGAGGACAGGTCATCAGCTTTCCCAGAACAGCTTCTGAGCTTCCGTTCAACATTTCAGGAAGAGATTTGGAGAAGCTCCACTGTAAAGGACCTTTCTCACCTTCTATTTGTTGAAAACTGTGCCTTGTCATCCAATCTACAAGATGTGTGCATAGCATTGCTACTGTTCCTCACCATTCCAGTTACAGTTGCAAGGGCAGAAAGGTCCTTTTCAAAATTAAAGTTAATAAAAAATTACTTGAGAAGCACCACGTCACAACAGAGACTTTCTGGCCTAGCTCTGTTAAGTATTGTAAATGAGAAAGCTAGAAAACTTAACATTGAAACCATTATGGACAACTTTGCCGAAATGAAAGCACGGCAGCGTCCATTTTGAAGGGCTTCGTAAGTTATCAGTTGAGCCTTGCGTTCGGCCCTCAGTTTGGCTTGCAGTTTTGAGTTTATACTAACCTTTGTTGCATGGCTTTAAATTGTTGTACTAACCAAGTGATTTAACAGTTTATTCTTTCTATCTTGCTTTATTGTTACTAAACAGTGCTAATGTATGGTTGTTCTTTAGTTACTTTCTGCAGATAGGTCTTCTCGTTGTGTCGTGATTGGTTATTGAAAAGTTTAATTAAAGAAGAATTTAACGTTACGGAGCTGGAAGGCATCACGTTTGAATTAACCAAGTTGGAAGTTACCATTGTTTGTCTTGCAATCCTGTTTCATGAATAAGATTCCTCGTTATGGAAGATTTGAGTAAGTTACTTCTGTTACTTGGCTGAACTACATAGGAATTGTTTAATATATATAGTGATATGCAATATTTAGAATAAAGTAGTAAGTTATTGCTGTTTCTTATTTCTGCAGGTTCAAAATTCATCCATCTTGCAGTAGCAAATAAAATATTGTTTTGAATCAGTGGAGAATTTCAGTAAGTTGAAAGTAATATTTTTTTTCTTGGTCCAATCAGTGGCGGATTACAATAGGGATGTTTGGGTCGGCAGCCCCGGGCCCAGCACCGCTGGGGGCACAACGCCGACCCGAACGCCCACATACTGCGGCGGGGCACGGCAGCGCATAGCTCCCTGTCCCGTCGCCGATCATCACCATAGGCCTGAGGCCTATGCGGTAGTGAAATCCAGGGGCAGGCGTGCGTGATGACGCTCCTCTGCGAGCAAGCCCCTGGCCCTGGACATAGGTGAGTATTTAGCTTTTCATTTTTTTTCATTTTTTATTTCATGTGCCTACTTTGGGGGACATGTGGGGGGTGGGGGACAAACAGTAGGACATATTAAGAGACATCGAGTACATGGGGGGGAGAATGTGGGGGCTGTGGGGCCAAATTATTATCGGAGGGAATACTATGTGGGGAAAAATTACTGTGTGGGGCCAAATTATTATGGGAGGGACTACTATGTGGGCGCAAATTACTATATGGGGCATTGTGGGGGCAAATTATTATGGGAGGGACTACTATGTGGGGGCAAATTACTATGTGGGGGAAACTATTGTGCGGGGACAGTGTGGGGGAAATTCTATGTGGGGACAGTGTGGGGTAATTGCTATGTGGGGACAGTGTGGGGAAATTGCTATGTGGGGACAGTGTGGGGAAATTGCTATGTGGGGACAGTGTGGGGTAATTTCCATGTGGGGACAGTGTGGGGTAATTTCCATGTGGGGACAGTGTGGGGTAATTTCCATGTGGGGACAGTGTGGGGTAATTTCCATGTGGGGACAGTGTGGGGTAATTTCCATGTGGGGACAGTGTGGGGTAATTTCCATGTGGGGACAGTGTGGGGTAATTTCCATGTGGGGACAGTGTGGGGTAATTTCCATGTTGGGACAGTATGGGGTAATTTCCATGTTGGGACAAATTACTATGTGGGGGAGACTATTGTGTGGGGGCAGTGTGGGGAAAACTATTGTGTGGGGACAGTGTGGGGAAATTGCTATGTGGGGGGAAATTGCTATGTGGGGGGAAATTGCTATGTGGGGGCAAATTACTATGTGGGGGCAGTGTGGGGGAAATTACTATGTAGGGGCAGTGTGGGGGAAATTACTATGTGGGGGCAGTGTGGGGGAAATTACTATGTGGGGGCAGTGTGGGGGAAATTACTATGTGGGGGCAGTGTGGGGGAAATTACTATGTGGGGGAAATTACTGTGTGGGGGAAATTACTATGTGGGGGAAATTACTATGTGGGGGCAGTGTGGGGGAAATTACTATGTGGGGGCAGTGTGGGGGAAATTACTATGTGGGGGCAGTGTGGGGGAAATTACTATGTGGGGGCAGTGTGGGGGGAAATTACTATGTGGGGGCAGTGTGGGGGAAATTACTATGTGGGGGCAGTGTGGGGGAAATTACTATGTGGGGGCAGTGTGGGGGAAATTACTATGTGGGGGCAGTGTGGGGGAAATTACTATGTGGGGGCAGTGTGGGGGAAATTACTATGTGGGGGCAGTGTGGGGGAAATTACTATGTGGGGGCAGTGTGGGGGAAATTACTATGTGGGGGCAGTGTGGGGGGAATTACTATGTGGGGGCAGTGTGGGGGAAATTACTATGTGGGGGCAGTGTGGGGGGAATTACTATGTGGGGGCAGTGTGGGGGGAATTACTATGTGGGGGCAGTGTGGGGGAAATTACTATGTGGGGGCAGTGTGGGGGAAATTACTATGTGGGGGCAGTGTGGGGGAAATTACTATGTGGGGGCAGTGTGGGGGAAATTACTATGTGGGGGCAGTGTGGGGGAAATTACTATGTGGGGGCAGTGTGGGGGAAATTACTATGTGGGGGCAGTGTGGGGGAAATTACTATGTGGGGGCAGTGTGGGGGAAATTACTATGTGGGGGCAGTGTGGGGGAAATTACTATGTGGGGGCAGTGTGGGGGAAATTACTATGTGGGGGCAGTGTGGGGGAAATTACTATGTGGGGGCAGTGTGGGGGAAATTACTATGTGGGGGCAGTGTGGGGGAAATTACTATGTGGGGGCAGTGTGGGGGAAATTACTATGTGGGGGCAGTGTGGGGGAAATTACTATGTGGGGGCAGTGTGGGGGAAATTACTATGTGGGGGCAGTGTGGGGGAAATTACTATGTGGGGGCAGTGTGGGGGAAATTACTATGTGGGGGCAGTGTGGGGGAAATTACTATGTGGGGGCAGTGTGGGGGAAATTACTATGTGGGGGCAGTGTGGGGGAAATTACTATGTGGGGGCAGTGTGGGGGAAATTACTATGTGGGGGCAGTGTGGGGGAAATTACTATGTGGGGGCAGTGTGGGGGGAATTACTATGTGGGGGCAGTGTGGGGGAAATTACTATGTGGGGGCAGTGTGGGGGGAATTACTATGTGGGGGCAGTGTGGGGGGAATTACTATGTGGGGGCAGTGTGGGGGAAATTACTATGTGGGGGCAGTGTGGGGGAAATTACTATGTGGGGGCAGTGTGGGGGAAATTACTATGTGGGGGCAGTGTGGGGGAAATTACTATGTGGGGGCAGTGTGGGGGAAATTACTATGTGGGGGCAGTGTGGGGGAAATTACTATGTGGGGGCAGTGTGGGGGAAATTACTATGTGGGGGCAGTGTGGGGGAAATTACTATGTGGGGGCAGTGTGGGGGAAATTACTATGTGGGGGCAGTGTGGGGGAAATTACTATGTGGGGGCAGTGTGGGGGAAATTACTATGTGGGGGCAGTGTGGGGGAAATTACTATGTGGGGGCAGTGTGGGGGAAATTACTATGTGGGGGCAGTGTGGGGGAAATTACTATGTGGGGGCAGTGTGGGGGAAATTACTATGTGGGGGCAGTGTGGGGGAAATTACTATGTGGGGGCAGTGTGGGGGAAATTACTATGTGGGGGCAGTGTGGGGGAAATTACTATGTGGGGGCAGTGTGGGGGAAATTACTATGTGGGGGCAGTGTGGGGGAAATTACTATGTGGGGGCAGTGTGGGGGAAATTACTATGTGGGGGCAGTGTGGTGGAAATTACTATGTGGGGGCAGTGTGGGGCAAATTACTATGTAGGGGCAGTGTGGGGCAAATTACTATGCAGGGGAAATTACTGTGTGGGGCAAACTACTATATGGGGGCAGTTTGGGGGAAATTACTGTGTGGGGGCAAATTACTATGGGGGGATTACTATATGGGGCAGTGTGGTGGAAATTACTATATGGGGGTGTTGCTATTGGGGAAGCACTGTAGGGGCAATTCTATTATTTTTGGGGACACTATACAGGGATTATTGCCTGGAGCACAATAGAGGGTGGAATTATTACTCGGGGCACTCTAGGGGACATTATAGCTGCTGTGGACACTATAGGAACATTTGGGGTAATTTATCAAACTGGTGTAAAGCAGAACTGGCTTAGTTGCCCATAGCAGCCAATCAGATTCCACCTTTCATATTTGACAGCTCTTTTGGAAATCCAGTTCTACTTTACATCAGTTTGATAAATGACTCTAATTAAGGGCTCATTCAGACGGCCGTATGCTGTCCGCAAAAATACTGAATGCTATCCGTTTTTTTGCGGATCCGCAAAAAAACGGATCTGCAAAAAAACGGATAGCATTCAGTATTTTTGCGGACCCATAGACTTCAATGGGGCCATGTCCTGATTTTCACGGACAAGTATAGGACATGTTTCATTTTTTTTGCGGATCCGCAAAAAAACGGATAGCATTCAGTATTTTTGCGGACAGCATACGGCCGTCTGAATGAGCCCTAAGTCTATTAGGGTCACAATTTTTTCAGCAGTATAGTACCTTGGACATTGGGGAGCAAAACGGGCACAGTATTGGGGGTGGCAGCAGGATGACACTGTGGGGACACCAGGATGAGGAGGTTGATGGAAAAATGTAGAAATCTAACGTGTCTATGTTACAAACTGTAGAGACGAGATGTGGCTGAAAGAATTTGCCATGGTGGTCTGGGTCAAATGGAGGAGAAGAGGAAAGAGAAGGTCTACATGACAGGAGATGTCACTGGATGTAAGAGGTATGTGGTGCTGTATTCTCCTCCATGTCTTTTTTATTATAATTATATGTATTTTAAATTTGGCGACCAAATTTTTCAGTTTAGGACCCAATTTGGGGTATTTTTTTTAGTCTGAAGATGTCATATGGCTTAGGAAGAGACTGTGGCGCTCATGAAGCACCGCAGCCTCTTCATACAAAAAAAAAAAACTAAACTAAAATGGAGGGAGGGGCCCAAGTTGGGTAAACAGCCCCGGGCCTATCATGCACTTAATCCGCCCCTGGGTCCAATTGTACAATAATTATCACGGTAGAGGCAAAGGTAAAAGGATGGTAAATAAAAATCTTTTAAATTGATCGTTGAATGAAAATAAGCTTCAAAAACTAGTTTATCACACCAATATTAAACTTCCTGTATGAATGTGTCTGCCTTATCTTATTTTGTAGGTCTGTTTCCAGTTCAAGAAGGATGAGGAAAGTTTTTGGAAGATATACTTTTCCTTCTTTATTATTTATTTGGACTATTGTTGGTCTACACCAAACTGTTAATGTCCCTAATAAAGTTGTTTTGGGTGGAGTATGTATGCATCATTTTTTTCATTCTGCGTGCTTATAATGACATATTATGTATATACCTCCCAACTCTTGCCCCTGGCAAATCGCACAGAGGTAGAGCTCGGCAGGACAGCAGGATTTCCATCCAAAATCGCCCTGTCCCGCACAATGCAGTACTGTTGGGAGGCATGTTGGGTGAACGGTAGGAGAGGTGGGGCGGGGAGGGGGGGGGGGGCGGCGGGGAGGGGGCTCCATGGATCAGTTTCGCACCGGGGCCCCATGGAGTGTGTGTACGCCACTGGTGGTCCTACAAAATATTGACTCAGGGGGGCTGAATACAAATGCATGCCCCACTTTCCAGATTTTTATTTATTAAAAATTTAGAAAACCATTCCAGTATATATCATTTTCTTATTACTTTACTCGCTACTTTACTTGCTACTTTGTGTTAGTCTGTCACATAAAATCCCAATGACATACATTTAAGTTTGTGGGTGTAACATGAAAATATGTAGAAAAGGTCAAAGGGTATGAATACCTTTTCAAGGTACTGTACTGTATCTCTTACTTCCACAGGTTAGATTTAATTTGCATTGTTAGGCCTCATGCACATGACCGTTTTTTTTTTGCGGTCCGCAAAAACGGGTTCTTCCCCCGCCCCCCCTCCCTCTATTGTAATATCATTGGTGGCCAGTGTGCGGCCTCCCCTCTCCCACTGCCCAATCATTGGTGGCAGCGGAGAGTTCCGATCGGAGTCCCAGTTTAATCGCTGGGGCTCCGATCGGTAACCATGGCAACCAGGACATTACTGCAGGCCTGGTTGCCATGGTTACTTAGCAATAATACAATATTAGAAGCATCATACTTACCTGCTGCGCTGTCTGTGACCGGCCGGGAGCTCCTCCTACTGGTAAGTGACAGGTCTGTGCGGTACATTGCTTAATGATCTGTCACTTACCAGTAGAAGGAGCTCCCGGCCGGTCACAGACAGCGCAGCAGGTAAGTATGATGCTTCTAATATTGTAATATTGCTAAGTAACCATGGCAACCAGGCCTGCAGTAGCGTCCTGGTTGCCATGGTTACCAATCGGAGCCCCAGCGATTAAACTGGGACTCCGATCGGAACTCTCCGCTGCCACCAATGATCGGGCGGGGGGGGGAGAGGGGAGGCCGCACACTGGCCACCAATGATATTACAATAGAGGGAGGGGGGGGGCCGGGGGAGGCCGCACACTGGCCACCAATGATATTACAATAAAGGGAGGGAGGGGGGGCCGACGGAGGCCGCACACTGGCCACCAATGATATTACAATAGAGGGAGGGGGGGGGCGGGGGAGGCCGCACACTGGCCACCAATGATATTCAAACTGGGGAGGGAGGCGGGTCTGCCCCCTGCTGCCTGGCAGCCCCTGATCTCTTATAGGGGGCTATGATATGCACAATTAACCCCTGCAGCACCTGAGGGGTTAATTGTGCGGATCACAGCCCCCTGTAAGAGATCGGGTGCTGCCAGGCAGCAGGGGGCAGTCATGTACACAGTTCGTAGTATATTCTAACTAGAAGCGTCCCCATCACTATGGGAACGCCTCTGTGTTAGAATATACTGTCTCTGAAAAAGCTTTTTTTCAGACTGATCTTCGGATCCGTCTGTATGAAAGTAACCTACGGCCACGGATCACGGGCGCGGATGCCAATCTTGTGTGCATCCGTGTTCTTTCACGGACCCATTAACTTGAATGGGTCCGTGAACCGTTGTCCGTCCAAAAAATAGGGCAGGTCTTATTTTTTTGACGGACAGGAAACACGGATCACGGATGCGGCTGCAAAACAGTGCATTTTCCAATTTTTCCACGGACCCATCGAAAGTCAATGGGGCCGCGAAAAAAAACGGAAAACGGCACAATGGTCACAGATGCACACAACGGTCGTGTGCATGAGGCCTTATGCTTAGGGCTAGAGAACCCCTTTGACAGTACAGCCACATTGTCAAGTTTGTGGATGCAGTTTTGGAAGCCAAAATCATAAGTAAAAAAAAAAAAAAGTGGAGATATTGTAATAGTTCTTTATACTTTCCCTGTTTTTATGATTCATTCCTAATGTGGCTTCCAAAACTGCATAAGGAAACTTGATCCTGTGGCCGTACCCTTAAAGTCACCCCGGAGTTCCACAAGCATTAACAAGCACACTATTTTAGTTTCAGAACATTTCTATTATTCTCAATATTTTACAGTAAGGGATACATTATTAATACAAATACATATTTCAGCTGCTGAAAAACTTCTTTATGAAGAAATGGGTAAAATCCCTGCTGAATTTTGTTTATTATGGTGTGATATGAGGTTTTGTAGCTGAAGTTGGTACATGATATTCTGCAACTTTTGTATATGTAATGATGTTCTTCAGCAGGTGTGGATGGTGATGGTGTGGATACTCATGTCATGAGTAAGGATCAGCACTTCATGATCCGAAACGCGTAGACATGTACACCCTGTTTGGTCTTTAATGCACTACTTTAAAGAAAAAGCTGCTTTCTTCTTCGTCCTACAGCAGCACAGAAGGGATATTTCCCGTCCCAGTCACTCTATCATAGGACCGCCCACCTAGAAAAATCTAACAATCAAACAATTAACAATTAACAGAATTGACAATACCCTAGGTACCCTATATAAGACGCCAAGACACTGCATCCATTGTGTTTTTTCTAGTCCTTACTCTAGCAGGTGATTGTCTCACCTTGCTGCCCACCTGGAAAGGACTTGAGCCTTGCGTTGTTCAGGCTCCTTCGGTTTGGCTAGTGGTTTCCTAGCCCAGACCTGCTATAGTGTATTGGGGCTTTGCCTACCAGTGCGTTGCCTGGTAATGCCTGTAGCAGGTCGCCGGTCGGTGTCCAGTGCGTCTGCCTGGCTGACCTACTTCCGGGTTTACAGAGGGTGACAGCCGGGTGAGTATTGGGCTGTCTGCCGGCGCTTGCCTGGCTCCTTTCTGTTCATTTTCCGGTAAGTTTTCAGGAAGGGTTAAAACTTACCTCTTCTTCTGATTCTGCCCCAGGACTTGTATAGGCGCGCGCGCGCACGTGCCTGTTATGCAGATGTCGGGCCGGACGCCTCGTTCCTTGCTGGCGCATGCGCACTGCCTTTTCCTGGGCTGCGTCTAGTCCCGGTGACGTCATCACGTTGGGGGCGTGTTTTGAGCGGCAAATTCAAATCCTGGAACCTATTTAGAGACTCAAAGGCTGTTTGCACATGTCTGCTGTGCCAGGCAGCCGAGTTCTGAGTCTCTAAAGGTATTGCTGCCTGTTTAGCCTCCCTTATGAGAGTGTCACTTCAATGCATCTAATTAAAGTTTTATCTCTTATAGATGTCGAGCCGGAAGAGCCATAAAAAGATAAAGCACCGTGCTTGTGCAGGTTGTAAGTTGCCGCTTCCAGATGATTTACAAGACGACATCTGTGATCTCTGTGCAGAGAAGTTACGCACGCCTGTTCTGCAGCCTGCAAGATCTAAGCTTTGCATCACTTGTCTACAGCCCTTATCACCAGAAGCAGTATCCAATATCTGTATGGATTGTAGCCCACAGGATTCGTTAGCAGAAGAAGCGAAAAAGTTTTTTTCCTGGTTCAAGGAAAATATGCAGAATGTTCTTTCTTCTTCTGGTAGCAAAGGGGAAAAAAGTCACCATCATCATCATCATTCAGATGACGTGTCTCAGTCGTCAGCGATTGTTTCTCAATCTGACCTATCTTTCGGATGCAGGCAGCGAGGAATTTTTTCTTTTGAAAAAGGATTCAGCAGAAAAGCTCGTTAGACGTGTAAAACGTTGTCTGGAAACTAATGAGGAAAAAGATATAGTGCAAGATAAAGGTAACCTGTATTACTTCCCGAAGATGAAATCTAGAGTCCTTCCCGCTCATCCGGTTTTAAAGACCATTATGGAAAGGGAATGGAAGAGACCCGATAAACGCCTGGACTTAGGACCTCGTTTCAAGTCCCTATACAAATTAGATCCAGCAGCATCAGAGGAGTGGGAATTACCGTCGAAAGTTGATCCAGCCATTGCACGTCTGTCCAAAAGATCATTTTTTCCATCAGATGATTCTTCTCTATTGAAAGATCCGATGGATCGGAAAGCTGACACCTTCCTTAAAAGAGCTCATTGCAACCTGGCTTCCCTGCAGAAGGCAGCTATGTCCTCAGTGCCTGTGGCAAGAGCTTAAGAGTCTGGCTCAGCGAACTAACCAGAGACATCCAAGCGGGAGTATCAAGGCCTGAACTGCTGGATCAAGTATCGACCCTTAAGACGGCTGCGGAATTCCTCTGTGATTTTCCGCTTGATGTTATAAAGATCTCAGCCAAGAACATGGCTTTAGCGAATTCCACAAGAAGATCCATTTGGTTAAAACCTTGGACGGGAGATGCTTCCTCTAAATCCAACTTTTGCGCTCTCCCATTTGAACCGGGAAAATTAATAGGATCCCAGTTGGATAAAATCCTGGAAGAAAATAAAAAAGAAAAGGCTTTAACTTTTCCGCAAACTTTCAGGCCCAGATCGACCAGATTTTGTACGCAAAGGGGAAGATCCTTTTTTCGGGGTCGTAATAGACAAGAGCAAGGGCAAAAGTTTCGCTCCCGCTACCAGGACAAGGGAAAGAAGAAACCCTCTGAAGCCCCTGCCTCCAGTTCAAAATTCTGACGTCAAGCCTGCCCTCACTGTAGGCGCAAGGTTAAAAAGCTTTTATATGAAATGGGAGAGTGTCACTTCAGACAACTGGGTTCGGAATATCATCAGGAACGGGTATTCACTCGAATTCATTCATCTTCCAAGGGAAAGGTTCCTGTTAAACAACACATAGGATCCAAGAATCATGCCTCTTCTTCAGGAGTTCCTACAGATGAATGCTCTGGAGAGAGTTCCAGAAGAGGAAGTATTTTCAGGGGTCTATTCGAGAGTGTTTCCCGTTCCGAAACCAGACGGCAGGTGGCGCCTCATCATAGATTTAAGGTTTTTAAACAACCATTTAAAGAAGGTAAAATTCAAGATGGACAACATAAGATCTGTCCTGAGCATCCTGCAACCTGGAGAGGTAATGGCATCCATAGATCTAAAAGATGCATACCTTCACATACCTATCCACATAGAATCGAGGAGATTTCTCAGGGTAGCGGTCAAGACTCTAGGTCAGACTTGGCACTATCAATTCAGGGCTCTGCCCTTCGGGCTATCTCCTGCACCTCGTATCTTCACGAAGGTTGTGGTTGTCCTAATTGCAGCTCTGAGGGTTCAAGGTCTAAGGATAGTGCCATATCTGGACGACTGGTTGCTTATTGCAGCTTCCGAGGAGATTCTGAGGTCGGATCTTCACACTGCCCTGAATCTACTTCAGCAAGTCGGGTTCATTGTCAACTGAAAGAAGTCGCAGCTTGTCCCCACTTCGAGAATCCAGTTCCTGGGTCTTTTGATAGACTCAGACGTAATGAAGGTATTTCTTCCTCCTCTCAAAGTGGCTCAGATTGTTCACAGAATTCAGTTGCTGATCTCTACAATGAAGATATCCATCCATTCGGCAATGAGTACCCTCGGGTTATTGACAGCCGCTATAGAGGCGGTTCCATGGGCGAAGGCTCATATGAGAAACCTGCAAAGGGAAATTCTCCACTGTTGGGACAAGAGTCCAAAATCTCTAACCACTATGATGAAGACATCATATGCAACACGCAGAGGGCTTCATTGGTGGACAAGAGAAGAAAATCTGGAAAAAGGAAGAGAATTCCGAGTCGTTCAAAGAGTAGTGATAACCACAGATGCTTCCCGCAAAGGTTGGGGTGCGCACATGGGAGATCGATGGATTCAAGGGGAATGGCCCTCAACCACGATGAGGAGATCCTCAAACTTCAGGGAATTGAAAGCCATTCAACTAGCCCTGCAGCATTTCGAACCTTATCTCTACCACAGAGCAGTTCTCCTGCAGACAGACAACGCAACAGCAGCATATTATGTAAACAAACAAGGGGGAACGCGTTGTCTCTCTCTACAGTCCATTTGCGACGGAATAATGTCTTGGGCAGAGCCAGTCCTACACAGCCTAATGGCAGTTCACATCAAGGGCTCCGAGAATATCAGAGCAGATCGACTCAGTCGACAGAAGGTGTGCCCAGGAGAATGGGAATTGAACCCGAAATATTTCGCCCGAATAGTGGAGAAGTGGGGTCGTCCAGAATGGGATCTGTTTGCAATGAGGAAGAACAAGAAAGCCCTGAAGTTTTGTTCTCTCAGGAGAACGGACAGACCCAACTGTCTGGATGCCTTCTCTCTGAATTGGAGCCACAAGTTTGTCTACCTGTTTCCTCCCATACCAATATTACCTCAGATCATACCGAAACTCCTTTCAGAAGCACCGGAAGCAATACTAATAGCTCCATATTGGCCCCGCAGGGCTTGGTTTTCTGTCGTATCTCAACTTTCGAAAAACGATCACTGGAATTTGCCTCTGTACCCGGATCTTCTTCTACAGGAAGACCTTTACCATCCTCAACTGAACAAGTTGCATTTAACCGTTTGGCACCTGAAAGGGAAAGATTAAAAGAGAAAGGCCTTTCAGATGAGGTCATTTCTACTTTACTGTCCTCCAGAAAGCAGTCTACTATTGCAGTTTACAACAGATTATGGAAAAAGTTTTCTTCCTGGTTGCAAGAAAAAGAGTTACTAGTCTCTACCAACTCCATTTTGCAATTCCTACAAGAGGGGCACGAAAAAGGCCTAAAGCCTAATACATTAAGAGTTCACATGACAGCCATTAATGCCTGGACAGATGGCCAATATGCAGGTGACGCTTTAATAGCCAGATTTTTCAGAGCATTGAAGAAGTTGAGGCCTTCTGTGAGACCACCTATGCCCATCTGGGAATTATTACTAGTTCTAAATAGACTTACAGGTCCTCCCTTTGAACCTATTGCCGAAGTGGATCTTAGCTGGTTGTCCTACAAGATCCTTTTTCTCATTGCCATCACATGTGCAAAGAGGCTAGGGGAGTTGCAGGCTTTGTCCTCCAGAGAGCCATATTTAAAAATCTTGCCGAATGGTGTCAGACTAAGAACCATGCCTTCATTTTAGGCCAAAAGTTGCGTCTTCAACTAACATCAATAGAGAATCTGTTCTTACAGTATTCTACCCTGACCCTAAGTCAGATGAGGAAAGAACACTCCATACTCTGGACATTCGTAGAGCATTTATTTGCTATCTTGAAAGGCTGAGAGATTTCCGGAAAGAAGAAAATTTGTTCATTTTATTCTCTGGTCCGAGGAAGGGTATGAAAGCCTCAAAAGACACTCTGGGTCGTTAGATTAAAACAACCATCTCGGAGGCCTACATCTTAGATGGTAAAGAACCGCCTTGGCCATTAAGAGCCCACTCCACGAGAGCAACTTCTACATCTTGGGCCGAGAGACAGCAAGTGGATCTCCTAGACATCTGCAATGCAGCTTCCTGGACTTCATCCTCTACGTTTGTTCATCACTACAGGCTCAGCAATGGACCCGAGAACTCAGCCTTCAGCACAGCAGTTTTGTCAGCAGTAAAAGAAAGCTTTCCCCCCCTTTAATTTCTATGCTATATCCCTTCTGTGCTTCTGTAGGACGCAGAAGAAAGTTGGAATTTTACTTACGTAATTATACTTTCTTCGAGTCCGAAGGCAGCACACTAACCCTCCCAATAAATTTTACTTGCATGAGTTGGTCTACGTTATTACACAATGGATGCAGTGTCTTGGCGTCTTATATAGGGTACCTAGGGTATTGTCAATTCTGTTAATTGTTAATTGTTTAATTGTTAGATTTTTCTAGGTGGGCGGTCCTATGATAGAGTGACTGGGACGGGAAATATTCCTTCTGTGCTGCCTTCGGACTCGAAGAAAGTATAATTACGTAAGTAAAATTCCAACTATCTTCTTGCATTGGAAGTTGGACTTCTGCCTTTTTCTTGGACAATGTTTTCACGCCTTGTTCCCGGCGTGCTCCGTGCTTCCTTCATTACCAGCCAGGTGAAACTACCTTTTTTCTTTTGCATTTAGAACCTGCACATTCTATTATTCTATCATATACTGTAAATGTATAGTATTGTGCAAAGACAGAGGTAGCGAGGTCCTGGCAGCGCCACCTCAGGCTGCTGTTACACCCCTGTGCACTACTGAACAACGCTAGACAGCCGTTTCAGCAGTGCATTATGGGTAGTATATTATGGAATTCTGCACGCCAAAAGCATCAGATGAAAAAGATAGGAACTGAAGTAAAATGACACCATTTGCAATCTAAGAAATCAAACTATGTAAAGCTGAGGCTAATCTTTCACACATAGTGGATATCTGTGTAATCTGGAACATGACCACAGTATAAGGGCTCATGCACACAGCAATATCAGTTTTTGCGATCCACAAATCATGAATCTGCAAAACATGGATACTGGCCAAGAGCCTTCCGGGATTTTCTTTTACTCCTTTACAAATGTCCTACCCTTGTCCCCATCTTTTGCAGCCCCACTGAGATGAATGTGTGCACATCTGATCCACAAAAATGGATGTGGACCAAAACTACGGCTGTGTGCAGGAGCCCTAATGAACATGCCAAGAATCTGAAAATCTGCTGCATTTCCAGATTTCTGCACAGATAATTTTTTCTGCCTAAGGCCTCATGCACACGGCCGTGCCGTTTTTTGCGGCCCGCAAACCGCGGATCCGCAAAAAAACGGAAGCAGCCTGTGTTGCCTTCCGCAATTTGCAGAACGGAACGGGCGCCGGCAATATAAATGCCTATTCTTGTTGCAAAGCGCGGACAAGAATAGGACATGTTATATTTTTTGAACGGAGCCACGGATGCGGACGGCACACAGAGTGCTGTCCGCATCTTTTGCGGCCCCATTGAAGTGAATGGGTCCGCATCTGAGCCGCAAAAACGGTGTGCATGAGGCCTAATGTGCATAGGATTTTGAACATCCCATCCACAGGTAGTGTACTATAAACGGTCAATGATATTTACTATAGACTCCGCCCTGAAAATCTTTTGCATTCATACATGTCAGAATTTCTCTCATAGACCGGGGACAGCAACCTTCGGCACTCCAGCTGCTGTGAAACTACAATTCCCAGCATGCTCCATTTATTTCTATGAGAGTTCTGAGAAGAGCAGAGCAAATATGCATGCTGGGAGGTTGCCTACCCCTGTTATAGACAATGCAATGTGGATGACGTGGCTAAGGACGTATTCACATGTCAGTGAATCACGGACGTGTGCTGTCAGTGTTCTTCACAGACAGCACGTATCCATTGATTTTAAGGTTTTTGTTCACACATCCTTGTTTTTCCACTGAATGTGGGTCAATGGAAAAACAACAGATATGGACTCATGCACACAGACGATCCGCAAAACACGGTTTCCAGCCGTGTGCATGCTGCCATTTTCTCTTTCACATCAATAGAAATGTCCTATACTTCTCCGCAAAACAGATAAGAATAGGACATCAAGGTCCATCTTTTTTTCATGGCCGCAGAATGGATGGGCGGATGTGGACAGCATATGGTGTGCTGTTCGCATCTTTTGCAGTCCCATTGCAATGACTGTTCCCATCGAAATTACTCTGTCCTCATTCGATCCGCAAAAAATGTGGATTTGATATGGACCAAACATACGGTCTTGAGCATGAGCCCTAAAATGGACTACTTGGGTAAGTATTTTTGAGCAAACACTCATTGATATCTATGGGATGGGAGAACCACTGACAGAAAATGGATGGCATCCATGTTTGATCAGTGTTTTTTGGTGACCATTGCTCGGATGCGTAAATAAGGACTAAGCCCTTCAGATGTTAAGAGATTTTAATATACAATAGTAGAGTAGTGATTCTGGGGTAAATCGTTATAGTGGTATACTGTGATTTCTTCTTCTAATACAGAGTTGCATCATAATGTATATTTCAGATAATAAAACATAAGGATGTGCTTTCATCTCAATGAAAATAATGAATTTCTGTAGCATATATTGCTGAGCCCCCTTTCTGGTCTTCTCTCTAGACATCATAGACTACTCCCTTCAGCTACTGACATCCCAGCTGATGGAATGTTAAGGCATTGTGATGTGTCCAGCAACTGCTGCAGCAGTTCATTTGTGGCGGCCATTTTACATGCCATCAGACATGTCATTTTAGCTCTCAGTCAACGCCAGCATCATCTCCATGTCTGTAAGATCTTCAGTTAATAATCCCAGGCGCTGCAGGAACAGTTCACCCTAAAGTAGTAGGTAAGGATCAGTTGAATTTTGTATGGTTTTCATAAGGCACAAGACATCCAGACTTTCTCCAGTTTGGATAAGTTTCTTCCTTCCACCATGCTGACATGTTCCTTATGTAAGGATATATTTACATGGGACTTTTTGATTGTGTGGCAACAACCACATGAAAAACAGCAAATGTATCGTCTTACAATGTGTTCTGTACACCTTCTAAGTCCTCGTCCACATTTCCATTTTTCACCGCTGTGAATGCGGTCTGTATTTTCCTCATACTGCACATGTACCCATTGACTTGAACGTGTTTGCTCACACAGCAATATTTTTTACTCACTGTGGGTCAGTAAAAAATGTCAGTTCTCATAGATGCGCCTAATTTATAATGACTGGAGTAGATTTCCGACAACATTTACACCTGGAAACAGTGAATTTGCTGGGTCCCATGGCTTGGTCCCCACCACTTCGCAATGACGAGGATGGTATAATAAGCCCTGTGACGCACTGACAGTTAAAAAGTTGCAAAATGAGGCCTTGAAACTTTTTTCTCCAAAAACTGCCGTAGAGCTGTTAGTAAATGACCCCCAATAAATGTATACACCTATCCTACCATGAGCCTCTGCCTACCATGAAATGGCGGATGACAGAGAGCAGTAGTCTGTGTTCTCTTGTGTTAGCCAATTTTTCCTCAGTTTGGAAATGCTGATATAACAGGGTAGCAAAATATTGCATTCTCCAATCTAGTCAGCTTCTCCCCAGCCTGAAATGGCTGATAACAGGGTTTTCATTCTTCAGTCCTAGTCAGTTTGTCACCAGCCTCATTCCCATAACAGTAAAAAACTGTCATTTTCAGCACAAGAGACAGGCCTCGTCATAAATGTAGCCTAAGGGCTGTCTCACACGAGTGACTCCATTGTGGAAATGATGCTCCGTCTGAGAGCATGATCCTCCGTTCTGGACTTGCAGGAGCTGACCACATTATACTGATTTATAATGCTATGGGGGTCGTTTATCAAACTGATGTAACGTAGAACTGGCTTAGTTGCCCATAGCAACCAGATTCCTCTATACATTTTGGACAGCTCCTTTGGAGAATGAAAGGAGGAATCTGATTGGTTGCTATGGGCAACTAAGCCAGTTCTACTTTACACCAGTTTGATAAATGTGCCCCTATGTGTTTCTGCTTGACCTTACAGATGTAGCAGGGTTAGCACTCCAGCTCTTATCTCAAATTTCTTAACTCATTGCCTTATCTTGAGACAAAAGCCATTGAAAAGCAATTGAAGGTGTTTGCTTAGATTAGATAACACAACTCAGAAATCTCAGAAAGCAGGAGTGCTAACTCTACTACATCCGTACTTCTACAGGATCATACTGACAGCTTTATGTCACTGTGATCCTGTAGAAGTATGATCAAGTAGAGGCACATAGGGGCACATTTATTAAGACCGTTTTAGATGCCGACGTTTTAGACGCCGGTCTTAATAATCCCTATATCTGGCCGTGGATCTGCCGAAGCATGGAAAATGAAAGAAGGAATATGATTGGTTGCTATGGGCAACTAAGCCATTTATATTTTGCACCAATTTGTTAAGTGTGCCCCGATATTTTAGACGCCGGTCTTAATAACCCCTATATCTGGCGGTGGATCCGTCAAAGTTATGAAGAGATGCAGGCCTCTACATATCTTCGGCACATCCAGTGCCAGTCTAAATGTAAGCCACCTTCCTAAGGCTGAGTTCACACGAGCGGATGCCGTGCGTGGCATCCGCTCCGTGAAAGAGTGCCAAGACCCGATGCAGACTGCAGAGGCACGGAGCATTAACATGACTGATAATGCTCCGTGCCTCTCTGTGATCTCTTTACTACGAAATCACAGTGAGATAAAGTTGTCGGCATCCGCTCGTGTGAACTCAGCCTAACAGGCGTAGAAAATGATGAATGAGACAGGCCTCTCGGGCCGTCCCCTTCTCCGCCAACGTCATGCCCACCTTTTTAGATCTACCTTGAGCGGGAAAGTCGCAGATTGCGGCAAAACTAACCGAGCGTGATAACCGCAATGAACTTGCTCATGTGAAACAGGCCTAAGGCATCTTCCACACAAGCGAGTTTATTGCGTGGGTGCGATGTGTGAAGTGAATGCATAGCACCAGCACTGAATCCTGACCCATTCATTTCAATGGGTTTGTGCACAAACCCATAGAAGTAAATAAGGGCTTCAGTGAAAAACGCATTGCTTCCGGATGCAGTACTAATACAATGCGTTTTTCACTGATGGTTGCTAGGAGATGTTGTTTGTAAATCACCAGTTTTTTTTTTCACGTGCGTGAAAAACGCATTAAAACTGATTGCACCCGCACAGAAAAAACGGAAACACTGAATGCAATTGCAGACAAAACCGACTGAACTTGCTTGCAAAATGGTGCAAGTTTCACTGAATGCAGCCTGAACGCATCCTGACACAATCCGTATCATTCTCATGAAGTCTGCGGATTGGCTCCGGATGCGTTCAGTGAAACTCGCACCATTTCGCAAGAAAGTTCAGTCAGTTTTGTCTGTGATTGCGTTCAGTTGCTCAGTTTTTTCCGCGTGGGTGCAATGCGTTTTGATGCGTTTTTCACACGCGTGATAAAAAACTGAAGATTTACAAACAACATCTCTTAGCAACTATCAGTGAAAAATGCTTCTCATCCGCACTTGCTTCCTGATGCAATGCGTTTTTCACTGAAGCCCCATTCACTTCTATGGGGCCAGGGCTGCGTTAAAAACGCAGAATATAGAACATGTTGCTTTTAACTGATGCGTGAAAAAACCCTCTAATGTACACATTATGTGCACAAACCCATTGAAATGAATGGGTCAGGATTCAGTGCAGGTGCTATGCGTTCACGTCACGCATTGGACCTGCGCAGAAAGGCCTCTTTCACACGGGCGTCGCGTGTGAGGGCTAGACAAGATGCGGGTGCTTTGCGAGAAAATGCGTGAGTGCAATCCGCACGAGTGCAAAGCGTTTTAATGCGTTTTGCACGCGCGTGAGAATAATAGGCATGTTTGGTACCCAGACCCAAACCGATCGGTGTTGTGTAGATTTTATTATTTTCCCTTATAACATGGTTATTAGGGAAAATAATAGCATTCTTAATACAGAATGCTTAGTAAAATGTCCATTGAGGGGTTAAAAATAATAACCAAATTGAACCCCATCCACTTGATCACGTAGCGGATCTCTTCTTCTTTCTACTTTCTTCAGGACCTGGCTAAAGGACCTTTAATGACGTCACTGCGCTCATCACATGGTCCATCACCATCACATGTGGTCTGCAGAGTCTGACACTGCCAAAACTGATCAGACAGTGGCAGTCTATGGAGGGACAAACCCCCAACTGGTAACACCCAGTTATGCATGTATTGATAAACTTCAAGTAGGAATAACAGAGGAACGGCACAACATAGAATGATGAGAATAATGCTCAAGAATTGTCATTTCATGTGGGATAAAACAATTTTCTAAAACACATGTCAGGAGAGCAGACAGGTGTTTTTTAAATGACTTATAAGAGAAAGCAATAGATTGCATTCATCTGTCCAAAAGTCACTCCCTCCCCAGCCATAAAAAGGACCTGTTGCCTCTCCAGACATGTCTGTTTTAGTAACTACTTGCATTCCCCATGCAATAACAATTCGAAAGCATCTTTTCATACATCTTGTGTGGTAATGCTCTATTATTCCTACTATAATTTTATGAATTCATTTCCTAATCAGTGTTACCATTTAGTGTGGTGGTTTGGGGGTTGTCCCTGCATAGTTTGCCACTGACAGCACTAATTAGACGATTTCATATCATACAGTGACAGTAACACCCAGTTGGCAATTCATTCATAAAGTTCCAGTAGGAATAGTAGAGGGATGTCAAAACATTCCGTAATAAGAGTAGGTGTTTCTAAATTTTTATTTCACTGGAAATACAATTGTTTACTAAAACAGACATGTTAGGAGAGGTAATACGTCCTTTTTAAATGAATGAAGAAGAAGCAATGTATTATATTCACCTGTATTATATTTGTCAGGGAAGCAGGTAAGTATTTTTGTGTGTGTGTTAGGAAGCACATATCTGGGCATAACTTCAGTGAGGGGGCACAAAATGATGAAGCACAAATGTGGGAATAACTACTTTGAGGGGGATACACACTGTGGGCATACCTACTGTGAGGGGCACAAAGATGGGCATAATTACTTTGAGCGGGGTGCAAAGGTGAGCATAAGTATAGTGAGGTGCCACAAGGAGGACATAATTACTGTGAAGGGGCAGAAAGGTGAGCATAACTAATGTGAAGGGGCAGAAAGGTGAGCATAACTACTGTGAAGGGGCACAAAGGTGTAATCATAACTACAGTGAGGGGCCACAAGGAGGACATAACTATTGTGAAGGGACCACAAGGAGGACATTATTACTGTGAAGGGGCAGAAAGGTGAGCATAACTAATGTGAAGGGGCACAAAGGTAAGCATAACTACTGTGAAGGGGCACAAAGGTAAGCATAACTACTGTGAAGGGGGCACAAAGGTAAGCATAACTAATGTGAAGGGGCACAAAGGTGTAATCATGTGAGGTGGGCACAATGAAGGCATTAGAACTGTGTGGTAGCACCAAGGGGAAAGCCCTAGATTACCCTGTTATACATTGGGATGGCTCTTACAGGACCAGCACAGCGCCCCCTCGTAGGTATTTACCAGATGCAGTCACCATCCCTTCCTTATGTGACTATTCTTTTTTCTCATTGCAGTGACCTTGTTCTAGATCCATTGGACATCATGTCGATGCCAGCAACACCTTGGATGAGGTAGGACCAGTTAGTTCTTTTGTTTATTGCAAGGAGTATTAGAACCGCCATGTACCCTATGACAGATTTTATTAGGTGGGATTGGGTGAGTATAGTTATGCATTGGGCATAGTTAGCGGAGTGGCTTACTGTAAAAAACAAACATTTGCTGCGTCGTGCACAGCGTGCCACTTAACAGCAAATCCGAATCCTTCCCCCAGGTACAGGAAAGCCTAGCTATACTTCTGGGCGACACTGCCGAAGCTGAATATATGCAAGTATTGTCCTGTTCTAATTCAAAGAACTCAGCTCAGGTTAAATAATGTGGAATTTAAATGGGGAAGAGGACAAAGTGGCATTTTATCATAGAACATTTCTCATCACATAGATGTGGTTATGAATAGATGCAACTCAGATCCTTGAGTATTTTACCTCTTCACTGGCAAACTGAGGAAATTGTAATTCATTGAAAAAAAAGGGAGTGAAGTCAATGTTCAGCTTTTAAAATACAGGTCTCTCACCCAGTTAAGCCAGTACTCTCTGCTCTGCACTGATGAGGGGCAATCACCCCGAAACAGCTGTCGGCAGATGAGGTGCTGGCTTATTTAATATCCAAGTCATGTTTCAAGGCTTATTTTAAGAGCTGAACATTGACTTATAGGATAGCTGCCTTACATCTGGTGGCATTAGAGGCAGAGCTTGTTAAGAGCTCATTTGCATCCCTTCCCTCCCAGAATTCCAGAGGAGCATGTTTGGCCTATAAGTCTCCTCACACTGATTAAGGTGCTCTCTCCCTAAGGAGAGTTAGTTCCCCCCTGATTGAAAAAAAAGAAATGTTGAATCTGACTCAGAATATGATACATTTTCTAACAAGCACTCTCACACTGCTGTCATTCTTTAATTGTAGTTTCTGTTTAATACATATACTGTATGTACTTTATATAGAAATCCTTCTGCTACTTTGCTAAACCTCCCTGACTTTCGTTTTAGAAGTAAAATCGAAGTTCTTAAGTACCTGAGGTCAGATACAAGATAAATGAGGTTGGGCAAATATTGCTTATCAATAATTATTTTCAATAGCAATATCTGAAGTTACTCGTGTAAGAAAAGGGCAAAACATTACTAATTATCAGTTGATAACGGTCAGGGGCGTACATAGAAGTCACTGGGCCCCATAGCAAAAATCTTAATTGGGCCCCCATACCCTATTCATAAATCCTCCCACTACCTGTTCCTTGCCAGCAGTGTACTAATATGTGACGAATGAGGTATAAATTATAGCTTGTACCCTCACATATCAGTACACTGCTGTATATACTATATATTTGTACACATTGCATCTATTAATACTCATGCCTCACATATTAGTACACAGATGTATATACTATATACTTGTGTCCACTGCATCTATTATACCTCAAACCTCACATATCAGTACACTGCTGTATATACACTGCTCAAAAAAATAAAGGGAACACTTAAACAACACAATGTAACTCCAAGTCAATCACACTTCTGTGAAATCAAACTGTCCACTTAGGAAGCAACACTGAGTGACAATCAATTTCACATGCTGTTGTGCAAATGGGATAGACAACAGGTGGAAATTATAGGCAATTAGCAAGACACCCCCAATAAAGGAGTGGTTCTGCAGGTGGTGATCACAGTCCACTTCTCAGTTCCTATGCTTCCTGGCTGATATTTTGGTCACTTTTGAATGCTGGCGGTGCTTTCACTCTAGTGGTAGCATGAGACGGAGTCTACAACCCACACAAGTGGCTCAGGTAGTGCAGCTTATCCAGGATGGCACATCAATGCGAGCTGTGGCAAGAAGGTTTGCTGTGTCTGTCAGCGTAGTGTCCAGAGCCTGGAGGTGCTACCAGGAGACAGGCCAGTACATCAGGAGACGTGGAGGAGGCCGTAGGAGGGCAACAACCCAGCAGCAGGACCGCTACCTCCGCCTTTGTGCAAGGAGGAACAGGAGAAGCACTGCCAGAGCCCTGCAAAATGACCTCCAGCAGGCCACAAATGTGCATGTGTCTGCTCAAACGGTCAGAAACAGACTCCATGAGGGTGATATGAGGGCCCAACGTCCACAGGTGGGGGTTGTGCTTACAGCCCAACACCGTGCAGGACGTTTGGCATTTGCAGAGAACACCAAGATTGGCAAATTCGCCACTGACGCCCTGTGCTCTTCACAGATGAAAGCAGGTTCACACTGAGCACATGTGACAGACGTGACAGAGTCTTGAGACGCCGTGGAGAATGTTCTGCTGCCTGCAACATCCTCCAGCATGACCGGTTTGGCATTGGGTCAGTAATGGTGTGGGGTGGCATTTCTTTGGAGGGCCGCACAGCCCTCCATGTGCTCGCCAGAGGTAGCCTGACTGCCATTAGGTACCGAGATGAGATCCTCAGACCCCTTGTGAGACCATATGCTGGTGCGGTTGGCCCTGGGTTCCTCCTAATGCAAGACAATGCTAGACCTCATGTGGCTGGAGTGTGTCAGCAGTTCCTGCAAGACTAAGGCATTGATGCTATGGACTGGCCTGCCCATTCCCCAGACCTGAATCCAATTGAGCACATCTGGGACATCATGTCTCGCTCTATCCACCAACGTCACGTTGCACCACAGACTGTCCAGGAGTTGGCAGATGCTTTAGTCCCGGTCTGGGAGGAGATCCCTCAGGAGACCGTCCGCCACCGCATCAGAAGCATGCACAGGCGTTGTAGGGAGGTCATACAGGCACGTGGAGGCCATTTTGAATCCAACTTTTGTTTTTTCAATAGGAAGAGGGTCATGTGACACATCAAACGTATTGGGAATTTCACAAGAAAAACAATGGTGTGCTTGGTTAACGTAACTTTATTCTTTCATGAGTTATTTACAAGTTTCTGACCACTTATAAAATGTGTTCAATGGGCTGGCCATTGTGTTGGATTGTCAATGCAACCCTCTTCTCCCACTCTTCACACACTGATAGCAACACCGCAGGAGAAATGCTAGCACAGGCTTCCAGTATCCGTAGTTTCAGGTGCTGCACATCTCGTATCTTCACAGCATAGACAATTGCCTTCAGATGACCCCAAAGATAAAAGTCTAAGGGGGTCAGATCGGGAGACCTTGGGGGCCATTCAACAGGCCCACGACGACCAATCCACTTTCCAGGAAACTGTTCATCTAGGAATGCTCGGACCTGACACCCATAATGTGGTGGTGCACCATGTTGCTGGAAAAACTCAGGGAACGTGCCAGCTTCAGTGCATAAAGAGGGAAACACATCATCATGTAGCAATTTCGCATATCCAGTGGCCTTGAGGTTTCCATTGATGAAGAATGGCCCCACTATCTTTGTACCCCATATACCACACCATACCATAAATTTTTTTGTTCCAACAATCTTGGAGGGATCTATCCAATGTGGGTTAGTGTCAGACCATTAGCGGTGGTTTTGTTTGTTAACTTCACCATTCACATAAAAGTTTGCCTCATCACTGAACAAAATCTTCTGCGTAAACTGAGGGTCCTGTTCCAATTTTTGTTTTGCCCATTCTGCAAATTCAGTGCGCCGATCTGGGTCATCCTCGTTGAGATGCTGCAGTAGCTGGAGTCAAAAAAAAAAAAAAAAAGACAAAAAAGGGGGTCAGTCAGCACATACCAAACCGCAGGAGCACATTGCTATGGCAGGGAACAACATTAAAAGGCAAAAACATGCAATGCGACAACTCACTGCAATATAGAGTACAAAATTGCATAATAATTACAAGTGCTACACTATAAGTGAGAGATACTTGGCAAATCGTTTTGTACAAAATTATTTGAGCCCGTCTGCCGCACGTCAAGGCGATCTCTGTTAGATGGGTTCCTAACACTAAATTCTACCTGTTAAGTGCCATGACGGCTACCATACACTTCAGGGAGTGTAGGTTCCACAGCAGGCCCACTCCACAACACCACCGGCGCCAAATGGCCACCAAGGACTGCAGTGAGAGTCCACAAACTATCTCACTCCTGGTGCCATGGCTTCAGTGAGTGAGGGGGAGCAGGCCTGACTATGTGCTAACACTAATTAAAATCAGCCTATAGGGCAGACAGGGTGGTCAGGAGTGCATGACTGAGGAGGCAGCCACACCTCCAGTACAAACTGCAAAGAAAGACAAAAAGGGGGTCAGTCAGCACATACCAAACCGCAGGAGCACATTGCTATGGCAGGGAACAACATTAAAAGACAAAAACATGCAATGCGACAACTCATTGCAATATAGAGTACAAAATTGCATAGTAATTACAAGTGCTACACTATAAGTGAGAGATACTTGGCAAGTAGCTGGAGTTTGTAAGGATGCCATTTGTGAGTAGCTAATATCCGCCGAAAGGATGTTCGACTAATGCCACTCTCCAGTGACATGCGGCGAGTGCTACGCTGTGGGCTCTTGCTGAATGAAGCTAGGACAGCCACTGATGTTTCTTCATTAGAGACAGATTTCATGCGTCCACATTTTGTCAAATCCAACAGAGAACCAGTTTCACGAAGCTTAGCAAGCAGTTTGCTAACTGTAGCATGGGAGATGGGTGGTCTCGTAGGGTGTCTTGCATTGAAATCTGCTGCAATGACCCGGTTACTGCGTTCACCAGACATCAACACAATTTCTATCCGCTCCTCACGTGTTAACCTCGGCGACATGTCAATGGCTGTAAACAAAGAGAAACTTGTAAATAACCCATGAAAGAATAAAGTTATGTTAAAACCAAGCACACCATTGTTTTTCTTGTGAAATTCCCAATAAGTTTAATGTGTCACATGACCCTCTTCCTATTGAAAAAACAAAAGTTGGATTCAAAATGGCCGACTTCAAAATGGCCGCCATGGTCACCACCCATCTTGAAAAGTTTCCCCCCTCACACTAATACTAATGTGCCACAAACAGGAAGTTAATATCACCAACCATTCCCATTTTATTAAGGTGTATCCATATAAATGGCCCACCCTGTACACTGCGTGCAGAATTATTAGGCAAATGAGTATTTTGACCACATCATACTCTTTATGCATGTTGTCTTACTCCAAGCTGTATAGGCTCGAAAGCCTACTACCAATTAAGCATATTAGGTGATGTGCATCTCTGTAATGAGAAGGGGTGTGGTCTAATGACATCAACACCCTATATCAGGTGTGCATAATTATTAGGCAACTTCCTTTCCTTTGGCAAAATGGGTCAAAAGAAGGACTTGACAGGCTCAGAAAAGTCAAAAATAGTGAGATATCTTGCAGAGGGATGCAGCACTCTTAAAATTGCAAAGCTTCTGAAGCGTGATCATCGAACAATCAAGCGTTTCATTCAAAATAGTCAACAGGGTTGCAAGAAGCGTGTGGAAAAACCAAGGCGCAAAATAACTGCCCATGAACTGAGAAAAGTCAAGCGTGCAGCTGACAAGATGCCACTTGCCACCAGTTTGGCCATATTTCAGAGCTGCAACATCACTGGAGTGCCCAAAAGCACAAGGTGTGCAATACTCAGAGACATGGTAAGAAAGGCTGAAAGACGACCACCACTGAACAAGACACACAAGCTGAAACGTCAAGACTGGGCCAAGAAATATCTCAAGACTGATTTTTCTAATGTTTTATGGACTGATGAAATGAGAGTGAGTCTTGATGGGTCAGATGGATGGGCCCGTGGCTGGATTGGTAAAGGGCAGAGAGCTCCAGTCCGACTCAGACGCCAGCAAGGTGGAGGTGGAGTACTGGTTTGGGCTGGTATCATCAAAGATGAGCTTGTGGGGCCTTTTCGGGTTGAGGATGGAGTCAAGCTCAACTCCCAGTCCTACTGCCAGTTTCTGTAAGACACCTTCTTCAAGCAGTGGTATAGGAAGAAGTCTGCATCCTTCAAGAAAAACATGATTTTCATGCAGGACAATGCTCCATCACACGCGTCCAAGTACTCCACAGCGTGGCTGGCAAGAAAGGGTATAAAAGAAGAAAATCTAATGACATGGCCTCCTTGTTCACCTGATCTGAACCCCATTGAGAACCTGTGGTCCATCATCAAATGTGAGATTTACAAGGAGGGAAAACAGTACACCTCTCTGAACAGTGTCTGGGAGGCTGTGGTTGCTGCTGCACGCAATGTTGATGGTGAACAGATCAAAACACTGACAGAATCCATGGATGGCAGGCTTTTGAGTGTCCTTGCAAAGAAAGGTGGCTATATTGGTCACTGATTTGTTTTTGTTTTGTTTTTGAATGTCAGAAATGTATATTTGTGAATGTTGAGATGTTATATTGGTTTCACTGGTAAAAATAAATAATTGAAATGGGTATATATTTGTTTTTTGTTAAGTTGCCTAATAATTATGCACAGTAATAGTCACCTGCACACACAGATATCCCCCTAAAATAGCTAAAACTAAAAACAAACTAAAAACTACTTCCAAAAATATTCAGCTTTGATATTAATGAGTTTTTTGGGTTCATTGAGAACATGGTTGTTGTTCAATAATAAAATTAATCCTCAAAAATACAACTTGCCTAATAATTCTGCACTCCCTGTATATCTGTACACATTGCATCTATTAAACCTCATACCTCACATATCAGTACACAGCTGTATATACTATATACTTGTGTCCACTGCATCTATTATACTCATACCTCACATATCAGTACACTGCTGTATATACTATATATCTGTACACATTGCGTCTATTATATCTCATACCTCACATATCAGTACACATCTGTATATACTATATACTTGTGCCAGCTGCATCTATTATACAGTATAATTGATTCAGTATATATATATTATTTTTTTTTGCATAGAGCAGTGTACTGATGTGAGACATACAAGGTATAACAGTGCAGTATGTACAGATATATGTGGTCAGTTATATTATGTTTTTTGTGTGAGGTAATAGTGGTTGTAACTGTCTGCAGTGCTATATATATGAGTGAGATATGAATAAATAGGGAATGGTGGGCAAATAAAGAGAAAGAAGGAGGACCTCCACTTACCACTCCATTCTAGTCTCAGTGGAGAGCTCATCTTCCATGCTGTTGGGGCCTTGGCAGATGCTTCTATCTGGCTTCCATGCCCTGTGCAGTTCCCATACTAGATCTACAGGACCTGTGATGTTGAATATGATGTCATCTGCTCCTATCTAACCTTGGAACTACACCATTCTTTGTGCAGTTCCTTTACTACATATACATGACATCATCACAGGTCCTTTAGCTGTCTCCACTGACGGTAGGGATACTATACTTGAACTAGACACATTTTCCCCAGGGGTCCCATAGCAGCTGTGAGGTCTGCCTTTATAAGGGTCCATTGATATGTTCGCAAAATGGGTCCAAATCCATTCCGCAATTTTGCGAAAGAGGTGCGGACCCATTCATCTTCAATGGGGATGGAATGTGCTGTCCGCATTTGCAGATCCGGACTTCCAGATCTGCACTTCCAGATCCGCACTTCCATTCCACAAAAAAATAGAACATGTCCTATTCTTGTCCGCAATTGCGGACAAGAAAAGGCAATTTCTATGAGAGTGCCGGTGATGTGCGGTCCGCAAAACACATACGCAGGGCCGGTACAAGGCAGGGGCCGAAGGAGCGGGTGCCCTGGGCGCTACCATTTGCGGACAGGAGGGGGGCGCAGGTGAAGTGCCAGCCACGGCCCCCCCTACATCATGCTGTGCCCCCCCATGTGCCCCCCCAACTAAAATGACCCCCCCCCCCAAGTGAGCAGCCGCCGCTGGGCACAGGGAGATGAGCGCTTCCATTGCGCTCATCTCCATTGTAAACTGTCTGTGCCAGCGGAGGTGCAGGGGAGGGAGAGGCGTGTCCCTTCCCTTTCCTCTGATAGGCTGCAGGCAGGCACCGAAGTGGAGGAGAGGCCCCGCCCCCTAATTACTCCTGTTTACCTTTCTAAAGCTAAAGGACCTTTGATGATGTCATCACAGGTCCTGTAAGGGAACTGCACAGTGTAAAGTGTAGTTCCCAGGTTAGAACAGTGCATCTGCCAGGACCTGTGATGACATCATCTTCAACATCACAGGTCCTGCAGAATCTAGCAAAGGAACTGCACCAAAAATGGTGTAGTTCCTAGGTTTCAAAGGTACATCTGCCAGGACCTGTGATGACATCATCACAGGTCCTTCAACCCCTAACAGCAAGTATTAAAAGTTCACAAGCAGCTCTGTATTGATCCATACAGACTGGAATGGAGAGGTAAGAGGAGGTCCTCCACTTTTCATCATTTACCCCCCCCCCCCCCCCCCCTCCATGCCCTGTTTTTACTCATTGCTCACTCATGTATACTACTTCAGACAGTTACCACTACCTCATGTACCTCACAGTGACTATAATGCATAACTGACCACATATTTCTATAAACACTGCATCTACAGTATTATACCTTCTATGTGTCACATCAATACACTGCTCTGTATATATATATATATATATATATATATATATATACACACACACATACATGCACACACACTGCATATATTACACAGTATTATACATGCAATATGTACAGATATATAGTATATACCGCAGTGCACTGATATGTGAGGTATGAGGTATAATAGATGCTGTGTGTACAGATATCAGTACACTTCTGTATATACTATATATGTGAGGTACGAGGTATAATAGATGCAGTGTGTACAGATATATAGTATATACAGCAGTGTACTGATATGTGAGGTACGAGGTGTCAATACACTGCTGTATTTACTATATACCTGTACACACTGCATCTATTATACCTCGTACCTCACATATTACACTACTGTATATACTGTATACACTGCATATATTATACCCCGTACCTCACATATCAGTACACTGCTGTATATACTATATACCTGTACACACTGCATCTATTATACCCTGTACCTCACATATCAGAACACTAGGGAATATACTATATACCTGTACACACTGCATCTATTATACCGCGTACCTCACATAACTGTACACTGCTGTATATAATATACATCTGCATCTATTATACCTCTTTTGTGTGCCAGGGCTGTTTTGTAATCCCATTCCGGCCCTGATGGCATAAATTATAAAACGCAGCAGCAAGAATAGTTCATGGAACAAAGGGAGGGGCTATAAAAGGGGAATGGGGGCCCAATTTAGATTCCTGCTATGGGGCCCAGTGATTTTTATGTACGCCCCTGGCTGCAGGCACTAGGCCGGCAGCCTATCAGAGGCCGGCGCAATGACGTCATCGTGCCGCCTGAGCCTTACATTACAGCGTGGGACACAGGAAGAGGCTGCATCGCATCGCTGACACTTAGGTAAGTACTGTATAAGTGTTTTTTTTTTGTTTTTTTCTACAATTTTCCCCATTTCTTAAAGTAATGATGGCCACTCGTTTTTCTTTACTTAGCTGCTTTTTTCTTGCTATAAGGCCTCATGCACACGACCGTATTTTTTTGCGGTCCGCAAAACGGGGTTTCGTGATCCGTGACCGTTTTTTTCGTCCGTGGGTCTTCCTTGATTTTTGGAGGATCCACAGACATGAAAAAAAAGTCGTTTTGGTGTCCGCCTGGCCGTGCGGAGCCAAACGGATCCGTCCTGAATTACAATGCAAGTCAATGGGGACGGATCCGTTTGACGTTGACACAATATGGTGCAATTTCAAACGGATCCGTCCCCCATTGACTTTCAATGTAAAGTCAGGAGTTAATATACCATCGGATCGGAGTTTTCTCCAATCCGATGGTATATTATTTTTTTTTTTCAATTAAGATTTTTATTGAAATTTTTCGGTACAGCCAAAATAAAGACATATGGAAATGTAAAAAGCGTTTAACAATTTAAACATCATGTCCACAAAACTGTGTTGGGTAAATACCCATTATCACATAGTATGGCTCATGGGAGAATATGAGTTAGACATATCTAAATGGACATGTGAAATCTCAGTAACATATAGACAGACAAGACATTGGACAAGGGAGTAGGGGGAAGGAAAGGAAGGGGAACGGGTACAATTCTACTGAAGCGGTTAGACCTGCGCATCACGAAATGCGGTTGAAGAGCGAAAGATTTCCCAGGGGCCCCAAGTCTGCACATATCGTGTGATCTCTGCGGGCGTAATACTAATGAGATCTTCCAACCTCTGATACAAGGCAATTTCGTCAAACCACTCCTCAGACGAAGGGGGAGAAGGGGATTTCCAATGCCTGGGAATCACCGCCTTTGCTGCCTGAACCATGTATTTTAGGAGGGATTTCTTATATGCTGGGACATTCAGGACACTATCAAAAAGTAGGAGAGCTTCTGGGGAGTTTTGGATAGGGATACCCGTGACCTCTTTAATAATTTTATGAACGAAATTCCAGAAAGGCCTTAAGCCGCTGCAGTTCCACCACACATGAATCATCGTGCCTTCCTCTGTCAGACATCTCCAACAACGGTCCGATACCGTCGGGAACCATCTATGAAGTAGCGCAGGTACCCTGTACCATCTAGATATAATTTTGTAGCTCGTTTCCTGAGCTTTGGCCGAGACCGTAGATTTGTGTGCTAGAAGGAAGCATCTGTTCCACTGGGCTGGGGTATAATGATCCCCCAAATCCCGCTCCCAGACTTGACAATATGGAGGAAGGCACGAGGATCGCTGATGTATCAGAAGTTTGTATACTGAGGATATGGGGTGTAAGATCGCTGAGGAGGAGATACACATCCTTTCCTGGCCAGAGTGTGAGTTCTACTTATAGAGGTGTGAAAATGTTGGAGCTGCAGGTATTCAAAGGAATTGCGGGTTAGTGGAGCCTCTAAAATCTGGGGCAGGGGTTTTAGTGCAGGGCCAGAGAGAACTTGATAGAACCTGATCGGTCGGGATCTTGAGCTTTGAAGAAAATGTTTGGAAGAGTGCCCTGGAGGAAATCTAGGATGGTCAGTGACTGGCACCAGAGGGCCTTTTGGGTCAATCAATGAGGTCGCACGACTAATGGATGCTAAAGTTGCAAGGGTATGATGAGCAGAGAAGGACAAATGTGACGACGTCTGGCTTGAAGAGCCCATTAGCCATGGGAGGGTTGATACCGCACACGTTGAAGTGTCTTTTGTAATTTGCACCCACGCCTTGGGCGATTCAGCCCATGTCAGGTCCAACAGTCGGGCATATGCTGCAGAATGATAATACAGTCTGCAATCTGGCAGACCCACCCCTCCCGTTTCTTTGGTGCGGGTCATTATCTCCCATTTGATTCGTGGTCGGCCAGGAGCCCATACAAATTGTGTGAAGCACCTACGGAGTTGGGACCAGAAGGTGGACGGTATGCGGATGGGAATAGTTTGTAGAAGGTACAGTAGTTTTGGTAAAAGGGTCATTTTTACTATACTAATCCTTCCAAACCAAGAAAAGTCTCGTTTACGCCAACCGTCTAAATCTTTTTGAAACTGCACGAGGAGTGGCGTAAAGTTCAATTTATGGAGACATGAGAGGTCTGCTGTCATTTTGATCCCCAGATATGTTATGCCTTTGGGTGGCCAGGTGAAGGGAAAGGAAGCCTTAAGAGCAGGAGCCAGATCGCTCGGTAAAGAGACATCCAGGGCCTCTGACTTGGACATATTAATTTTAAAATTGGACCAGGTACCAAATTGAGGTATTTCCCGAAGTAAGGACGGCAAAGATATACGTGGGTTGGTTATGTAGAGAAGGAGATCGTCCGCAAACGCCGCGCATTTATACTCTCGTGATCCGATCTTTAACCCTGTTATGTCTGGATTGGCCCGAATAGAAGCTAACAGATGTTCCATAACCAGGACGTATAGTAAGGGGGACAGTGGACATCCCTGTCGTGTCCCATTGTGGATTGGGAAGGGGGGGGAAAGGGCACCATTTATTTTGACTCTAGCAGTAGGATGTTGGTACAGTGTCAGGATCTTTGACAGGAATATTGGGCCCAGACCTATATGTGAAAGGGTCTCATGGATGGCACGCCAAGATATCCGGTCAAAGGCCTTTTCTGCGTCTAGGGAAAGTACCATGAGGGGGGTCTTTTTGGACTTGGCATAGTGGATAATGTCTAGGGTTTTAAGAGTGTTGTCCCGGGCCTCCCTCCCCGGCACAAACCCAACCTGATCAGCAGAAACCAGGGAAGGCAGATAAGCGCTCAATCTGTTCGCCATTAATTTGGCGAAGATCTTGAGATCTACATTTAAAAGGGAGATAGGACGATAGCTGGCACACAGGTGCGGGTCCTTTCCTGGCTTCGGGATGACCGTAATGTGTGCCTCTGTGGTCTGCGCCGGGAAGGGGAGCCCAGGAGACACCCCATTGAAAACCTGGAGCATAATAGGGGAAAGATTAGAGGAAAAGGCCTTATAGAACCTAGCCGTGAACCCGTCAGGGCCTGGACTCTTACCACCCGGGAGCGACTTAAGTACCATATGGAGTTCAGTGTCTGTGAATGGAGCCTCCATCGTGGCAGAATCAAGCTCAGAAAGCTTGGGAAGTAAGAGAGGTAGGTCGGGGTGTTTGCCCACTGCTGGAGAGGGTGTCTGGGGCAGGTTGTAAAGCTTCGAGTAGAAGGAGTGAAAAGTAGCCGCAATATCAGTGGTTGTGTGGATCAAACGATCCTGGGCGTTTTTGATAGCGGGGATATGGGAGGCTGCCAGTCTTCCCTTTAGAGCCCTTGCCAACATACGGCCACTTTTATTCCCGTACTCGTAGAATTTACTCCTGCAAATTTGTACCATACGTTTGTAGGATGCATCCAGGAGGCGCTTAGCTTCCATACGCGCATTCTGGAGATCATGCAAGGTTTGCAGGGTAAGTGCTCGTTTGTGGGCCAATTCCAGGGATGGGACTTTTTGCAGAGCAAGTTTAAGTGAATGGGCTTTCTCCCTCTTGAGGCGGGAGCCGTGCTTAATGAGTACACCTCGAAGAACACACTTCAAGGCCTCCCATCGGATCGGTATTGGAGTAGAATCCTCCTTATGATCCGCTAAGAAGTTCGTTATACTACTAGCAAGGTCAGCAGCGCACCCCGCGTCCAGAAGGAGACTCTCGTTCAATCGCCATGTCCACTCCTGCCTAGAGAGGAAGGGCAAATTCAAGGAGCAGTATATGGGGGCATGGTCCGACCAAAGGATATTTCCTATTTGTGTGAAATCAAGCCAAGATAGGGCCGATTGCTGAATAAGGATATGATCAATACGACTATATGAGCCATGGGGGGCGGAATAAAAGGTGTAATCCTTATCAGATGGATGTTGGATCCTCCAGGCATCTCTCAGTTGCAGTTGGAGCAGTGCCCGTTTTACCTTTTTAATGGTGGGATATGTGAGGGATGCACGTCCCGTCGAATTGTCAAGTGTTGGGTCAAGTGTCAGATTAAGGTCGCCACATAAGATAACTGTCCCCCTAAGCAACGGTATGACATTATCAATGAGGTTTACAATGAAGAGAGCTTGATTTTGATTAGGGGCATATACATTAAGGAAGGTTAATTCCTGGCCACCAATCAGTAATGTGAGGGCCAGGTATCTTGCATCTGGGTCGGCAGTACAAGCTAGCACTTGATGGGGTAAAGACTTGTGGATCGCTATGGCGACTCCTTTGGTCTTATTCACCGCATTATTTGCAAAGTGCCAGGTGGTGTAGTGTCGATGTCGGATGTTCGGGGCGCTACCCTCCTTAAAATGCGTTTCTTGGAAACAGATAATATGTACCTTTTGGCGATGAAAGTGGTGAAGTACCTGGGTCCGATTTTCGGGAGTGTTGAGGCCCTTCGCGTTGAATGATGCAATCTTCAGAGACCCCATTACTATGGGAGGAGGGGGAAAGGGAAAAAACACGAGGAAGGCACGGGGAGACAACCGACAAAAAACAAAAAGAGAACAACAGTTATAAACAAACAAACAGGTGGAGTACCCCGAAAAGGGGTTTTTATGTGACCCAGAGGTCTAAAGAGGCTGTCACCTGGGGAAGATGCCCCAAGGGAGAGTCTCCGGTTATTCGGGGGAAAAAGTGTCAGCCAAACAGGAGCTGGCCCCCCACAGCACCAATGGATGCAAGTGAAGACTTATAAGCACCAGCAAAATTGGAGCATAAATACAGATAAAGAAAATGAGCAAACAGCTAAAAACCAATAAGAAACAATCAGTATATTAGATCATTAGTAGTCCCAGGTAGCTAAAGCAGGGATCCCCTCAGGTGGTAAGGGGAGGTGAGGATCTACGACTTGAGTAATCTGGTCCTCTCTGGCGTCGTCCCCTTGAGGCCTGAGCAGGAGAGCTGAGCGCTTTTTCAACAGATAATGGACGTTGTCGCCCCCTCGACTCAGAGGCAGGCGGGAGGAGGGAAGGCCAGGGTCCTAATTCAACCGGTGGCAAGTCCAGCTGCTGTAGAAAATGGGAAAGGTCCGTGGGGTCCCGCAGGGTGACGACTTGGTCTTTAGGGCCGGCAAATAGAGCAAAAGGAAAGCCCCAGCGGTAAGGGATACTGCGCTCTTTGAGAAGGTGTAACAGTGGGCGCAAGGCAGCACGTTGGGCCAGGGTGTAACGGGATAGGTCCTGCAGCAAGATAAAGGGGACACCGTCGTAGGACAAAGACGACATCTGTCGAGCCCTGAGCAGAATCTGATCTTTGATGGCATAAAAATGAACTCTGCATATGACGTCCCTTGGTTTTGAGGGGTCAGGGTTGGGAGGCCTCAATGCCCTATGGGCTCGGTCAATTTCAATGCTGGAACTTGGCGGACGTCCCAGGAGGTCATTGAAAATTTTTACAATGGTGGGTAAAAGAACCGCCTGTGTTATAGACTCCGAGAGACCTCTGATCCGAATATTATTGCGACGGCTCCTATTTTCGACATCATCCAGATGGTATTGCAAGGCGTGTATCTGTGCATCGTGGGCTTGCAGCTTGTCTTTCAATACCTGCACGTCTGCAGATAGGTGATCATGTTCCTGTTGAACAGTGTCCACTTTTGTATCAATCAAGGCCATCTCAGAGCGTACTTGCGTGAATTCTTTTTTACATTCCTGTAAAATGTTAGCTGCAAAACTAGAGAGGTCCGCCTTGGTGGGGAGTGAGCACATCAGGTTGCGTAAGTCCGCCATAGTAGGTGGCCGGGAGTCCTCATCCGGAAGAGGGACAGGAGACCCAGATCTCTGGGGCAAGGGTGGAGAGCCCCATGAGGCCGGTACTGCAGGGGCAGCCAGTGTCTGTGTGCCCGATGATGCGATGCCCTCCTGGCGTGGGTGAGATCCGTCCCACGACGAGCCCGTGGACCAGTGTGGGGAATTTGCTAGGGACGGCTCAGGAGAATGAGTTAAAGGGGGCTCCCGCAGCATATACGGGGAGGAGGCCGCAGCCTGTGGCGAATCTGAGGCCTTTTCATCATCCTTTTCAGGTTGCCCCCTGTGAGAAGTGTCTCTCTGTGACTGGGGGTGCCCCATAAGGCTGGCTGAGGTACCCGACCAAGGGGATCCAGTGGGGGATCTCACTGGTGGGCTCAGTGGGGCTGCAGGAGAGGTGAGGGTTCTAGGGCCCCAGGCGACAGGGTGAGGGGTCACCTGAGAAGTCCCCTGAAGCGGGGGGGAACTCCTCCTCACTAACCTGGATCGCCGGGTCGCAGGGAGACATCACTGCGACTGCTAGGCCTCTGTCCTGGGCTGAAGAGGAGGGATCAGCGCATGCTTCAGGGTCCCCTTCCACCTGGGCATGCAACATCTGGGTCCGGTCAGAGCCACTGCCCAAGGACGGCACCGATGCAGATCTGACTCTCCTTCTATCCGGTGAGTACAGCCGTTGGTTCCGGTGCTCAGCCTCAGGCTCAGCTGCTGCTGAGAGCTGAGATTCTCCAGGGCCGGCGGCGCCATCTTGGAAGCGCTTGGCGCGCTCAGTCAGGTCGGGCCCTGGAGTTGCAGGTTGCCGGGCGAAAAGCCTGGAAATGTCCCCCTGTGGAGACGCCCGGGGGGCTACAGAACGAGCCTTGGCTTTCTTGGGTAGTTTGCCCATCTTTAAAGGGTCGCTGGCGGTGGATTAGCTCCGGTGCTGTGGAGGAGCTCACAGCCGCACGTCTTCACTCCTGCATAGCTGGCCACGCCCCTCCCCCGATGGTATATTTTAACTTGAAGCGTCCCCATCACCATGGGAACGCCTCTATGTTAGAATATACCGTCGGATTTGAGTTACATCGTGAAACTCAAATCCGACAGTATATTCTAACACAGAGGCATTCCCATGGTGATGGGGACGCTTCAGGTTAGAATATACTAAAAGAACTGTGTACATGACTGCCCCCTGCTGCCGGGCAGCAGGGGGCAGCCCCCCCCCCCTGTACTTAACACATTGGTGGCCAGTGTGGCCGGCCCCCCCCCTCCCTCCCCTGTAGTTAACTCATTGGTGGCCAATGCGGACGTGAGGACGCTACTGCAGTCCCGGTTGCCATGGTTACTTAGCAATTTGTAGAACCATTATACTTACCTGCGAGCTCCGATGTCTGCGTCCGGCCGGGAGCTCCTCCTACTGGTAAGTGACAGGTCTTTAAGCAATGCGTCACTTACCAGTAGGAGGAGCTCCCGGCCGGACGCAGACATCGCAGCTCGCAGGTAAGTATAATGGTTCTACAAATTGCTAAGTAACCATGGCAACCGGGACTGCAGTAGCATCCTGGTTGCCATGGTTACCGATCGGAGCCCCAGCGATTAAACTGGGACTCCGATCAGTACTCTCCGCTGCCACCAATGATAGGGGGGAGATTTTAATTAGGAGGGGGAGGGAGGGGAGTAGGCCCACTGGCCACCAACGAGTTAACTACAGGGGAGGGAGGGGGGGGGCCTACTGGCCACCAACGAGTTAACTACAGGGGAGGGAGGGGGGCCGGCCGCACTGGCCACCAACGAGTTAACTACAGGGGAGGGAGGGGGGCCCACTGGCCACCAACGAGTTAACTACAGGGGAGGGAGGGGGGCCGGCCGCACTGGCCACCAATGAGTTAACTACAGGGGAGGGGGGCCCACTGGCCACCAATGAGTTAACTACAGGGGAGGGGGGGGGGCCGGCCACACTGGCCACCAATGTGTTAATTACAGGGGGGGGGAGCTGCCCCCTGCTGCCTGGCAGCACCTGCCAGGCAGCAGGGGGCAGTCATGTACACAGTTCTTTTAGTATATTCTAACCTGAAGCGTCCCCATCACCATGGGAACGCCTCTGTGTTAGAATATACTGTCGGTTCTGAGTTTTCACAAAGTGAAAACTCAGCTCTGAAAAAGCTTTTATGCAGACGGATCTTCGGATCCGTCTGTATAAAAGTAACCTACGGCCACGGATCACGGACACGGATGCCAATCTTGTGTGCATCCGTGTTCTTTCACGGACCCATTGACTTGAATGGGTCCGTGAACCGTTGTCAGTCAAAAAAATAGGACAGGTCATATTTTTTTGACGGACAGGATACACGGATCACGGTCTCGGCTGCAAAACTGTGCATTTTCCGATTTTTCCACAGACCCATTGAAAGTCAATGGTTCCGCGAAAAAAAAAAACGGAAAACGGCACAACGGCCACGGATGCACACAACGGTCGTGTGCATGAGGCCTAATACAAATTCTAACAGTCTATTCAGTAGGACTATCAGCTGTGTATCCACCTGACTTCTCCTCAATGCAACTGATGGTCCCAACCCCATTTATAAGGCAAGAAAGCCCACTTATTAAACCTGACAGGGCACACCTGTAAAGTGAAAAACATTTCAGGGGACTACCTCTTGAAGCTCATCAAGAGAATGCCAAGAGTGTGCAAAGCAGTAATCAAAGCAAAAGGTGGCTACTTTGAAGAACCTAGAATATGACATATTTTCAGTTGTTTCATAATTGTTTGTTATGAATATAATTCCACATGTGTTAATTCATAGTTTTGATGCCTTCAGTGTGAATCTACAATTTTCATAGTCATGAAAATAAAGAAAACTCTTTGAATGAGAAGGTGTGTCCAAACTTTTGGTCTGTACTGTATGTATATATATATATATATATATATATATATATATATATATATATACACACTGCTCAAAAAAATAAAGGGAACACTTAAACAACACAATGTAACTCCAAGTCAATCACACTTCTGTGAAATCAAACTGTCCACTTAGGAAGCAACACTGAGTGACAATCAATTTCACATGCTGTTGTGCAAATGGGATAGACAACAGGTGGAAATTATAGGCAATTAGCAAGACACCCCCAATAAAGGAGTGGTTCTGCAGGTGGTGACCACAGAGCACTTCTCAGTTCCTATGCTTCCTGGCTGATGTTTTGGTCACTTTTGAATGCTGGCGGTGCTTTCACTCTAGTGGTTGCATAAGACGGAGTCTACAACCCACACAAGTGGCTCAGGTAGTGCAGCTTATCCAGGATGGCACATCAATGCGAGCTGTGGCAAGAAGGTTTGCTGTGTCTGTCAGCGTAGTGTCCAGAGCATGGAGGCGCTACCAGGAGACAGGCCAGTACATCAGGAGACGTGGAGGAGGCCGTAGGAGGGCAACAACCCAGCAGCAGGACCGCTACCTCCGCCTTTGTGCAAGGAGGAACAGGAGGGGCACTGCCAGAGCCCTGCAAAATGACCTCCAGCAGGCCACAAATGTACATGTGTCTGCTCAAACGGTCAGAAACAGACTCCATGAGGGTGATATGAGGGCCCGACGTCCACAGGTGGGGGTTGTGCTTACAGCCCAACACCGTGCAGGACGTTTGGCATTTGCCAGAGAACACCAAGATTGGCAAATTCGCCACTGGCGCCCTGTGCTCTTCACAGATAAAAGCAGGTTCACACTGAGCACATGTGACAGACGTGACAGAGTCTGGAGACGCCGTGGAGAACGTTCTGCTGCCTGCAACATCCTCCAGCATGACCGGTTTGGCATTGGGTCAGTAATGGTGTGTGGTGGCATTTCTTTGGAGGGCCGCACAGCCCTCCATGTGCTCGCCAGAGGTAGCCTGACTGCCATTAGGTACCGAGATGAGATCCTCAGACCCCTTGCGAGACCATATGCTGGTGCGGTTGGCCCTGGGTTCCTCCTAATGCAAGACAATGCTAGACCTCATGTGGCTGGAGTGTGTCAGCAGTTCCTGCAAGACGAAGGCATTGATGCTATGGACTGGCCCGCCCGTTCCCCAGACCTGAATCCAATTGAGCACATCTGGGACATCATGTCTCGCTCTATCCACCAACGCCACAGACTGTCCAGGAGTTGGCAGATGCTTTAGTCCCGATCTGGGAGGAGATCCCTCAGGAGACCGTCCGCCACCTCATCAGGAGCATGCACAGGCGTTGTAGGGAGGTCATACAGGCACATGGAGGCCACACACACTACTGAGCCTCATTTTGACTTGTTTTAAGGCCATTACATCAAAGTTGGATCAGCCTGTAGTGTGTTTTTCCACTTTAATTTTGAGTGTGACTCCAAATCCAGACCTCCATGGGTTGAAAAATTTGATTTCCATTTTTTTATTTTTGTGTGATTTTGTTGTCAGCACATTCAACTATGTAAAGAACAAAGTATTTCAGAAGAATATTTAATTAACTCAGATCTAGGATGTGTTATTTTTGAATTCCCTTTATTTTTTTGAGCAGTGTATATATATAGTGAGGCAGTGACAGGCCTGATATACGAAGGAAGGTATGCGTCTCTGAGAATGGTGCAGGAAACATATTAGAGGGGATGCACCTGAGACATGCCATCAAGGTACCCGGCTTTAGTGGAGTGTAAGTCACTAGCTAGAGTATCCACTAAGATAGATAGTGGACACTGTTGCTACCTATAATAGCTGGTATCAGCTTATCCTGGCCTAGCTTTTACTGGGATTAAGCAAAGTGCTGGGTGGGTGCTTATCCCCCACATTCCACTCCTGGGTTTATATGTGGCTCATGACCACGATTGTGTTTTAAAAATGATCAGCAGGAAGCAGGGTGTGTCTGTTGAGTGAGAGGCTGCAAATCACACACACTGCAAGGCACGTGTGAAGCAAACACTGGCCTGTGGACTGATTACCTGACCTGGCTGCGATGCGGCTGTAACTGAACTTTAAGTTTGCTGGAACTGTGTTGAAGAGACTTTGTTGTGTCCCTGTGTCACTATACAAATGTGGTATCATTATAATCACACTGACTTGGAGAAGGAAGGAAACAGGTAAATTTTACCGCATAGGAAACACCATAAAAAAAAGCATAAAACTGTGGCAGAAATGCATTTTTTTTCCAATTCCACCCCATTTGAAATTATTATCCAGCTCCCCACCATATCATATGCAAGATTTCATAGTGCCATTAGAAAAAACAACTTGTCCTGAAAAAAAAAAGCCCTTATACAGCTATGAGCATTGAAAAATAAATAAATGTTATGGCTCTGGGAAGGCAGGGAGTGAAAAACAAACAAACAAAAATTTGCAAATCAAAAGGATTAAGTACACAGTCAAAAAATGAAGTGTGGGTCCTATAGGTAAAGACTAGGGTTGAGCGAACCCGAACTGCACTTTTTCACTGAAGTTTGGGTTCTGGGTTCGGGTGATTTTAATTTTTTCGATTATAATATGGTTATAACAGAAAATAATAGCATTCTTAAGACAGAATGCTGAATAAAATGGCCACTGAGGGGTTAAAAATAATAAACAAAAACTCACCTCATCCACTTGATTGCGCAGCCGGTATCCTCTTCTTTCTTCTTTCTGCAGGACCTGCAAAAGGACCTGCGATGACGTCACTGTGCTCACCACGTGGTGAGCGCGGCGACAGCCTTGCAGGTCCTGCTGAATGAAGATAGAAGGACCTGCGGTGACGTCACCGCGCTCCCCACGTGGTGAGCGCGGTGATTTCATTGCAGGTCTTTTTGCAGGTCCTGCAGAAAGAAGAGGATACCGGTTGCACGATCAAGTGGATGAGGTGAGGTTTTTTTAATTATTTTTAACCCGTCAATGGCCATTTTATTTAGCATTCTGTCTTAAAAATGCTATTATTTTCCGTTATAACAGAAAATAATAAAGTGAAGTTCGGGTCCCCATTGACTTTAATGGAGTCTGGGTTCTGGGTTAAGTTCGGGTCCCGAACCCAAACTATTACCTGAAGTTTGGCCCAACCCGGCGAACCAAAACTTTTACGGGTTCGCTCATCCCTAGTAAAGACAATATACACATATTATTAGAGATACTTTATGTTTAAAGGTGTACTCCCATCTGAGACAATAGGGGCATATCGCTAGGATATGTCCCCATTGTCTGATAGGTGTGGGTACACTGCTATGACCGGCAACTATATTGAGAATGGAGCTTGGAAAGTGGTGGCTGGAGGACCACAGGTTTCCATAATTTAAGGAAAGTTGCAAAAAAAGCTATTATTTGCATTAAGTCTATATACCACATAGAAGATTCAAGTTTCCGAACTAGGGTTTTGGAAACGCTGTGTTCTTCTAAGATTTAAATAAAGTTCATATGATACTGTGCTCTCTGCTGATATATTTTCACATAACCAAGAAAGAGTATGTGCCTCCTAAACTTTTTTTTTTAGAAGAAAACGAGAAGTGCTTCAGTACAAGTAGTCTGATCAATAAGAAAAAGAAATCCAAACGGCAAAAACTAAATCAACATCTTGTTAGAGATATATTTAAGTTTCTGGGGCCCAATCCAAAAAAGGATGGGTCCTATAGGTGAATATCATATCTTGTTAGGCTGGGTTCACACGGGCGTTGCGGGAAAATGTGCGGGTGCGTTGCGGGAACACCCGCGATTTTTCCGCGCGAGTGTAAAACATTGTAATGCGTTTTGCACTCGCGTGAGAAAAATCGCGCATGTTTGGTACCCAAACCCGAACTTCTTCACAGAAGTTCGGGCTTGGGATCGGTGTTCTGTAGATTGTATTATTTTCCCTTATAACATGGTTATAAGGGAAAATAATAGCATTCTGAAAAACAGAATGCATAGTAAACTAGCGCTGGAGGGGTTAAAAATAAATAAATAATAATTTAACTCACCTTAGTCCACTTAATCGCGTAGCCCGACATCTCCTTCTATCTCCTTTGCTGAACAGGACCTGTGGTGAGCATTAATTACAGGTAAAGGACCTTTGGGGACGTCACTCCGGTTATCACATGATCCATCACCATGGTAAAAGATCATGTGATGACCGGAGTGACGTCACCAAAGGTCCTTTACCTGTAATTAATGCTCACCACAGGTCCTGTTCAGCAAAGGAGAAAGAAGGAGATGCCGGGCTACGCGTTCAAGTGGACTAAGGTGAGTAAATATATATATTTTTTTTTAACCCCTCCAGCGCTAGTTTACTATGCATTCTGTATTCAGAATGCTATTATTTTCCCTTATAACCATGTTATAAGGGAAAATATTAATGATCGGGTCTCCATCCCGATCGTCTCCTAGCAACCGTGCGTGAAAATCGCACCGCATCCGCACTTGCTTGCGGATGCTTGCGATTTTCACGCAACCCCATTCACTTCTTTGGGGCCTGCGTTGCGTGAAAAACGCTGAATATAGAGCATGCTGCGATTTTCACACAACGCACAAGTGATGCGTGAAAATCCCCGCTCATCTGAACAGCCCCATTGAAATGAATGGGTCGGGATTCAGTGTGGGTGCAATACGTTCACCTACCGCATTGCACACGCGTGGAAATCTCGCCCGTGTGAACGCAGCCTTAGAGATATCTTTAAGACCTAGGGGGGAGTCCATAAGATGGATGGATCCTATAGGTTAAGACCATATCAATAGAAAGTAATTCATCTTCAATGAAAAAGTAACATCCGGTGATTCCTATCAATAAGTGTGTTGAAAGGGTATTATTATTATCTAGAATGTCAATGATAAAGTCCAGTAATGTTTAGTTTGAAGAGCTTGATGCTATTTCTACATGATATTTCTTTCTGTTACTTTGCCTAAATTATTAGTAAATTGGTGAAAGCTTATTTAAAATATAATACATAGCAGAGTCAAGATTCGTAACTAGGGCGTTGGCAAGGCTGTGTTTTTAAAAAATGTGCACAAAGTTGATATGATACTGTGCTCTAGGGTTATGTGTTGGTTTTATTGTACCAGAGAGCATGTGCCTCCAGACATTCTTTTACAAAAAAAGAGAAGTGCTTGAGTACAAGGACTCTGATCCATAAAAAGGATGGATCCAAAAGGCAAAGACTACATCAACATCTTATTAGAAATATGTTTAAGTTCCTAGGGTCCAATTCAAAAAGATGGGTCCTATAGGTAAAGTTCATATCTTATTAGAGATATCTTTAAGACCTACGACCGAGTCCATAAGATGGATGGGTCCTATAGGTGATAAGCATACACAAATATTATTATTGATATGTTTAAGTACCTGGGGCCCAGTCTATAAGATGGATGGATCCTATAGGTGAAGACTATATCAATTGAAGCCAATTCATCTTCAACCAAAAAGGGACATCCGGTGATTCCTAGCAATACGTGTGTTGAAGGATTAAGTTATTATTATCAAGATTTAAAATAATAACGTCCAGAAACGTAGAGTTTGTAGAGCTTCATGTGAGTTTTCCTTGCTTTTTCTTCTGTTCCTTTTTCTAATTTATAAGGAAATTGTTGGAAGCATATTTCTACCTCTAATGGTGGAGTTATGGAGAAGAGGTTATGGAAGAGGCTGCAGTTTTATTTAAAGGGGTTATCCAAGATCTAAAACATTACCTTCAATGCCAGGGCCTCTCATGTACATGGTACTTACCCTGTTTCTCAGCACTCGCTTAGCTTTTGCTCCCCGAACAGCTGTTGCTGCATTTCCCTTTCGCAGTGATTATAACATTCAGCGATGGGGGAGAGAGGAGCCAATAGCAGGCTGCGATGCTAGGGAGGCTCATCCATGTCGTTCCCCCCCTAACCCCCCAGTCGCCGGATGTTTTAATCTGCGCAATGGGGAGATGCAACAGTGTCCGTGCAGGGAGCATATGCTACTAGGGTTCCTGGGACCGGGGTAAGTACCATCTATATGAGGAGCCCAAGCATTGCGGGTGAAGTTTTACACCTTGGATAACCCCTTTAAAAATGTATCCTTTAACCAATTTGTTAATAATTTAGGAATGAAGAGGGTAAGCAGTAATCACAGTGCCTTGAAATAGTATTTATACCCCTTGAATTTTTCCACATATTTGCCCTTTAGAACCACACATTTAAATGTATTTTATTGGGATTTTATGTGATAGACCCACACAAAGTAGCAGGTATGTGTGAAGTGAATGTGATATATGGCTTTCAAAATGTTTAATAAATTAAAATCTGATAAGTGTTGCATGTAGTTGTATTCAGCCCCTTGTACAAAATCCATTTGACCAATTGCCTTCAGAAATCAACTAATTAATAAATAAATAGAGTCCACCTGTGTGTAATGTATTCTCAGTATAACTACAGCTGTTCTGTGAAGGCCTCAGAGGTTTGTTAGTTAACATTAGTGATCAAACAGCATCATGAAAACCAAGGAACACACCAGACAGGTTAGGCCAATTTTTAATATGCGAGGATCTCAAAACTAGAGGAAAACGCTTCAGTTTTGTCCCCATTCATGGTCAATGGGGACAAAATGGAACAAACCAGAACGGAGTGCCTCAGAATGCATTCCGTTCCGGTTTATTGCATTCTGTGACCGGAGACAAAACCGCTGCAAGCAGTGGTTTTGCATCCAGCATGGGAAACTGAACAAGCAGGAACTGGCACCAAAAACCATTTAAGTCAATGGTGCCAGATCTTTTTTTTTTTTTTTTTTTGGACATGAAAAACCGGATCCATCTCCCAATGACTAACAATGGTTTTAGTGCCGGATCCAGTTTATTCATTTTCTTTATAATACAACTGGATACGTTCTGAAGCATGCAGCCGACTGTATTATTCGAACAGAAGCATTTTGCTGTGGTTTTGAGATCCCCTGCTGGATCTTAAAACCAGACAGCATAAATGCTTATCTGAAAATAGCCGTAGGGATAAAGTTTTGGAGAAGTGTAAAGGTACGTTAGGTAATAAAATAAATAAAGTTGATTTCAGCCCCTTGTACAAAATCCATTTTCTCTGAACATCTCACGGCAGGGGCGGACTGAGAACCCTCAGGGCCCCCGGACAAAATAAATCAAGGGCCCCCTTCCAGGCCCCACCCATGTTCCACCTTCAGCCACGCCCATGCCCCACCTCCAGTCAAGCCCCTATCCCGCCTCCAGCCACGCACTACACTGATTTCCTATTGGGAGATCTAATGCGTGCATGTCATTTGGCAAGCATTAGCACCTGCTCGTTGTGGGACGTCAGAGGGTGCGAAGCATCAACCCAGTGCTGAGGGATATTGGCGCAGGGATCAGTTAAATAAATAAAGGGTCTTTATTTAACAGGGAGGGGGGTACGAGGCAGAGGCAACGATCGTGGGCCATCGAGGGCGGCCTTTCTGGCAGAGGCTATCTCAGTGTCCTTTAGAGAGTGTGTTAGAAAGAATCCCCTCCAGGCCCCATTACAATGGAGTCAGTCTAATAGACTTGGATGGGGGTATTTCTAACAGAGGCCATCTCAGTGTCCATTAGAAAGAATCCCCTCCAGCCCCCATTAGAGACTACAACGGAGGGGACTCTTTCTAATGGGCCATCAAGGGCAGCCTTTCTGGCAGAGGACATCTCAGAGAGTGTTTTAGAAAGAGTCCCCCCCAGGTCACATTAGAGACTACAATGGCGTCTAATGGGTCCTGGAGGGGGGTCTATCCAACACTATGGTTTCTATTCACAATATAACAACACAACATAGCTCACTGCTACCTAGGCCAAGTTCGCTTCTACCTTAATTACGGTTGGTGGATGGCAGGCTGTGGCTTGCTGATTAGTAGGCTCTGGGCTTGCTGGCTGTGGGCTCGCTGGTTGGCAGGCTGTGGGCTTGCTGGCTGGAGGCCTGTGGCTGGCTCTGGGCCTGGCTGGCTCTGACTGGGCCTGGCTGGCTCTGACTGGGCCTGAGGCCTGGCTGGCTCTGGAGCTTACTGGCTCTGGGGCTGGGGCTGGCTATAATTAAAAATATAAATACCTAAATAACAATAAAATATAAACATCATGGGTATCACCCCGACTGAAAATGCCCATACTATTAAAATAGAACAAAAAAATTGGAACTTGGTCTAGGGTCTTCAATAACAGAGGTCAGCAGGGAGACCATGACCGGTCTGTGGGCTATATAGCCCCATCTACAGCAAGTCATGATGCCTTGTGTGTTCTTAGGTGGCCGTGGCCTAAGAAGAACACATCACAAGGCAATAAGACATCATGACTTGCTGTATGGGGCTGTATAGCCCACAGACCAGTCATGGTCTCCCTACTGACCTCTGTCCCCAGCAAAAAGCCCCTCCAATGACCTAAGTTGGCCCATAACCAACATTAACTTTGTTTTTCTTTTAAGCAATTTACGCTGCCTGCCTGCAGTAGCTTGTGCCAGAATGGAACTTGGTCTAGTGGGTCTTCACTAGTCACTAAGTCCATACACATCAATCAGCCATGGCACACCATTCACCCCCCCCGGCCGACCCTTCCTGGCGGCCTGGCCCCATTCCCATTTCACATACAGTGACATACTCAGGCTACTTTCACACTAGCGTTCGGATCGGGTCCGTCTGATGTTTCATCAGACGGATCAGCTCCTATAATGCAGACGTTTGCATCCGTTCAGAACGGATCCGTCTGCATTATAACTTAGAAAAATTTCTAAGTGTGAAAGTAGTCTGAACGGATCCGTCCAGACTTTACATTGAAAGTCAATGGGGGACGGATCCGTTTGAAGATTGAGCCATATTGTGTCAACTTCAAACGGATTCGTCCCCATTGACTTCCATTGTAAGTCTGGACGGATCCGCTTGCCTCCGCACGGCCAGGTGGACACCCGAACGCTGCAAGCAGCGTTCAGGTATCCGCTCGCTGAGCGGAGCGGAGGCTGAACGCTGCAGGACTGATGCATTCTCAGCGGATCTGCGTCCACTGAGAATGCATTAGGGCAGTGCGGATGCGTTCGGGGCCGCTTGTGAGCCCCTTCAAACGGAGCTCACGAGCGGACACCCGAACGCTAGTGTGAAAGTAGCCTTAGAGTACAGATTTTTACATTGTCCCCCCGGCCCTCCCTCCAGGCTCCATCATGTCAGTGTCATGGTCACACAAACTAGCGCCAGAGCAGAGGCGCTCAGGATTAGCAATAGCACGGCATCACCCCCCCCATAAAAAAATTTAAACACATCATTGATGCTGTGCAGTGCTAATCCTGAGCGCCTCTGCTCTGGCGCTAGTCAGTGTGTGCGCTAGGCTAGCTAGCCTAGCGCTTTGCTCCCAGATGGCCCCTGGGCGCTCATCTCATCATTTAGAATTAATTTTAAATCATTAAAATGATCATATTAATTATTATAAAATAACATTCAAAAATAAAAATTCTATTGGGACCTACCCTAAGTAACAAGTCCTGACCAAGTCTGCCGAGTGCTGTTGTCTCCTGAGCTGCTGCTGATGCTGCTGGCTGCCGTCTCTGCCAGAGTGCCAGTGACAGTGTGCGTCTGTGACCTGTCAGATGGTCCAACTCTGCTGAATTTATATGACTGACTACTGAATGGATCAGGTCTGATTCTGATCTAATCTGATAATTCTCACACAGCCAGCAGCCGCGGCCCGCCAATTAATTGAATCAGAATTATCAGATTAGATCAGATGATTCATTAAGTCACTGTGACTTAATGAATCATCTGATCTAATCTGATAATTCTGATTCAATTAATTCGGGCGCGGGCCGCGGCTGCTGGCTGTGTGTGTCTACTCACGACTCCCGAGTCACGCCCCCTGTGCAGAGGCAGCCTGAGCGGCGCGCTGAGCGCCAATGAATGAATCTCAGACAGACTCTGCCTCAGACGCACACGCAGGCTGGGGGGGCGGGCGGAAGGTAGCCCTGACTGTTGTCCTGACTAAGTGACGTGACGTCTACGATGAGCGCCGGAGGGCGGCGGGTTCAAGTAGGTGACAGTGACAGGTCATCACAGGTCACACTCACAGGTGAAAAAAAAATAAAAAAGGCACTCATGTCCGAAGTGCCCGACCGCTCAGTCCGCCCCTGTCTCACGGAGCATTGTTCAATCTATCATCCATATCCATGTGTTAGAATGGTCCAGTCAAAGTCCAGACCTAAATCCCATTGAGAATCTGTGGAAAAGACTTGAAAATTGCTGTTCACAGACGCTCTCCATCCAATCTGACTGAGCTTGAGCTATTTTGCAAAGAATTAGCAAAAATGTCAGTCTCTAGTTGTGTAAAGCTAGTAGAGACATACCCCTAAAGTGCTTGCATCTCTAATTGCAGTGGAAGGTGGTCCTATAAAGTATTGACTGAATACAAATGCATGCCCCACTTTCCAGATTTTTATTTATTAAAAATTTTAAAAACCATACCAGTATATCATTTTCTTATTAATTTACTCGCTACTTTACTTGCTACTTTGTGTTAGTCTGTCACATAAAATACCAATGAAATACATTTAAGTTTGTGGGTATAACATGAAAATATGTAGAAAAGGTCAATGGGTATGAATACCTTTTCAAGGCACTGTACCTCTTCCTTCCACAGGTTAGATTACATTTGCATTTTTATGCTTAGGACCAGAGAACCCCTTTGACAGTACAGCCACATTGTCAAGTTTGCGGATGCAGTTTTGGAAGCCAAAATCATAAGTAAAAAATAAATTAAAAAAAGAGATATTGTAATAGTTCTTTATACTTTCTCTGTTTTTATGATTCATTCCTAATGTGGCTTCCAAATCTGCATAAGGAAACTTGATTCTGTGGCCGTACCCTTAAAGTCACCCGGGAGTTCCACAAGCATTAACAAGCACACGATTTTAGTTTCAGAACATTTCTATTATTCTCAATAATTTACAGTAAGGGATACATTATTAATACAAATACATATTCCAGCTGCTGAAAAACCTTCTTTATGAAGAAATGGGTAAAATTCCTTCTGACTTTTGTTTATTATGGTGTGATATAAGGTTCTGTAGCTGAAGTCGGTACATGATATTCTGCAACTTTTGTATATGTAATAATGTTCTTCAGCAGGTGTGGACTGTATGATGATGTTTTGCAACATCTGATGTGTGTAGTATGAGGTGCTGAAGCAGCTGAAGCAGCGGCTCTACAGTGAGTTGTGTATTATGAGATTGTAAAGCCACTTTCACAGTCAGTGTTTGTAGGTTCCACTTCTGGTTTTGGCTCACAATCACTAATGGAAATCACTGATCAAACACTGACTGTGTGAAAGCAGCCTAAGGCTACATGCACACGACCGTGCCGTTTTTTGCGGTCCGCAAATCGCGGATCTGCAAAAAATGGAAGCCGCCCGTGTGCCTTCCGCACTTTGCAGAACGGAACGGGCGGCCCATTGTAGACATGCCTATTCTTGTCTGCAAAACGGACAAGAATAGGACATGCTATATTTTTTTTGCGGGGCCACGGAACGGTGCAACAGAGTGCTGTCCGCATCTTTTGCGGCCCCATTGAAGTGAGGGGCGGCTCGGATGCGGACCCAAACAACGGCCGTGTGCATGAGGCCTAAAGCAAATTATATACTGTATGTATTCTAAAGCAGCAGCTCTTTTTTATCCTATGATGTTCTTCAGCATGTGTGGTCTGTATAAGGATCTACAGCAGCTGAAGTATGTATTATCAGCTTTTGCAGCAGTTGAGAAGATGTGTGTTATGATGTTCTGCAAAAGGTGAGGCATGCATTATGGCGTTCTGCAGCAGTTGAGATATATTTTATGATGTTCTGCAGTAGTCAATGTACAGTATGATCAGGGGCATAGCTAAATGTTTATGGGCCCTGGTGCAAGAGTTCAGCTTGGGTCCCCCTCACCTTCAGTGCTTTGTGTCAAGGGGCAGGGGAGCACCTAGCCTTTCTAGTGCCCCCCCATGCTAAATTCTCAACCTAACCCCTTCCATCAAGCCCTACTGTTAAAGGGGTTGTCCTCTTTTTACTATTGATGACTTATCCTCCGCCACCTCCGCCGATCAGCTGTTAGAAGAGAAGGCAGCATTCACACGAGTGTTGCCTTCTCTGTTCAGTTTACCTGCTCACTACAGCAATTGCAGTGGTGAGCAGTGTAATTACAAGTATGGCATCCCCATTCACTCCGCCGGTTCAAGTGAATACTACAAGGCCTTCTCATTGAAGTGAATGGCCATACTTGTAATTACATTGCTCACAACTGCAATTGCTGTGGCGAGCAGGTAAACTGAACAGAGAAGGCTGCTCTCGTGTGAATGCTGCCTTCTCTTCCAACAGCGGCGGGGTTGCCGGGAGTCAGACCCCCACTGATCTGATATCGATGACCTATCCTGAGGATTGATCATCAATGGTAAAAAGCAGGCAACCGCTTTAAAGTCATACTTGGAAAACAGTATATATATATATATATATATATATATATATATATATAGTGACATCTCCTCTGATGTAGAAATTCTCTTTCCTCATCTTCTCCATTCCATCAGACCATTATGGTGATTTCTTTTAGCCATCTCTTCTCTCTGCAGAGTTTTACAAACAAATATCTTAGTTTCCTACTTTTCCATCATCCTCCCACCTTCGGAACATGCCATACTGCCACACCCAAGACTGTGCCTGCTGTGCTCTCCAATACTATACTGCAGAAACAGTCCACCTGAAAAGTCCCACCAATAGAAAAAATTATCTGCCAGACTGCATAGTGTTAACAGTGCCCCCATTGTGCCGCTACTAGTAATCATGTTCCCCATAGCCCCCCAGTAGTAATACTTCTCCACATAATGTGTGTCAATAGAAAAATACCACCTAATGGGCCGCAGTACTAAAAATACTCTCTTATAATGTACATCCATGCAAATACTCCCTTATAATGTGCCCCAGTGCAAAAGATACCCCCATATATTGTGTGCCAGTACAAAAAATCCCTCCTTACGTTTCAGATCAGACCCCCATATCAGACCTCAGATCAGACCCCAGAATAGATCCTCAGATCAGACCCCCTTATCAAAGCTCCGATGAAACCCCCCCTCCCATCTCAGACCTCAGGTCAGAACCCATATCAGATTCTAGTTTTAGAACTCAGATCAGTCCACCATTAGACCTCTCAGACCCCCATTAGAACTCTCAGACCCCTCCCATATAAGACCTCAGACCATACCCCCTTAGACCTCTCAAAACCCCATATCAGACCACAGACAGACCCCTATTAGACCTCCAGACCGCCATTAGACCTCTAGACCTCAATATCATACCCCTATTAAACCTCCAGACCCCCATATCAGACTTCCAGACAACCATATAAGACCCCCATTAGACCTTCAGACCTCTATTAGACTTACAAACCCCAATTAGACTTCCAGACCCACCATATCAGACCTCTGACCAAACCTCCAGGACCCCATTAGACCTGTCAGACCCTTATATCAGACATCAGATCAGACTTTAAAATAAATAAATTTACTTACCTCTCCTGCTCTGCCGCCATTCTCCACATCCGGCGGGGTCTCTTGTCTTCTTGGGGCCCGCGCTGCACAGTCACCTGACTACCTGCAGCGTCAGATCATAGTGCCCTGTGTACCGTATGTCCTAATGCTGTAGACAGCCAGAACACAGCAGTGTGGGCCCTGAAAAGAGCAAGCAGGGAGGAGGGATAAGTACAGCGCTCATAGCACTTCACTCCCCCACCTCTTGCAGACTATTGAGCGCTTCCATAATGGAAGCGCTCACTAGTATTCCCTTTATAAGATGCACTGCATCTTATAAATGGAAAAGTACAGTACCACTGGCAAGGGGAGCCCGGACACAACTGCATCTGCTGCGACTCCTATAGCTACGCCAGTGAGTATGTTGTTCTGCAACACTGGGACTGTGTATGATGATGTTCCACACCAGCTGTTTCACAGTACTATATGATACATGAAGCTGCTGAAGAACCTCTTTATAACATCAGAGGGAACACTATATATCAGACATTGGTTGGCGCTTCCTGTAAAGTGATGTCTGAAAAATGGGTTCTCTATGAAATGATAACCAGCCAGTACATAGTATGAAAAGAACAGTTACATGCATTTAGAACCTGCACATTCTATTATCCTATCATATAAATGTATAGTATTGTGCAAAGACAGAGGCAGCGAGGTCCTGGCAGCGCCACCTCAGGCTGCTGTTACACCCCTGTGCACTACTGAACAATGCTAGACAGCTGTTTCAGCAGTGCATTATGGGTAGTACATTATGCAATTCTGCACGCCAAAAGCATCAGATGAAAAAGATAGGAACTGAAGTAAAATGACACCATTTGCAATCTAAGAAATCAAACTATGTAAAGCTGAGGCTAATCTTTCAGACATAGAGGATATCTGTGTAATCTGGAACATGACCACAGTATAAGGGCTCATGCACACAGCAATATCAGTTTTTGCGGTCCACAAATCATTAATCTGCAAAACATGGATACCGGCCAAGAGCCTTCCGCCATTTTCTTTTACTCCTTTGCAAATGTCCTACCCTTGTCCCCATCTTTTGCAGCCCTACTGAGATGAATGTGTGCGCATCAAATCCACAAAAATGGATGTGGACCAAAACTACGACTGTGTGCAGGAGCCCTAATGAACATGCCAAGAATCTGAAAATCTGTTGCATTTCCAGATTTCTGCACTGATTATTTTTTCTGCCTGATGTGCATAGGATTTTGAACACCCCATCCACAGGTAGTGTACTATAAACTGTCAATGATATTTACTATAGACTCCGCCCTGAAAATCTACAACGTATCTGACACTTTTGCATTCATCCATGTCAGAATTTCTCTCATAGACCGGGGACAGCAACCTTCGGCACTCCAGCTGTTGTGAAACTACAATTCCCAGCATGTTCCATTTATTTCTATGAGAGTTCTGAGAAGAGCAGAGCAAATATGCATGCTGGGAGGTTGCCTACCCCTGTTATAGACAATGCAATGTGGATGACGTGGCTAAGGGCGTATTCACATGTCAGTGAATCACGGACGTGTGCTGTCAGTGTTCTTCACAGACAGCACGTATCCACTGATTTTAAGGTTTTTGTTCACACTTCCTTGTTTTTCCACTGAATGTGGGTCAGTGGAAAAACAACATATATGGACTCATGCACATAGACGTTAGTGTTTTTGCGGTCCTCAAATTGTGGAATCCGCAAAACACGGTTTCCAGCCATGTGCATGCTGCCATTTTCTCTTTCGCATCAATAGAAATGTCCTATACTTGTCCGCAAAACAGATAAGAATAGGACATGGTCCATCCTTTTTCAGGACCGCAGAATGGACGGGCGGATGTGGACAGCATATGGTGTGCTGTTCGCATCTTTTGCAGTCCCATTGCAATGACTCTGTTCCCATTGAAATTACTCTGTCCTCATCCGATCCGCAAAAAATGTAGATTTGATATGGACCAAACATACGGTCTTGAGCATGAGCCCTAAAATGGACTACTTGGGTAAGTATTTTTGAGCAAACACTCATTGATATCTATGGGATGGGAGAACCACTGACAGAAAATGGATGGCATCCATGTTTGATCAGTGGTTTTTGGTGACCATTGCTCGGATGCGTAAATAAGGACTAAGCCCTTCAGATGTTAAGAGATTTTAATATACAATAGTAGAGTAGTGATTCTGGGGTAAATCGTTATAGTGGTATACTGTGATTTCTTCTTCTAATACAGAGTTGCATCATAATGTATATTTCAGATAATAAAACATAAGGATGTGCTTTCATCTCAATGAAAATAATGAATTTCTGTAGCATATATTGCTGAGCCCCCTTTCTGGTCTTCTCTCTAGACATCATAGACTACTCCCTTCAGCTACTGACATCCCAGCTGATGGAATGTTAAGGCATTGTGATGTGTCCAGCAACTGCTGCAGCAGTTCATTTGTGGCGGCCATTTTACATGCCATCAGACATGTCATTTTAGCTCTCAGTCAACGTCAGCATCATCTCCATGTCTGTAAGATCTTCAGTTAATAATCCCAGGCGCTGCAGGAACCGTTCACCCTAAAGTAGTAGGTAAGGATCAGTTGAATTTTGTATGGTTTTCATAAGGCACAAGACATCCAGACTTTCTCTAGTTTGGATAAGTTTCTTCCTTCCACCATGCTGACATGTTCCTTATGTAAGGATATATTTACATGGGACTTTTTGATTGTGTGGCAACAACCACATGAAAAACAGCAAATGTATCGTCTTAAAATGTGTTCTGCACACCTTCTAAGTCCTCGTCCACATTTCCATTTTTCACCGCTGTGAATGCGGTCTGTATTTTCCTCATACTGCACATGTACCCATTGATTTGAACGTGTTTGCTCACACAGCAATATTTTTTACTCACTGTGGGTCAGTAAATAAATCACGGAGACATGCACTACTTGGTGTGCATGTGGAATACGGATGACACTTGGAAAGCTACAAACACACATGGACCAACATCTTCACAGTTGAAACAGTGGCTTCTTGTTACGGGCTCATCACGGACATGTGAATAAGCACTTCAGATGTTAAAGAGATTATAAGATACAAGAGTAGTGTAGTGATTAAAGGATAAATCACCATAGTGGTATACTGTGTTTTTTCCCACTAATACAGAGTTGCTTCATAATGTACATTTCATATAAAACATAAGGACATTTTTTTTACTGAAAATTATGAATTCTTCTAGGATCGGGGGTGAGGGGGGCAAAAGCAATTGCCCCGGACCCCCATCTCTAAAGGGCCCCCCTAACCAGAATGCAGCACCAGCTTGCTATTCCTAGCCAGTCCTCAGCGCCCTGTCAGAGGAGCCAGCGGAGACCAAAGGCACTGCAGGACTGAATACCACATTGCACCACTGGCTCCACCTCTACCTTGTATGTTGTGGTTATTAGTACAAGAGATGGAACCAGTGATGTGATGTCAGTTCTCATAGATGCGCCTAATTTATGATGACTGGAGTAGATTTCCGACAACATTTACACCTGGAAACAGTGAATTTGCTGGGTCCCATGGCTTGGTCCCCACCACTTCGCAATGACGAGGATGGTATAATAAGCCCTGTGACGCACTGACAGTTAAAATGTTGCAAAATGAGGCCTTGAAACTTTTTTCTCCAAAAACTGCCGTAGAGCTGTTAGTAAATGACCCCCAATAAATGTATACACCTATCCTACCATGAGCCTCTGCCTACCATGAAATGGCGGATGACAGAGAGCAGTAGTCTGTGTTCTCTTGTGTTAGCCAATTTTTCCTCAGTTTGGAAATGCTGATATAACAGGGTAGCAAAGTATTGCATTCTCCAATCTAGTCAGCTTCTCCCCAGCCTGAAATGGCTGATAACAGGGTTTTCATTCTTCAGTCCTAGTCAGTTTGTCACCAGCCTCATTCCCATAACAGTAAAAAACTGTCATTTTCAGCACAAGAGACAGGCCTCGTCATAAATGTAGCCTAAGGGCTGTCTCACACGAGTGACTCCATTGTGGAAATGATGCTCCGTCTGAGAGCATGATCCTCCGTTCTGGACTTGCAGGAGCTGACCACATTATACTGATTTATAATGCTATGGGGGTCGTTTATCAAACTGATGTAAAGTAGAACTGGCTTAGTTGCCCATAGCAACCAATCAGATTCCTCTATACATTTTGGACAGCTCCTTTGGAGAATGAAAGGAGGAATCTGATTGGTTGCTATGGGCAACTAAGCCAGTTCTACTTTACACCAGTTTGATAAATGTGCCCCTATGTGTCTCTGCTTGACCTTACTTCTACAGGATCATACTGACTGCTTTATGTCACTGTGATCCTGTAGAAGTAAGGTCAAGTAGAGGCACATAGGGGCACGTTTATTAAGACTGTTTTAGATGCCGGTCTTAATAACCACTATATATGGCCGTGGATCTGCCGAAGCATGGAAAATAAAAAAAGGAATCTGATTGGTTGCTATGGGCAACTAAGCCATTTATATTTTACACCAATTTGTTAAGGCTGGGTTAACACGGGCGTGACGGATTGGCTCAGGATGCGTTCAGGATGCGTTCAGGGTGCATTCAGTGAAACTCGCACCATTTTGCAAGCAAGTTCAGTCAGTTTTGTATGCAATTGCGTTCAGTTTTTTCCACGTGGGTGCAATCAGTTTTGATGTGTTTTTCACTCACGTTAAAAAAGCTGAAGAATTAAAAAAAAAAATCTCCTAACAACCATCAGTGAAAAATACGTTGCATCTGGATTGAACCCAGGTTACATCCGGATAAAATGCATTTTTCATTAAGCTCCATGAAAAACACAGAATTTAGAACATGCTTCTATTCTCACCAACACAGCAATGATGCATGAAAAAGAAGGTTTAGGTGCACAGACCCAATGAAATGAATGGGTCACGATTCAGTGTGGGTGCTATGTGTTCACGTAATGCATTACACCCGCGCTGAAAACGTAATCGTCTGAAAGGTGCCTTTTTGTCGCTCAACAAATGTCGTTGTGTAGCCAAACCCTTAGGCCCCTTTCACACGGGCGAGATTTCCGCGCGGGTGCAATGAGTGAGGTGAACGCATTGCACCCGCACTGAATCCGGACCCATTCATTTCTATGGGGCTGTGCACATGAGCGGTGATTTTCACGCATCACTTGTGCGTTGCGTGAAAATCGCAGCATGTTCTATATTGAAGTGAAGTGAATGGAGCTGCGTGAAAATCGCAAGCATCCGCAAGCAAGTGCGGATGCGGTGCGATTTTCACGCACGATTGCTAAGAGACAATCGAGATGGGGACCCGATCATTATTATTTTCCCTTATAACTTGGTTAGAAGGGAAAATAATAGCATTCTTAATACAGAATATATAGTACAATAGGGCTGGAGGGGTTAAAAAAAAAATAATAATAATAATTTAACTCACCTTAATCCACTTGTTCGCGCAGCCCGGCTTCTCTTCTGTCTTCATCTTTGCTGTGCACAGGAAAAGGACCTGTGGTAATGCGCTCATCACATGGTCCGTCACATGATCCATCACCATGGTGATGGATCATGTGATGGATCATGTGATGGACCATGTGATTAACGCAGTGATGTCATCAAAGGTCCTTTACCCAGGTCCTGAAGAAGGAAGAAAGAAGAGAAGCCAGGCTGCGCGAACAAGTGGATTAAGGCGAGTTAAATTATTTTTATACATTTTTTTTAACCCCTCCAGCCCTATTGTACTATGCATTCTGTATTAAGAATGCTATTATTTTCCCTTATAACCACGTTATAAGGGAAAATAATACAATCTACACAACACCGATCCCAAACCTGAACTTCTGTGAAGAAGTTCGGGTTTGGGTACCAAACATGTAGATTCTTCTCACGCGCATGCAAAACGCATTACAATGTTTTGCACTCGCGCAGAAAAATCGCACATGTTCCTGCAACGCACCCGCATCTTTTCCCACAACGCCCGTGTGAAACCAGCCTTAAGAGGACCTTTCACCTCTCCCGACATGTCTGTTTTAGTAGCTACTTCTATTCTCTGTGCAATAACGATTAAACAGCAGCTTTTCTTATAGCTCTACGTTGGTTCATTTAGAATGAGGAACAGAAGTATTTGAACACCCTGCGATTTTCCAAGTTCTCCCACTTAGAAATCATGGAGGGGTCTGAAATTCACATTGTAGGTGCATTCCCAATCTGAGAGACAGAATTTATTTTTAAAATTCAGGAAATCACATTGTATGATTTTTATGGAATTTCGCAGGGTGTTCAAATGCTTTAGTTCCTCACTGTATCTGTTATTCCTGCTAGAAGTTTATGAATGTGTGTGTAACTGTGGGTTACTAGTGTATGTGTGTGTGGGTGGGTGGGTGGTTGGATGGGGGTGTCTGCAGAGTCTGATACTGGCAAAACTGATTGGACAGTGGCAGACTATGGAGGGACAAACCCTCAACTGGTAACACCCAGCATAGTTTGCCACTGACAGCAGTAATTAGACGATTTCATACCATACAGTGACAGTAACACCCAGTTGGCAATTCATTCATAAAGTTCCAGTAGGAATAGTAGAGGGATGTCAAAACATTCCGTAATAAGAGTAGGTGTTTCTAACAATTGTTTACTAAAACAGACATGTTAGGAGAGGTAATACGTCCTCTTTAAATGACTGAAGAATAAGCAATGTATTATATTCACCTGTATTATATTTGTCAGGGAAGCAGGTAAGTATTTGTGTGTGTGTGTGTGTGTGTGTGTGTAAGGGGGCACATATCTGGGCATAACTTCAGTGAGGGGTCACAAAAGTGGGCATACCTACTTTGAGGGGATACACACTATTGGCATACTTACTATGAGGGTCACAAAGATGGGCATAATTACTTTGAGGGGGGTGCAAAGGGGAGCATAACTATAGTAAGGTGCCACAAGGAGGACATAATTACTGTGAAGGGGCAGAAAGGTGAGCATAACTAATGTGAAGGGGCACAAAGGTGTAATCATAACTACAGTGAGGGGCCACAAGGAGGACATAACTATTGTGAAGGGACCACAAGGTGGGCATAACTACTATGAGGTGGGCACAATGTAGGCATTAGTACTGTGTGGTAGCACCAAGGGGAAAGCCCTAGATTACCCTGTTATACATTGGGATGGCTCTTACAGGACCAGCACAGCGCCCCCTCGTAGGTATTTACCAGATGCAGTCACCATCCCTTCCTTATGTGACTATTCTTTTTTCTCATTGCAGTGACCTTGTTCTAGATCCATTGGACATCATGTCGATGCCAGCAACACCTTGGATGAGGTAGGACCAGTTAGTTCTTTTGTTTATTGCAAGGAGTATTAGAACCGCCATGTACCCTATGACAGATTTTATTAGGTGGGATTGGGTGAGTATAGTTATGCATTGGGCATAGTTAGGGGAGTGGCTTAGTGCAAAAAATAAACATTTGCTGCGGCGTGCACAGCGTGCCACTTAACTGCCCCAACTTTATATAAATTTGAATGGCACGGTGGGGGCAAATCTGAATCATTGCCCCAGGTACAGGAAAGCCTAGCTATACTTCTGGGCGACACTGCCGAAGCTGAATATATGCAAGTATTGTCCTGTTCTAATTCAAAGAACTCAGCTCAGGTTAAATAATGTGGAATTTAAATGGGGAAGAGGACAAAGTGGCATTTTATCATAGAACATTTCTCATCACATAGATGTGGTTATGAATAGATGCAACTCAGATCCTTGAGTGTTTTTACCTCTTCACTAGCAAATTGAGGAAATTGTAATTCATTGAGAAAAAAGAAATGTTGAATCTTACTCTCAGAATATGATACATTTTCTAACAACCACTGTCATACAGCTGTCATTCTTTAATTGTAGTTTCTGTTTAATACACCCACATATACTGTATGTACATTATATAGAAATCCTTCTGCTACTTGGCCAAACTGTATAAACCTCACTGACTTTCGTTTTAGTACCTGAGGCCAGATACAAGAGGAGGGGCAAATATTTCTTATTAATATCAATAATTATTATCAATAGCAATATCTGAAGTTACTCGTGTAAGAAAAGGGCAAAATATTACCAATTACCAGTTGATAACGGTCAGGGGGCCCCATAGCAAAAATCTAAATTGGGCCCCCATGCCCCATTCATAACCCCTCCCACTACCTGTTCCTGGCCAGCAGTGTACTGATATGTGAAGTATGAGGTATAAATTATAGCTCGTACCTCACATATCAGTACACTGCTGTATATACTATATATCTGTACACATTGCATCTATTAAACCTCATACCTCACATATTAGTACACAGCTGTATATACTATATACTTGTGTCCACTGCATCTATTATACCTTAAACCTCACATATCAGTACACTGCTGTATATACTATATATCTGTACACATTGCGTCTATTATATCTCATACCTCACATATCAGTACACAGTTGTATATACTATTTATTTGTGTCCTCTGCATCTATTATACTGTATAATAGATTCAGTATATATATATATATATATATATATATATACCAAGGAAAAAAGGCGGCACTGGTACAAAATCAGTTGAGGTGAGGGTGCACGTCATATCCCGGATTAGTGCTGCGCTACGTCTGCGCATTGATTGATACACAACGCCGAACAGCGGCATGACAGGAATCACCTCGCCTTCCCGGTATGTTTGCTCGATCGCCCCTCATCTCTGTCCTATCCTCCTGTATATAATATATCACACTATATTGCACGGATCGGTTAGATCAATTTCTGTTTAGATAGTTCTGGCAAGTGCCTCTAGTCACCACATGTAAGATATGTATGTTACATACATTCTTTAACTGATCTGCACTTTATGTATTGCTGCTCAACGATGTTTACATTTGTGTTCACATATGATTGTTATGATTTGTAACACACCCACTGGGTGGAGTGTGAAATCACATGTCGATATGCTAATTGCTTCACCTGTATATAATGCTGTGATTTGAGTTGTATCATTGCTTGAAAAAGGCTCAAGTGTAGAGCCGAAACGTTGCACCACCTGGGTGAATAAAGGTTCACTTTCTTTTATCTCTTGGAGTGCCGCACGTTTTTCTGGACCTATATATATATATATATATATATATATTACATAGAGCAGTGTAATGATGTGAGACATACAAGGTATAACAGTGCAGTATGTACAGATATATGTGGTCAGTTATATTATGGTTTTTGTGTGAGGTAATAGTGGTTGTAACTGTCTGCAGTGCTATATATATGAGCAAAATATGAGTAAATAGGGAATGGGGGGCAAATGAAGAGAAAGAAGGAGGACCTCCACTTACCACTCCATTCTAGTCTCAGTGGAGAGCTCATCTTCCATGCTGTTGGGGCCTTGGCAGATGCTTCTATCTGGCTTCCATGCCCTGTGCAGTTCCCATACTAGATCTACAGGACCTGTGATGTTGAAGATGATGTCATCTGCTCCTATCTAACCAAGGAACTACACCATTCTTTGTGCAGTTCCTTTAATACATATACATGACATTATCACAGGTCCTTTAGCTGTCTCCACTGACGGTAGGGATACTATACTCGAACTGGACACATTTTCCTTAGGGGCCCCATAGCAGCTGTGCAGTCTGCCACTATAAGAGGTATGCCACTGATTATGGTCAATATTCCCCTTTTCCCTTTAGCTCATGGGATTGTTCTCAGTTTATAACTTACATAGCTACAATATTTAGCCTTGGTATCACCAGGAAAAACACATAACTCATGCAAATGTAATATAAAAGACACCTTTACTTAACTACAATTTACTACAACATATAAACAATCAGTTACAAACACTTTCAGTATCATGGTCATATCAGTATACATACTGTACACCATGTCACTGGCCTATAGTCTAACAATATAGACGACATATACTTAGCCTTAGAATGTAAGATGGTCCTACCACTTCCATCTAAGACTTCACAGGAAGCTGGCCTGGGTGAGGAATGCCCCGGTGGCTAGGTGTATTGCTACTATGTTAACACCTGCCTACCCAGAATTTGTTGTATCTGTGATGCCAGTACAGGAAGGGGTGGGGTCAGGACTATGAAACCATCTGGCGAGTGGTTACTCTTTCAATCATGTGTCTAATTAAATTTTCAAAACAGGACTGAATCTCAGCCCTGTAGCAAGAAGGATGGATCCTATAGGAAAATAATATATCAACATCTTGTTAAAGATATGTTTAACCTCTTTGCAACCTCCACCATAAATGTAAGGCGGAAGTAGGCACTTTAAAGATGGCGCCCACTCACATGTTTAGCAGGTGCCATAGCTGCCGGGTTTCTGATATTTCAAACAACAGAGAACTGGGGAAAATGTATGCGATTAGCATACATCTAAATGATGAAGACACGTTCCATAGCTGATATCAGTGACCTATTATATGCCTGTCATAGCTCAGAGCCTCAAGAAGGCTCTGATACCCATCACTGGTATATACCAATACAGGCCAGTAGGTGGCAACACTGAAAAAGTATATAGTAAATGGTGTGTTCTATGATGGCTATATAGCCATCAAAAGAACACAATGGGCAATCCATTGATTGCCAATTATAGTCACCCAGGCTGACTTTAAAAAAACAACAACGTTTTTAGAAAATTAAAAAATTATATACAAGTTCTACTTTCCCCGAAATCAAAATAAATAAAACAATAATAAAAAATATATATATATATATATATATTTATGTATGTTGTGAGGCAGTGACAGGCCTGATATACGAAGGAAGGTATGCGTCTCAGAGAATGGTGCAGGAAACATATTAGAGGGGATGCACCCGAGACATGCCATCAAGGTACCCGGCTTTAGTGGAGTTTAAGTCACTAGTTAGAGTGTCCACTAAGATAGAAAGTGAACGCTGTTGCTACCTATAATAGCTGGTATCAGCAGGAAGCAGGGTGTGTCTGTTGAGTGAGAGGCTGCAAATCACACACACTGTAAGGCACGTGTGAAGCCTACACTGGCCTGTGGACTGATTACCTGACCTGGCTGCGATCCGGCTGTAACTGAACTGTAAGTTTGCTGGAACAAGCAATAAACCGTGTTGAAGAGACTTTGTTGAGTCCTCGTGTCACTATACAAATGTGGTATCATTATAATCACACTGACTTGGAGAATGAAGGAAACAGGTCTATTTTACTGCATAGGAAACACCATAAAAAGAAACATAAAACTGTGGCAGAATAATGAGAGAGAAGAAGAAATGAATCGCACATCCACTGCTAATGCTATGATCTCATCCCTGCATTTCTGCAGGAGACAGCACTAAATAGCGCATGTTTACTACCTCCATGCTACATGCTAAATGAGGCATTTGTGTACATTTTGATCAAAAGGCAATAAGCCCACTCACCACGCCAAGGTTGCCTCTATGAGTGGGTCCTGACCAAAAATTGGCGCGGCGCTGCACGGCGACCGCCAGCGCTGTGGCGCCATCCCGGCCGGCGGCTGGACCCAGTGGCCAAACAGCACCCCTGCTGCTTGACCATGCCATACCTAGCTCTGGGTCCCACCAACCAGCCAAGAAAACAGCACAGCGGCCCCCACGCAGCACCACACCATGTGAACAGTTGTCAAGGCTCACCTGCTCTGAAGCTCACAGGAACTCCAACTAAGAGCATAATAGGCTAATTTAACCCCTACTACTGAGTACTAGGCTAATTAAAATCACCTGGCTAGTGGAAGGAGTGCAGATCCAGGGACAGAGTTCTATGTATAAAATAATGAGAGAGAAGAAGAAATGAAATCGCACATCCACTGCTAATGCTATGATCTCATCCCTGCATTTCTGCAGGAGACAGCACTAAATAGCGCATGTGTACTACGTCCATGCTACATGCTAAATGAGGCATTTGTGTACATTTTGATCAAAAGGCAATAAGCCCACTACCACGCCAAGGTTGCCTCTATGAGTGGGTCCTAACCTAAAATTGGCGCGGCGCTGCACGGCGAAACTGTGGCAGAAATGCATTTTTTTTCCAATTCCACCCCATTTGAAATTATTTTCCAGCTCCCCACCATATCATATGCAAGATTTCATAGTGCCATTAGAAAAAACAACTTGTCATGTCAATAAAAAAAAGCCCTTATACAGCTATGAGCATTGAAAAATAAAAACTTTATGGCTCTGGGAAGGCGGGGAGTGAAAAACAAACAAACAAAAAATTGCTAATCAAAAGGGTTAAGTACACAGTCAAAAAATGAAGTGTGGGTCCCATAGGTAAAGACTAGGGTTGAGCGAACCCGAACTGTACTTTTTCACTGAAGTTTGAGTACGGGGTTCGGGTGATTTTATTATTTTCCATTATAACAAGGTTATAACAGAATGCTAAATAAAATGGCCACTGAGGGGTTAAAAATAATTTTAAAAAACTCACCTCATCCACTTGATCGCGCAGCCGGTATCCTCTTCTTTCTTCTTTCTGCAGGACCTGCAAAAGGACCTGCGATGATGTCAATGTGCTCACCACACGGTGAGCGTGGTGACAGCATTGCAGGTCCTGTTGAATGAAGATAGAAGGACCTGCGGTGACGTCACCGCATTCCCCACGTGGTGAGCGCAGTGACGTCATCACAGGTCCTTTTGCAGGTCCTGCAGAAAGAAGAAGATACCGGCTGCGCGATCAAGTGGATGAGGTGAGTTTTTTAAATTATTTTTAACCCCTCAATGGCCATTTTATTTAGCATTCTGTATTAAAAATGCTTTTATTTTCCGTTATAACCATTTTATAATGGAAAGTAATAAAGTGACGTTCGGGTCCCCATTGACTTTAATGGAGTCTGGGTTCTAGGTCAAGTTCGGGTCCCGAACCCGAACTTTGACCTGAAGTTTGGCCGAAACCGGCGAACCAAAACTTTTACGGGTTAGCTCATCCCTAGTAAAGACGATATACACATATTATTAGAGATACTTTATGTTTAAAGGAGTACTCCGTTCTTAGACAATGGGGGCACATCGCTAGGATATGTCCCCATTGTCTGATAGGTGTGGGTACACTGCTAGGACCTGCATCTATATCGAGAATGGAGCTTGGAAAGTAATGGCTGAAGGACCATGGGTTTCAATAATTTAAAGAAAGTTGCAAAAAAAGCTATTATTTGCATTAAGTATACTACATAGAAGATTCAAGTTTCCGTAATAGGGTTTTGGAAAAGCTGTGTTCTTCTAAGATTTAAATAAAATTCATATGATAATGTGCTCTCTGCTGATAAATTCTCTCATAACCAAGAGTATGTGCCTCCTAACCTTTTTTTTTAGAAGAAAACGAGAAGTGCTTCAGTACAAGTAGAATGATCAATAAGAAGGATGGATCCAAAAGGCAACGACTAGATCAACATGTTGTTAGAGATATGCAGAAGTTCCTAAGGCCCAATCTAAAAAATGATGGGTCCTATAGGTGAAGATCATATCTTGTTAGAGATATCTTTAAGACCTAGGGGGGAGTCCATAAGATGGATGGGTCCTATAGGTGAAGAGCATATGCAAATCTTATTATTGCTATGTTTACGTACCTTGGGCCCAGTCCATGCGATGGGTGGATCCTATAGGTGAACATCATATCAATAGAAGCTAATTCATCTTCAAGGACAAAGTAACATCGGGTGATTCCTATCAAACAGTGTGTTGAAAGGGTAAGTTATTATTATCTAGAATATCAATGATAAAGTCCAGTAATGTATAGTTTGTAGAATTTTATGCTATTTATTCATGTTATTTCTCTTTGTTCCTTTCCCTAAATTATTAGCAAATTGGTAAAAGCTTTTTTCTACCTCTGATGGTGGAAAACGCACCTAAAATGGAGATGGTAAGGGCAGCTAAGGGGATTTGGAGGAGGCTGCATTTTTGTTTAAATAGGTGCTCTTTAACCAATTTGTTAATAATTTAAGGAAGGTTGCTTAAAAAGCATTGTTTTACATGTAATATAATACATAGCAGAGTCAAGGTTCGGAACTAGGGCTTTGGCAAAGCTGTGTTGTCTCAAAATTTGCATAAAGTTGATATAATACTGTGCTCTAGGGTTATATGTTGGTTTTATTATGCCAGAGAGTATATGCCTCCAGATATTCTTTTACAAGAAAAGAAGAAGTGCTTGAGTACAAGGAGTGTGATCCATAAGAAGGATGGATCCAAAAGGCAACGACTAGATCAACATGTTGTTAGAGATATGCAGAAGTTCCTAAGGCCCAATCTAAAAAATGATGGGTCCTATAGGTGAAGATCATATCTTGTTAGAGATATCTTTAAGACCTAGGGGGGAGTCCATAAGATGGATGGGTCCTATAGGTGAAGAGCATATGCAAATCTTATTATTGCTATGTTTACGTACCTTGGGCCCAGTCCATGCGATGGGTGGATCCTATAGGTGAACATCATATCAATAGAAGCTAATTCATCTTCAAGGACAAAGTAACATCGGGTGATTCCTATCAAACAGTGTGTTGAAAGGGTAAGTTATTATTATCTAGAATATCAATGATAAAGTCCAGTAATGTATAGTTTGTAGAATTTTATGCTATTTATTCATGTTATTTCTCTTTGTTCCTTTCCCTAAATTATTAGCAGATTGGTAAAAGCTTTTTTCTACCTCTGATGGTGGAAAACGCACCTAAAATGGAGATGGTAAGGGCAGCTAAGGGGATTTGGAGGAGGCTGCATTTTTGTTTAAATAGGTGCTCTTTAACCAATTTGTTAATAATTTAAGGAAGGTTGCTTAAAAAGCATTGTTTTACATGTAATATAATACATAGCAGAGTCAAGGTTCGGAACTAGGGCTTTGGCAAAGCTGTGTTGTCTCAAAATTTGCATAAAGTTGATATAATACTGTGCTCTAGGGTTATATGTTGGTTATATTATGCCAGAGAGTATGTGCCTCCAGATATTCTTTTACAAGAAAAGAAGAAGTGCTTGAGTACAAGGAGTGTGATCCATAAGAAGGATGGATCCAAAAGGCAACGACTAGATCAACATGTTGTTAGAGATATGCAGAAGTTCCTAAGGCCCAATCTAAAAAATGATGGGTCCTATAGGTGAAGATCATATCTTGTTAGAGATATCTTTAAGACCTAGGGGGGAGTCCATAAGATGGATGGGTCCTATAGGTGAAGAGCATATGCAAATCTTATTATTGCTATGTTTACGTACCTTGGGCCCAGTCCATGCGATGGGTGGATCCTATAGGTGAACATCATATCAATAGAAGCTAATTCATCTTCAAGGACAAAGTAACATCGGGTGATTCCTATCAAACAGTGTGTTGAAAGGGTAAGTTATTATTATCTAGAATATCAATGATAAAGTCCAGTAATGTATAGTTTGTAGAATTTTATGCTATTTATTCATGTTATTTCTCTTTGTTCCTTTCCCTAAATTATTAGCAAATTGGTAAAAGCTTTTTTCTACCTCTGATGGTGGAAAACGCACCTAAAATGGAGATGGTAAGGGCAGCTAAGGGGATTTGGAGGAGGCTGCATTTTTGTTTAAATAGGTGCTCTTTAACCAATTTGTTAATAATTTAAGGAAGGTTGCTTAAAAAGCATTGTTTTACATGTAATATAATACATAGCAGAGTCAAGGTTCGGAACTAGGGCTTTGGCAAAGCTGTGTTGTCTCAAAATTTGCATAAAGTTGATATAATACTGTGCTCTAGGGTTATATGTTGGTTTTATTATACCAGAGAGTATATGCCTCCAGATGTTCTTTTACAAGAAAAGAAGAAGTGCTTGAGTACAAGGAGTGTGATCCATAAGAAGGATGGATCCAAAAGGCAACGACTAGATCAACATCTTGTTAGAGATATGCAGAAGTTCCTAAGGCCCAATCTAAAAAATGATGGGTCCTATAGGTGAAGATCATATCTTGTTAGAGATATCTTTAAGACCTAGGGGGGAGTCCATAAGATGGATGGGTCCTATAGGTGAAGAGCATATGCAAATCTTATTATTGCTATGTTTACGTACCTTGGGCCCAGTCCATGCGATGGGTGGATCCTATAGGTGAACATCATATCAATAGAAGCTAATTCATCTTCAAGGACAAAGTAACATCGGGTGATTCCTATCAAACAGTGTGTTGAAAGGGTAAGTTATTATTATCTAGAATATCAATGATAAAGTCCAGTAATGTATAGTTTGTAGAATTTTATGCTATTTATTCATGTTATTTCTCTTTGTTCCTTTCCCTAAATTATTAGCAAATTGGTAAAAGCTTTTTTCTACCTCTGATGGTGGAAAAAGCACCTAAAATGGAGATGGTAAGGGCAGCTAAGGGGATTTGGAGGAGGCTGCATTTTTGTTTAAATAGGTGCTCTTTAACCAATTTGTTAATAATTTAAGGAAGGTTGCTTAAAAAGCATTGTTTTACATGTAGTATAATACATAGCAGAGTCAAGGTTCGGAACTAGGGCTTTGGCAAAGCTGTGTTGTCTCAAAATTTGCATAAAGTTGATATAATACTGTGCTCTAGGGTTATATGTTGGTTATGTTGGTTTTATTATGCCAGAGAGTATATGCCTCCAGATATTCTTTTACAAGAAAAGAAGAAGTGCTTGAGTACAAGGAGTGTGATCCATAAGAAGGATGGATCCAAAAGGCAACGACTAGATCAACATGTTGTTAGAGATATGCAGAAGTTCCTAAGGCCCAATCTAAAAAATGATGGGTCCTATAGGTGAAGATCATATCTTGTTAGAGATATCTTTAAGACCTAGGGGGGAGTCCATAAGATGGATGGGTCCTATAGGTGAAGAGCATATGCAAATCTTATTATTGCTATGTTTACGTACCTTGGGCCCAGTCCATGCGATGGGTGGATCCTATAGGTGAACATCATATCAATAGAAGCTAATTCATCTTCAAGGACAAAGTAACATCGGGTGATTCCTATCAAACAGTGTGTTGAAAGGGTAAGTTATTATTATCTAGAAAATCAATGATAAAGTACAGTAATGTATAGTTTGTAGAATTTTATGCTATTTATTCACGTTATTTCTCTTTGTTCCTTTCCCTAAATTATTAGCAAATTGGTAAAAGCTTTTTTCTACCTCTGATGGTGGAAAACGCACCTAAAATGGAGATGGTAAGGGCAGCTAAGGGGATTTGGAGGAGGCTGCATTTTTGTTTAAATAGGTGCTCTTTAACCAATTTGTTAATAATTTAAGGAAGGTTGCTTAAAAAGCATTGTTTTACATGTAATATAATACATAGCAGAGTCAAGGTTCGGAACTAGGGCTTTGGCAAAGCTGTGTTGTCTCAAAATTTGCATAAAGTTGATATAATACTGTGCTCTAGGGTTATATGTTGGTTTTATTATACCAGAGAGTATATGCCTCCAGATGTTCTTTTACAAGAAAAGAAGAAGTGCTTGAGTACAAGGAGTGTGATCCATAAGAAGGATGGATCCAAAAGGCAACGACTAGATCAACATGTTGTTAGAGATATGCAGAAGTTCCTAAGGCCCAATCTAAAAAATGATGGGTCCTATGGGTGAAGATCATATCTTGTTAGAGATATCTTTAAGACCTAGGGGGGAGTCCATAAGATGGATGGGTCCTATAGGTGAAGAGCATATGCAAATCTTATTATTGCTATGTTTACGTACCTTGGGCCCAGTCCATGCGATGGGTGGATCCTATAGGTGAACATCATATCAATAGAAGCTAATTCATCTTCAAGGACAAAGTAACATCGGGTGATTCCTATCAAACAGTGTGTTGAAAGGGTAAGTTATTATTATCTAGAATATCAATGATAAAGTCCAGTAATGTATAGTTTGTAGAATTTTTTGCTATTTATTCATGTTATTTCTCTTTGTTCCTTTCCCTAAATTATTAGCAAATAGGTAAAAGCTTTTTTTTTTTTACCTCTGATGGTGGAAAATGCACCTAAAATGGAGATGGTAAGGGCAGCTAAGGGGATTTGGAGGAGGCTGCATTTTTGTTTAAATAGGTGCTCTTTAACCAATTTGTTAATAATTTAAGGAAGGTTGCTTAAAAAGCATTGTTTTACATGAGATATAATACATAGCAGAGTCAAGGTTCGGAACTAGGGCTTTGGCAAAGCTGTGTTGTCTCAAAATTTGCATAAAGTTGATATAATACTGTGCTCTAGGGTTATATGTTGGTTATGTTGGTTTTATTATGCCAGAGAGTATATGCCTCCAGATATTCTTTTACAAGAAAAGAAGAAGTGCTTGAGTACAAGGAGTGTGATCCATAAGAAGGATGGATCCAAAAGGCAACGACTAGATCAACATGTTGTTAGAGATATGCAGAAGTTCCTAAGGCCCAATCTAAAAAATGATGGGTCCTATAGGTGAAGATCATATCTTGTTAGAGATATCTTTAAGACCTAGGGGGGAGTCCATAAGATGGATGGGTCCTATAGGTGAAAAGCATATGCAAATCTTATTATTGCTATGTTTACGTACCTTGGGCCCAGTCCATGCGATGGGTGGATCCTATAGGTGAACATCATATCAATAGAAGCTAATTCATCTTCAAGGACAATGTAACATCGGGTGATTCCTATCAAACAGTGTGTTGAAAGGGTAAGTTATTATTATCTAGAATATCAATGATAAAGTCCAGTAATGTATAGTTTGTAGAATTTTATGCTATTTATTCATGTTATTTCTCTTTGTTCCTTTCCCTAAATTATTAGCAGATTGGTAAAAGCTTTTTTCTACCTCTGATGGTGGAAAACGCACCTAAAATGGAGATGGTAAGGGCAGCTAAGGGGATTTGGAGGAGGCTGCATTTTTGTTTAAATAGGTGCTCTTTAACCAATTTGTTAATAATTTAAGGAAGGTTGCTTAAAAAGCATTGTTTTACATGTAATATAATACATAGCAGAGTCAAGGTTCGGAACTAGGGCTTTGGCAAAGCTGTGTTGTCTCAAAATTTGCATAAAGTTGATATAATACTGTGCTCTAGGGTTATATGTTGGTTTTATTATACCAGAGAGTATATGCCTCCAGATGTTCTTTTACAAGAAAAGAAGAAGTGCTTGAGTACAAGGAGTGTGATCCATAAGAAGGATGGATCCAAAAGGCAACGACTAGATCAACATGTTGTTAGAGATATGCAGAAGTTCCTAAGGCCCAATCTAAAAAATGATGGGTCCTATAGGTGAAGATCATATCTTGTTAGAGATATCTTTAAGACCTAGGGGGGAGTCCATAAAATGGATGGGTCCTATAGGTGAAGAGCATATGCAAATCTTATTATTGCTATGTTTACGTACCTTGGGCCCAGTCCATGCGATGGGTGGATCCTATAGGTGAACATCATATCAATAGAAGCTAATTCATCTTCAAGGACAAAGTAACATCGGGTGATTCCTATCAAACAGTGTGTTGAAAGGGTAAGTTATTATTATCTAGAATATCAATGATAAAGTCCAGTAATGTATAGTTTGTAGAATTTTATGCTATTTATTCATGTTATTTCTCTTTGTTCCTTTCCCTAAATTATTAGCAGATTGGTAAAAGCTTTTTTCTACCTCTGATGGTGGAAAACGCACCTAAAATGGAGATGGTAAGGGCAGCTAAGGGGATTTGGAGGAGGCTGCATTTTTGTTTAAATAGGTGCTCTTTAACCAATTTGTTAATAATTTAAGGAAGGTTGCTTAAAAAGCATTGTTTTACATGTAATATAATACATAGCAGAGTCAAGGTTCGGAACTAGGGCTTTGGCAAAGCTGTGTTGTCTCAAAATTTGCATAAAGTTGATATAATACTGTGCTCTAGGGTTATATGTTGGTTATGTTGGTTTTATTATGCCAGAGAGTATATGCCTCCAGATATTCTTTTACAAGAAAAGAAGAAGTGCTTGAGTACAAGGAGTGTGATCCATAAGAAGGATGGATCCAAAAGGCAACGACTAGATCAACATGTTGTTAGAGATATGCAGAAGTTCCTAAGGCCCAATCTAAAAAATGATGGGTCCTATAGGTGAAGATCATATCTTGTTAGAGATATCTTTAAGACCTAGGGGGGAGTCCATAAGATGGATGGGTCCTATAGGTGAAAAGCATATGCAAATCTTATTATTGCTATGTTTACGTACCTTGGGCCCAGTCCATGCGATGGGTGGATCCTATAGGTGAACATCATATCAATAGAAGCTAATTCATCTTCAAGGACAATGTAACATCGGGTGATTCCTATCAAACAGTGTGTTGAAAGGGTAAGTTATTATTATCTAGAATATCAATGATAAAGTCCAGTAATGTATAGTTTGTAGAATTTTATGCTATTTATTCATGTTATTTCTCTTTGTTCCTTTCCCTAAATTATTAGCAGATTGGTAAAAGCTTTTTTCTACCTCTGATGGTGGAAAACGCACCTAAAATGGAGATGGTAAGGGCAGCTAAGGGGATTTGGAGGAGGCTGCATTTTTGTTTAAATAGGTGCTCTTTAACCAATTTGTTAATAATTTAAGGAAGGTTGCTTAAAAAGCATTGTTTTACATGTAATATAATACATAGCAGAGTCAAGGTTCGGAACTAGGGCTTTGGCAAAGCTGTGTTGTCTCAAAATTTGCATAAAGTTGATATAATACTGTGCTCTAGGGTTATATGTTGGTTTTATTATACCAGAGAGTATATGCCTCCAGATATTCTTTTACAAGAAAAGAAGAAGTGCTTGAGTACAAGGAGTGTGATCCATAAGAAGGATGGATCCAAAAGGCAACGACTAGATCAACATGTTGTTAGAGATATGCAGAAGTTCCTAAGGCCCAATCTAAAAAATGATGGGTACTATAGGTGAAGATCATATCTTGTTAGAGATATCTTTAAGACCTAGGGGGGAGTCCATAAGATGGATGGGTCCTATAGGTGAAGAGCATATGCAAATCTTATTATTGCTATGTTTACGTACCTTGGGCCCAGTCCATGCGATGGGTGGATCCTATAGGTGAACATCATATCAATAGAAGCTAATTCATCTTCAAGGACAAAGTAACATCGGGTGATTCCTATCAAACAGTGTGTTGAAAGGGTAAGTTATTATTATCTAGAATATCAATGATAAAGTCCAGTAATGTATAGTTTGTAGAATTTTATGCTATTTATTCATGTTATTTCTCTTTGTTCCTTTCCCTAAATTATTAGCAAATTGGTAAAAGCTTTTTTCTACCTCTGATGGTGGAAAACGCACCTAAAATGGAGATGGTAAGGGCAGCTAAGGGGATTTGGAGGAGGCTGCATTTTTGTTTAAATAGGTGCTCTTTAACCAATTTGTTAATAATTTAAGGAAGGTTGCTTAAAAAGCATTGTTTTACATGTAATATAATACATAGCAGAGTCAAGGTTCGGAACTAGGGCTTTGGCAAAGCTGTGTTGTCTCAAAATTTGCATAAAGTTGATATAATACTGTGCTCTAGGGTTATATGTTGGTTATGTTGGTTTATTATGCCAGAGAGTATATGCCTCCAGATATTCTTTTACAAGAAAAGAAGAAGTGCTTGAGTACAAGGAGTGTGATCCATAAGAAGGATGGATCCAAAAGGCAACGACTAGATCAACATGTTGTTAGAGATATGCAGAAGTTCCTAAGGCCCAATCTAAAAAATGATGGGTCCTATAGGTGAAGATCATATCTTGTTAGAGATATCTTTAAGACCTAGGGGGGAGTCCATAAGATGGATGGGTCCTATAGGTGAAGAGCATATGCAAATCTTATTATTGCTATGTTTACGTACCTTGGGCCCAGTCCATGCGATGGGTGGATCCTATAGGTGAACATCATATCAATAGAAGCTAATTCATCTTCAAGGACAAAGTAACATCGGGTGATTCCTATCAAACAGTGTGTTGAAAGGGTAAGTTATTATTATCTAGAATATCAATGATAAAGTCCAGTAATGTATAGTTTGTAGAATTTTATGCTATTTATTCATGTTATTTCTCTTTGTTCCTTTCCCTAAATTATTAGCAAATTGGTAAAAGCTTTTTTCTACCTCTGATGGTGGAAAAAGCACCTAAAATGGAGATGGTAAGGGCAGCTAAGGGGATTTGGAGGAGGCTGCATTTTTGTTTAAATAGGTGCTCTTTAACCAATTTGTTAATAATTTAAGGAAGGTTGCTTAAAAAGCATTGTTTTACATGTAATATAATACATAGCAGAGTCAAGGTTCGGAACTAGGGCTTTGGCAAAGCTGTGTTGTCTCAAAATTTGCATAAAGTTGATATAATACTGTGCTCTAGGGTTATATGTTGGTTTTATTATACCAGAGAGTATATGCCTCCAGATGTTCTTTTACAAGAAAAGAAGAAGTGCTTGAGTACAAGGAGTGTGATCCATAAGAAGGATGGATCCAAAAGGCAACGACTAGATCAACATCTTGTTAGAGATATGCAGAAGTTCCTAAGGCCCAATCTAAAAAATGATGGGTCCTATAGGTGAAGATCATATCTTGTTAGAGATATCTTTAAGACCTAGGGGGGAGTCCATAAGATGGATGGGTCCTATAGGTGAAGAGCATATGCAAATCTTATTATTGCTATGTTTACGTACCTTGGGCCCAGTCCATGCGATGGGTGGATCCTATAGGTGAACATCATATCAATAGAAGCTAATTCATCTTCAAGGACAAAGTAACATCGGGTGATTCCTATCAAACAGTGTGTTGAAAGGGTAAGTTATTATTATCTAGAATATCAATGATAAAGTCCAGTAATGTATAGTTTGTAGAATTTTATGCTATTTATTCATGTTATTTCTCTTTGTTCCTTTCCCTAAATTATTAGCAAATTGGTAAAAGCTTTTTTCTACCTCTGATGGTGGAAAAAGCACCTAAAATGGAGATGGTAAGGGCAGCTAAGGGGATTTGGAGGAGGCTGCATTTTTGTTTAAATAGGTGCTCTTTAACCAATTTGTTAATAATTTAAGGAAGGTTGCTTAAAAAGCATTGTTTTACATGTAATATAATACATAGCAGAGTCAAGGTTCGGAACTAGGGCTTTGGCAAAGCTGTGTTGTCTCAAAATTTGCATAAAGTTGATATAATACTGTGCTCTAGGGTTATATGTTGGTTATATTATGCCAGAGAGTATGTGCCTCCAGATATTCTTTTACAAGAAAAGAAGAAGTGCTTGAGTACAAGGAGTGTGATCCATAAGAAGGATGGATCCAAAAGGCAACGACTAGATCAACATGTTGTTAGAGATATGCAGAAGTTCCTAAGGCCCAATCTAAAAAATGATGGGTCCTATGGGTGAAGATCATATCTTGTTAGAGATATCTTTAAGACCTAGGGGGGAGTCCATAAATGGATGGGTCCTATAGGTGAAGAGCATATGCAAATCTTATTATTGCTATGTTTACGTACCTTGGGCCCAGTCCATGCGATGGGTGGATCCTATAGGTGAACATCATATCAATAGAAGCTAATTCATCTTCAAGGACAAAGTAACATCGGGTGATTCCTATCAAACAGTGTGTTGAAAGGGTAAGTTATTATTATCTAGAATATCAATGATAAAGTCCAGTAATGTATAGTTTGTAGAATTTTATGCTATTTATTCATGTTATTTCTCTTTGTTCCTTTCCCTAAATTATTAGCAGATTGGTAAGAGCTTTTTTCTACCTCTGATGGTGGAAAACGCACCTAAAATGGAGATGGTAAGGGCAGCTAAGGGGATTTGGAGGAGGCTGCATTTTTGTTTAAATAGGTGCTCTTTAACCAATTTGTTAATAATTTAAGGAAGGTTGCTTAAAAAGCATTGTTTTACATGAGATATAATACATAGCAGAGTCAAGGTTTGGAACTAGGGCTTTGGCAAAGCTGTGTTGTCTCAAAATTTGCATAAAGTTGATATAATACTGTGCTCTAGGGTTATATGTTGGTTATGTTGGTTTTATTATGCCAGAGAGTATATGCCTCCAGATATTCTTTTACAAGAAAAGAAGAAGTGCTTGAGTACAAGGAGTGTGATCCATAAGAAGGATGGATCCAAAAGGCAACGACTAGATCAACATCTTGTTAGAGATATGCAGAAGTTCCTAAGGCCCAATCTAAAAAATGATGGGTCCTATAGGTGAAGATCATATCTTGTTAGAGATATCTTTAAGACCTAGGGGGGAGTCCATAAGATGGATGGGTCCTATAGGTGAAAAGCATATGCAAATCTTATTATTGCTATGTTTACGTACCTTGGGCCCAGTCCATGCGATGGGTGGATCCTATAGGTGAACATCATATCAATAGAAGCTAATTCATCTTCAAGGACAATGTAACATCGGGTGATTCCTATCAAACAGTGTGTTGAAAGGGTAAGTTATTATTATCTAGAATATCAATGATAAAGTCCAGTAATGTATAGTTTGTAGAATTTTATGCTATTTATTCATGTTATTTCTCTTTGTTCCTTTCCCTAAATTATTAGCAGATTGGTAAGAGCTTTTTTCTACCTCTGATGGTGGAAAACGCACCTAAAATGGAGATGGTAAGGGCAGCTAAGGGGATTTGGAGGAGGCTGCATTTTTGTTTAAATAGGTGCTCTTTAACCAATTTGTTAATAATTTAAGGAAGGTTGCTTAAAAAGCATTGTTTTACATGTAATATAATACATAGCAGAGTCAAGGTTCGGAACTAGGGCTTTGGCAAAGCTGTGTTGTCTCAAAATTTGCATAAAGTTGATATAATACTGTGCTCTAGGGTTATATGTTGGTTATGTTGGTTTTATTATGCCAGAGAGTATATGCCTCCAGATATTCTTTTACAAGAAAAGAAGAAGTGCTTGAGTACAAGGAGTGTGATCCATAAGAAGGATGGATCCAAAAGGCAACGACTAGATCAACATGTTGTTAGAGATATGCAGAAGTTCCTAAGGCCCAATCTAAAAAATGATGGGTCCTATAGGTGAAGATCATATCTTGTTAGAGATATCTTTAAGACCTAGGGGGGAGTCCATAAGATGGATGGGTCCTATAGGTGAAGAGCATATGCAAATCTTATTATTGCTATGTTTACGTACCTTGGGCCCAGTCCATGCGATGGGTGGATCCTATAGGTGAACATCATATCAATAGAAGCTAATTCATCTTCAAGGACAAAGTAACATCGGGTGATTCCTATCAAACAGTGTGTTGAAAGGGTAAGTTATTATTATCTAGAATATCAATGATAAAGTCCAGTAATGTATAGTTTGTAGAATTTTTTGCTATTTATTCATGTTATTTCTCTTTGTTCCTTTCCCTAAATTATTAGCAAATAGGTAAAAGCTTTTTTTTTTTTACCTCTGATGGTGGAAAATGCACCTAAAATGGAGATGGTAAGGGCAGCTAAGGGGATTTGGAGGAGGCTGCATTTTTGTTTAAATAGGTGCTCTTTAACCAATTTGTTAATAATTTAAGGAAGGTTGCTTAAAAAGCATTGTTTTACATGTAATATAATACATAGCAGAGTCAAGGTTCGGAACTAGGTCTTTGGCAAAGCTGTGTTGTCTCAAAATTTGCATAAAGTTGATATAATACTGTGCTCTAGGGTTATATGTTGGTTATGTTGGTTTATTATGCCAGAGAGTATATGCCTCCAGATATTCTTTTACAAGAAAAGAAGAAGTGCTTGAGTACAAGGAGTGTGATCCATAAGAAGGATGGATCCAAAAGGCAACGACTAGATCAACATGTTGTTAGAGATATGCAGAAGTTCCTAAGGCCCAATCTAAAAAATGATGGGTCCTATAGGTGAAGATCATATCTTGTTAGAGATATCTTTAAGACCTAGGGGGGAGTCCATAAGATGGATGGGTCCTATAGGTGAAGAGCATATGCAAATCTTATTATTGCTATGTTTACGTACCTTGGGCCCAGTCCATGCGATGGGTGGATCCTATAGGTGAACATCATATCAATAGAAGCTAATTCATCTTCAAGGACAAAGTAACATCGGGTGATTCCTATCAAACAGTGTGTTGAAAGGGTAAGTTATTATTATCTAGAATATCAATGATAAAGTCCAGTAATGTATAGTTTGTAGAATTTTATGCTATTTATTCATGTTATTTCTCTTTGTTCCTTTCCCTAAATTATTAGCAAATTGGTAAAAGCTTTTTTCTACCTCTGATGGTGGAAAACGCACCTAAAATGGAGATGGTAAGGGCAGCTAAGGGGATTTGGAGGAGGCTGCATTTTTGTTTAAATAGGTGCTCTTTAACCAATTTGTTAATAATTTAAGGAAGGTTGCTTAAAAAGCATTGTTTTACATGTAATATAATACATAGCAGAGTCAAGGTTCGGAACTAGGGCTTTGGCAAAGCTGTGTTGTCTCAAAATTTGCATAAAGTTGATATAATACTGTGCTCTAGGGTTATATGTTGGTTTTATTATGCCAGAGAGTATATGCCTCCAGATATTCTTTTACAAGAAAAGAAGAAGTGCTTGAGTACAAGGAGTGTGATCCATAAGAAGGATGGATCCAAAAGGCAACGACTAGATCAACATGTTGTTAGAGATATGCAGAAGTTCCTAAGGCCCAATCTAAAAAATGATGGGTCCTATAGGTGAAGATCATATCTTGTTAGAGATATCTTTAAGACCTAGGGGGGAGTCCATAAGATGGATGGGTCCTATAGGTGAAGAGCATATGCAAATCTTATTATTGCTATGTTTACGTACCTTGGGCCCAGTCCATGCGATGGGTGGATCCTATAGGTGAACATCATATCAATAGAAGCTAATTCATCTTCAAGGACAAAGTAACATCGGGTGATTCCTATCAAACAGTGTGTTGAAAGGGTAAGTTATTATTATCTAGAATATCAATGATAAAGTCCAGTAATGTATAGTTTGTAGAATTTTATGCTATTTATTCATGTTATTTCTCTTTGTTCCTTTCCCTAAATTATTAGCAAATTGGTAAAAGCTTTTTTCTACCTCTGATGGTGGAAAACGCACCTAAAATGGAGATGGTAAGGGCAGCTAAGGGGATTTGGAGGAGGCTGCATTTTTGTTTAAATAGGTGCTCTTTAACCAATTTGTTAATAATTTAAGGAAGGTTGCTTAAAAAGCATTGTTTTACATGTAATATAATACATAGCAGAGTCAAGGTTCGGAACTAGGGCTTTGGCAAAGCTGTGTTGTCTAAAAATTTGCATAAAGTTGATATAATACTGTGCTCTAGGGTTATATGTTGGTTATATTATGCCAGAGAGTATGTGCCTCCAGATATTCTTTTACAAGAAAAGAAGAAGTGCTTGAGTACAAGGAGTGTGATCCATAAGAAGGATGGATCCAAAAGGCAACGACTAGATCAACATGTTGTTAGAGATATGCAGAAGTTCCTAAGGCCCAATCTAAAAAATGATGGGTACTATGGTGAAGATCATATCTTGTTAGAGATATCTTTAAGACCTAGGGGGGAGTCCATAAGATGGATGGGTCCTATAGGTGAAAAGCATATGCAAATCTTATTATTGCTATGTTTACGTACCTTGGGCCCAGTCCATGCGATGGGTGGATCCTATAGGTGAACATCATATCAATAGAAGCTAATTCATCTTCAAGGACAATGTAACATCGGGTGATTCCTATCAAACAGTGTGTTGAAAGGGTAAGTTATTATTATCTAGAATATCAATGATAAAGTCCAGTAATGTATAGTTTGTAGAATTTTATGCTATTTATTCATGTTATTTCTCTTTGTTCCTTTCCCTAAATTATTAGCAGATTGGTAAAAGCTTTTTTCTACCTCTGATGGTGGAAAACGCACCTAAAATGGAGATGGTAAGGGCAGCTAAGGGGATTTGGAGGAGGCTGCATTTTTGTTTAAATAGGTGCTCTTTAACCAATTTGTTAATAATTTAAGGAAGGTTGCTTAAAAAGCATTGTTTTACATGTAATATAATACATAGCAGAGTCAAGGTTCGGAACTAGGGCTTTGGCAAAGCTGTGTTGTCTCAAAATTTGCATAAAGTTGATATAATACTGTGCTCTAGGGTTATATGTTGGTTTTATTATGCCAGAGAGTATATGCCTCCAGATATTCTTTTACAAGAAAAGAAGAAGTGCTTGAGTACAAGGAGTGTGATCCATAAGAAGGATGGATCCAAAAGGCAACGACTAGATCAACATCTTGTTAGAGATATGCAGAAGTTCCTAAGGCCCAATCTAAAAAATGATGGGTCCTATAGGTGAAGATCATATCTTGTTAGAGATATCTTTAAGACCTAGAGGGGAGTCCATAAGATGGATGGGTCCTATAGGTGAAGAGCATATGCAAATCTTATTATTGCTATGTTTACGTACCTTGGGCCCAGTCTATGCGATGGGTGGATCCTATAGGTGAACATCATATCAATAGAAGCTAATTCATCTTCAAGGACAAAGTAACATCGGGTGATTCCTATCAAACAGTGTGTTGAAAGGGTAAGTTATTATTATCTAGAATATCAATGATAAAGTCCAGTAATGTATAGTTTGTAGAATTTTATGCTATTTATTCATGTTATTTCTCTTTGTTCCTTTCCCTAAATTATTAGCAAATTGGTAAAAGCTTTTTTCTACCTCTGATGGTGGAAAACGCACCTAAAATGGAGATGGTAAGGGCAGCTAAGGGGATTTGGAGGAGGCTGCATTTTTGTTTAAATAGGTGCTCTTTAACCAATTTGTTAATAATTTAAGGAAGGTTGCTTAAAAAGCATTGTTTTACATGTAATATAATACATAGCAGAGTCAAGGTTCGGAACTAGGGCTTTGGCAAAGCTGTGTTGTCTCAAAATTTGCATAAAGTTGATATAATACTGTGCTCTAGGGTTATATGTTGGTTATGTTGGTTTTATTATGCCAGAGAGTATATGCCTCCAGATATTCTTTTACAAGAAAAGAAGAAGTGCTTGAGTACAAGGAGTGTGATCCATAAGAAGGATGGATCCAAAAGGCAACGACTAGATCAACATGTTGTTAGAGATATGCAGAAGTTCCTAAGGCCCAATCTAAAAAATGATGGGTCCTATAGGTGAAGATCATATCTTGTTAGAGATATCTTTAAGACCTAGGGGGGAGTCCATAAGATGGATGGGTCCTATAGGTGAAGAGCATATGCAAATCTTATTATTGCTATGTTTAAGTACCTTGGGCCCAGTCCATGCGATGGGTGGATCCTATAGGTGAACATCATATCAATAGAAGCTAATTCATCTTCAAGGACAAAGTAACATCGGGTGATTCCTATCAAACAGTGTGTTGAAAGGGTAAGTTATTATTATCTAGAATATCAATGATAAAGTCCAGTAATGTATAGTTTGTAGAATTTTATGCTATTTATTCATGTTATTTCTCTTTGTTCCTTTCCCTAAATTATTAGCAAATTGGTAAAAGCTTTTTTCTACCTCTGATGGTGGAAAACGCACCTAAAATGGAGATGGTAAGGGCAGCTAAGGGGATTTGAAAGGAGGCTGCATTTTTGTTTAAATAGGTGCTCTTTAACCAATTTGTTAATAATTTAAGGAAGGTTGCTTAAAAAGCATTGTTTTACATGTAATATAATACATAGCAGAGTCAAGGTTCGGAACTAGGGCTTTGGCAAAGCTGTGTTGTCTCAAAATTTGCATAATACTGTGCTCTAGGGTTATATGTTGGTTATATTATGCCAGAGAGTATGTGCCTCCAGATATTCTTTTACAAGAAAAGAAGAAGTGCTTGAGTACAAGGAGTGTGATCCATAAGAAGGATGGATCCAAAAGGCAACGACTAGATCAACATCTTGTTAGAGATATGCAGAAGTTCCTAAGGCCCAATCTAAAAAATGATGGGTCCTATAGGTGAAGATCATATCTTGTTAGAGATATCTTTAAGACCTAGGGGGGAGTCCATAAGATGGATGGGTCCTATAGGTGAAGAGCATATGCAAATCTTATTATTGCTATGTTTACGTACCTTGGGCCCAGTCCATGCGATGGGTGGATCCTATAGGTGAACATCATATCAATAGAAGCTAATTCATCTTCAAGGACAAAGTAACATCGGGTGATTCCTATCAAACAGTGTGTTGAAAGGGTAAGTTATTATTATCTAGAATATCAATGATAAAGTCCAGTAATGTATAGTTTGTAGAATTTTATGCTATTTATTCATGTTATTTACTCTTTGTTCCTTTCCCTAAATTATTAGCAAATTGGTAAAAGCTTTTTTCTACCTCTGATGGTGGAAAACGCACCTAAAATGGAGATGGTAAGGGCAGCTAAGGGGATTTGGAGGAGGCTGCATTTTTGTTTAAATAGGTGCTCTTTAACCAATTTGTTAATAATTTAAGGAAGGTTGCTTAAAAAGCATTGTTTTACATGTAATATAATACATAGCAGAGTCAAGGTTCGGAACTAGGGCTTTGGCAAAGCTGTGTTGTCTCAAAATTTGCATAAAGTTGATATAATACTGTGCTCTAGGGTTATATGTTGGTTATATTATGCCAGAGAGTATATGCCTCCAGATATTCTTTTACAAGAAAAGAAGAAGTGCTTGAGTACAAGGAGTGTGATCCATAAGAAGGATGGATCCAAAAGGCAACGACTAGATCAACATGTTGTTAGAGATATGCAGAAGTTCCTAAGGCCCAATCTAAAAAATGATGGGTCCTATGGGTGAAGATCATATCTTGTTAGAGATATCTTTAAGACCTAGGGGGGAGTCCATAAAATGGATGGGTCCTATAGGTGAAGAGCATATGCAAATCTTATTATTGCTATGTTTACGTACCTTGGGCCCAGTCCATGCGATGGGTGGATCCTATAGGTGAACATCATATCAATAGAAGCTAATTCATCTTCAAGGACAAAGTAACATCGGGTGATTCCTATCAAACAGTGTGTTGAAAGGGTAAGTTATTATTATCTAGAATATCAATGATAAAGTCCAGTAATGTATAGTTTGTAGAATTTTATGCTATTTATTCATGTTATTTCTCTTTGTTCCTTTCCCTAAATTATTAGCAAATTGGTAAAAGCTTTTTTCTACCTCTGATGGTGGAAAACGCACCTAAAATGGAGATGGTAAGGGCAGCTAAGGGGATTTGGAGGAGGCTGCATTTTTGTTTAAATAGGTGCTCTTTAACCAATTTGTTAATAATTTAAGGAAGGTTGCTTAAAAAGCATTGTTTTACATGAGATATAATACATAGCAGAGTCAAGGTTCGGAACTAGGGCTTTGGCAAAGCTGTGTTGTCTCAAAATTTGCATAAAGTTGATATAATACTGTGCTCTAGGGTTATATGTTGGTTTTATTATGCCAGAGAGTATATGCCTCCAGATATTCTTTTACAAGAAAAGAAGAAGTGCTTGAGTACAAGGAGTGTGATCCATAAGAAGGATGGATCCAAAAGGCAACGACTAGATCAACATGTTGTTAGAGATATGCAGAAGTTCCTAAGGCCCAATCTAAAAAATGATGGGTCCTATAGGTGAAGATCATATCTTGTTAGAGATATCTTTAAGACCTAGGGGGGAGTCCATAAGATGGATGGGTCCTATAGGTGAAGAGCATATGCAAATCTTATTATTGCTATGTTTACGTACCTTGGGCCCAGTCCATGCGATGGGTGGATCCTATAGGTACATCATATCAATAGAAGCTAATTCATCTTCAAGGACAAAGTAACATCGGGTGATTCCTATCAAACAGTGTGTTGAAAGGGTAAGTTATTATTATCTAGAATATCAATGATAAAGTCCAGTAATGTATAGTTTGTAGAATTTTATGCTATTTATTCATGTTATTTCTCTTTGTTCCTTTCCCTAAATTATTAGCAGATTGGTAAAAGCTTTTTTCTACCTCTGATGGTGGAAAACGCACCTAAAATGGAGATGGTAAGGGCAGCTAAGGGGATTTGGAGGAGGCTGCATTTTTGTTTAAATAGGTGCTCTTTAACCAATTTGTTAATAATTTAAGGAAGGTTGCTTAAAAAGCATTGTTTTACATGAGATATAATACATAGCAGAGTCAAGGTTTGGAACTAGGGCTTTGGCAAAGCTGTGTTGTCTCAAAATTTGCATAAAGTTGATATAATACTGTGCTCTAGGGTTATATGTTGGTTATGTTGGTTTTATTATGCCAGAGAGTATATGCCTCCAGATATTCTTTTACAAGAAAAGAAGAAGTGCTTGAGTACAAGGAGTGTGATCCATAAGAAGGATGGATCCAAAAGGCAACGACTAGATCAACATCTTGTTAGAGATATGCAGAAGTTCCTAAGGCCCAATCTAAAAAATGATGGGTCCTATAGGTGAAGATCATATCTTGTTAGAGATATCTTTAAGACCTAGGGGGGAGTCCATAAGATGGATGGGTCCTATAGGTGAAGAGCATATGCAAATCTTATTATTGCTATGTTTACGTACCTTGGGCCCAGTCCATGCGATGGGTGGATCCTATAGGTGAACATCATATCAATAGAAGCTAATTCATCTTCAAGGACAATGTAACATCGGGTGATTCCTATCAAACAGTGTGTTGAAAGGGTAAGTTATTATTATCTAGAATATCAATGATAAAGTCCAGTAATGTATAGTTTGTAGAATTTTATGCTATTTATTCATGTTATTTCTCTTTGTTCCTTTCCCTAAATTATTAGCAGATTGGTAAAAGCTTTTTTCTACCTCTGATGGTGGAAAACGCACCTAAAATGGAGATGGTAAGGGCAGCTAAGGGGATTTGGAGGAGGCTGCATTTTTGTTTAAATAGGTGCTCTTTAACCAATTTGTTAATAATTTAAGGAAGGTTGCTTAAAAAGCATTGTTTTACATGTAATATAATACATAGCAGAGTCAAGGTTCGGAACTAGGGCTTTGGCAAAGCTGTGTTGTCTCAAAATTTGCATAAAGTTGATATAATACTGTGCTCTAGGGTTATATGTTGGTTTTATTATACCAGAGAGTATATGCCTCCAGATGTTCTTTTACAAGAAAAGAAGAAGTGCTTGAGTACAAGGAGTGTGATCCATAAGAAGGATGGATCCAAAAGGCAACGACTAGATCAACATCTTGTTAGAGATATGCAGAAGTTCCTAAGGCCCAATCTAAAAAATGATGGGTCCTATAGGTGAAGATCATATCTTGTTAGAGATATCTTTAAGACCTAGGGGGGAGTCCATAAGATGGATGGGTCCTATAGGTGAAGAGCATATGCAAATCTTATTATTGCTATGTTTACGTACCTTGGGCCCAGTCCATGCGATGGGTGGATCCTATAGGTGAACATCATATCAATAGAAGCTAATTCATCTTCAAGGACAAAGTAACATCGGGTGATTCCTATCAAACAGTGTGTTGAAAGGGTAAGTTATTATTATCTAGAATATCAATGATAAAGTCCAGTAATGTATAGTTTGTAGAATTTTATGCTATTTATTCATGTTATTTCTCTTTGTTCCTTTCCCTAAATTATTAGCAAATTGGTAAAAGCTTTTTTCTACCTCTGATGGTGGAAAACGCACCTAAAATGGAGATGGTAAGGGCAGCTAAGGGGATTTGGAGGAGGCTGCATTTTTGTTTAAATAGGTGCTCTTTAACCAATTTGTTAATAATTTAAGGAAGGTTGCTTAAAAAGCATTGTTTTACATGTAATATAATACATAGCAGAGTCAAGGTTCGGAACTAGGGCTTTGGCAAAGCTGTGTGGTCTACAAATTTGCATAAAGTTGATATAATACTGTGCTCTAGGGTTATATGTTGGTTATATTATGCCAGAGAGTATGTGCCTCCAGATATTCTTTTACAAGAAAAGAAGAAGTGCTTGAGTACAAGGAGTGTGATCCATAAGAAGGATGGATCCAAAAGGCAACGACTAGATCAACATGTTGTTAGAGATATGCAGAAGTTCCTAAGGCCCAATCTAAAAAATGATGGGTCCTATGGGTGAAGATCATATCTTGTTAGAGATATCTTTAAGACCTAGGGGGGAGTCCATAAAATGGATGGGTCCTATAGGTGAAGAGCATATGCAAATCTTATTATTGCTATGTTTACGTACCTTGGGCCCAGTCCATGCGATGGGTGGATCCTATAGGTGAACATCATATCAATAGAAGCTAATTCATCTTCAAGGACAAAGTAACATCGGGTGATTCCTATCAAACAGTGTGTTGAAAGGGTAAGTTATTATTATCTAGAATATCAATGATAAAGTCCAGTAATGTATAGTTTGTAGAATTTTATGCTATTTATTCATGTTATTTCTCTTTGTTCCTTTCCCTAAATTATTAGCAGATTGGTAAAAGCTTTTTTCTACCTCTGATGGTGGAAAACGCACCTAAAATGGAGATGGTAAGGGCAGCTAAGGGGATTTGGAGGAGGCTGCATTTTTGTTTAAATAGGTGCTCTTTAACCAATTTGTTAATAATTTAAGGAAGGTTGCTTAAAAAGCATTGTTTTACATGAGATATAATACATAGCAGAGTCAAGGTTTGGAACTAGGGCTTTGGCAAAGCTGTGTTGTCTCAAAATTTGCATAAAGTTGATATAATACTGTGCTCTAGGGTTATATGTTGGTTATGTTGGTTTTATTATGCCAGAGAGTATATGCCTCCAGATATTCTTTTACAAGAAAAGAAGAAGTGCTTGAGTACAAGGAGTGTGATCCATAAGAAGGATGGATCCAAAAGGCAACGACTAGATCAACATCTTGTTAGAGATATGCTTAAGTTCCTAAGGCCCAATCTAAAAAATGATGGGTCCTATAGGTGAAGATCATATCTTGTTAGAGATATCTTTAAGACCTAGGGGGGAGTCCATAAGATGGATGGGTCCTATAGGTGAAGAGCATATGCAAATCTTATTATTGCTATGTTTACGTACCTTGGGCCCAGTCCATGCGATGGGTGGATCCTATAGGTGAACATCATATCAATAGAAGCTAATTCATCTTCAAGGACAAAGTAACATCGGGTGATTCCTATCAAACAGTGTGTTGAAAGGGTAAGTTATTATTATCTAGAATATCAATGATAAAGTCCAGTAATGTATAGTTTGTAGAATTTTATGCTATTTATTCATGTTATTTCTCTTTGTTCCTTTCCCTAAATTATTAGCAAATTGGTAAAAGCTTTTTTCTACCTCTGATGGTGGAAAACGCACCTAAAATGGAGATGGTAAGGGCAGCTAAGGGGATTTGGAGGAGGCTGCATTTTTGTTTAAATAGGTGCTCTTTAACCAATTTGTTAATAATTTAAGGAAGGTTGCTTAAAAAGCATTGTTTTACATGTAATATAATACATAGCAGAGTCAAGGTTCGGAACTAGGGCTTTGGCAAAGCTGTGTTGTCTCAAAATTTGCATAAAGTTGATATAATACTGTGCTCTAGGGTTATATGTTGGTTTTATTATGCCAGAGAGTATGTGCCTCCAGATATTCTTTTACAAGAAAAGAAGAAGTGCTTGAGTACAAGGAGTGTGATCCATAAGAAGGATGGATCCAAAAGGCAACGACTAGATCAACATGTTGTTAGAGATATGCAGAAGTTCCTAAGGCCCAATCTAAAAAATGATGGGTACTATAGGTGAAGATCATATCTTGTTAGAGATATCTTTAAGACCTAGGGGGGAGTCCATAAGATGGATGGGTCCTATAGGTGAAGAGCATATGCAAATCTTATTATTGCTATGTTTACGTACCTTGGGCCCAGTCCATGCGATGGGTGGATCCTATAGGTGAACATCATATCAATAGAAGCTAATTCATCTTCAAGGACAATGTAACATCGGGTGATTCCTATCAAACAGTGTGTTGAAAGGGTAAGTTATTATTATCTAGAATATCAATGATAAAGTCCAGTAATGTATAGTTTGTAGAATTTTATGCTATTTATTCATGTTATTTCTCTTTGTTCCTTTCCCTAAATTATTAGCAAATTGGTAAAAGCTTTTTTCTACCTCTGATGGTGGAAAACGCACCTAAAATGGAGATGGTAAGGGCAGCTAAGGGGATTTGGAGGAGGCTGCATTTTTGTTTAAATAGGTGCTCTTTAACCAATTTGTTAATAATTTAAGGAAGGTTGCTTAAAAAGCATTGTTTTACATGAGATATAATACATAGCAGAGTCAAGGTTCGGAACTAGGGCTTTGGCAAAGCTGTGTTGTCTCAAAATTTGCATAAAGTTGATATAATACTGTGCTCTAGGGTTATATGTTGGTTTTATTATACCAGAGAGTATATGCCTCCAGATGTTCTTTTACAAGAAAAGAAGAAGTGCTTGAGTACAAGGAGTGTGATCCATAAGAAGGATGGATCCAAAAGGCAACGACTAGATCAACATGTTGTTAGAGATATGCAGAAGTTCCTAAGGCCCAATCTAAAAAATGATGGGTCCTATAGGTGAAGATCATATCTTGTTAGAGATATCTTTAAGACCTAGGGGGGAGTCCATAAGATGGATGGGTCCTATAGGTGAAGAGCATATGCAAATCTTATTATTGCTATGTTTACGTACCTTGGGCCCAGTCCATGCGATGGGTGGATCCTATAGGTGAACATCATATCAATAGAAGCTAATTCATCTTCAAGGACAAAGTAACATCGGGTGATTCCTATCAAACAGTGTGTTGAAAGGGTAAGTTATTATTATCTAGAATATCAATGATAAAGTCCAGTAATGTATAGTTTGTAGAATTTTATGCTATTTATTCATGTTATTTCTCTTTGTTCCTTTCCCTAAATTATTAGCAAATTGGTAAAAGCTTTTTTCTACCTCTGATGGTGGAAAACGCACCTAAAATGGAGATGGTAAGGGCAGCTAAGGGGATTTGGAGGAGGCTGCATTTTTGTTTAAATAGGTGCTCTTTAACCAATTTGTTAATAATTTAAGGAAGGTTGCTTAAAAAGCATTGTTTTACATGTAATATAATACATAGCAGAGTCAAGGTTCGGAACTAGGGCTTTGGCAAAGCTGTGTTGTCTCAAAATTTGCATAAAGTTGATATAATACTGTGCTCTAGGGTTATATTGGTTATGTTGGTTTTATTATGCCAGAGAGTATATGCCTCCAGATATTCTTTTACAAGAAAAGAAGAAGTGCTTGAGTACAAGGAGTGTGATCCATAAGAAGGATGGATCCAAAAGGCAACGACTAGATCAACATGTTGTTAGAGATATGCAGTAG